>NC_081411.1:713579451-713889451 GCF_030272615.1 Cryptomeria japonica | reverse complement strand
AGTTCTGTGATAAACATATGTTGTCGATTGGATAAGCTACTGAGAGGATACACTCAAGCAGGTCCTCTAGGGAAGACTAGGATAACAAATAGGGCTAGGATTGACAATTCTATGATAGAACATACATTGCCAATCAGGAAACTACTCAAGCGAATTCACTCAAGAAAAGACCCTGGGATAGGATAAAGCAAGGCACTTTTTGATGAATAGGGAGTGTATGCGGGAAAAGTGGGTTGACAGAATTCACTATGTGAAAATATTACTAAATGACTTGTCCACACACACACACAGGACTTCTTGGTGCAAGCTATGGAATAACGACGTGTTACTTAGCTTCCCAAGGTGGGTCCCATGGTTCTCTATCTCACAATGTCCCTTAAACCAATTTTTTTGCTCTCAGATTACTGAGAAAAATGGTTTAGGGATGGCAAATGCAAGAATGAGGGATGCTTTGATAGTTTTAGTATGAGATGCATTCTAAGCTATACATGATCTTAAAATGCAATAAACTATATGATAAGATGACAAGATTAGTATAAATACTATCCTAACATGATATATATTAGTCTATGATTGAGCTAAATGATAAAGAAATTATCCTAAACATGCATATTTAGATTAATTCCTAATTTCAAAGAGGCTAAAATGATGAGCATAAAAATGATATGAAAGCTTGAATGTATTTGAGCATAAGTGTGATACTACAAATTTGAAGGATGATTTTAAAATGGAGGAATGAGAGCTCTATTTATAGCAAAAATAGGGCAATGGATGGCCAGGATTGAAAGGTTTAATCAAGGGCCAAGCTTGAAAGTTGGGGATCCATGTGCACAATTTGCACCAATGAAATGGTGACAAGTGTCAACATAGGGTTGGGTTGAGAGAAAGGGTTGGAGGCATTAAATGCCTGAGGAGACCTCATGGTTATCTAGAAGGTAAGGGTCAAGCCTAAATTAGGATTACCCACTGGATTAAGAGTTAATCCAAGGATAAACCTTTGTGCAAATGATTAAGAGATAATCATGGTCAAAGCATTAAAGTCCTGATGAGACCCTTGGGTTGGGTGAAGGTTGAGTTAAAACAAATGTTTTAACCATGTAAGAGGGTTTGAGTTAACCATTAATGGTTATTGAAGACTTTGGGGGATTAAGTGGTTGAAGGTTGGAAGCCTTTAATGGCTATCAAAGACTTTAAGGAATTAAGTGGTTGAAGGTTGAAAGCCTTTAATGGTTATCAAAGACTTGGAGGTTTGAGAAGTGATTGAAGGTTGAAAGCCTTTAATGGTTATCAAAGATTTGGAGGTTTGAGAAGTGACCTCTCATTTGCTTAGGAATGTGACAAAGTTTATCCTGATGGGTTAGGCTAATTAGGAGCGATTAGAAGATTCTAGAAGGGATTAGAAAGGGGTTTTGGATTTTGCAAGTGGATGGAGGGATAATAGGATTTAATTGAAATAAAGTAATTTAATTCAATTTGGTTGCAATTTGGGAAAATTAAATAAATTAGATTTATTTAATTTAGGATAACAATTTAATTAAAAGTGGATAGGGGGGATTTAATTGAATAAAATGATTTATTCATTAAATGGGTATAGTGAATTTTATTTAAATAAATTGAGTAATTTACTTAATAAAATAGAAGAATGTGGATAATTTAATTAAATTGGATTTAATCAAATAGAGAAATGAACATAAAATATTCATTTAGGAATATGGTCATTTTTATACGTCTACAGGGAGTACCATAGAAATTGACAATTTTGTGATAGAACATATGTTGTGAATTGGATTAGGTTGAAATTGACAATTCTGTGATAGAAATTATGTTGTCAATTGGATAAGCTACTCAAGAGGATACACTCAAGCAGAGGCCCTAAATGATAAGATAAAAGCAACACTTTTTAATGAATAGGGAATGCTACTAGGATAGAGTGCCATATGATAGATATAAGCACTACGATAAAAGAGAAGCACTTTGTGATGAACAGGGAGTACTACTAGGATTGACACAGTTGATTTGCTTGACTGTGGGAGGACCTACCAATGCTAGAGTTATAGGAGAGATTTCCTTCGACTCAGGGATTGTGAGTAGAGCTGACATTCAAGGATAGAGCAGTAGTTGAGGCCATGGGATTGCGATACATTATGTATATGCCTGAGTTTTGGGTGAACATGGGATTGTTGATTGCATTAGTTGAGAGATGGCACTCAAAGACATGCACTTTTCATTTGTCGATGGGTGAGATGACAATCACCATAGAGGATGCATATAGGATACTAAGGATACCGATCATTGGGGAGTTAGTTCCTTACGATCAAGAGGGAGATAGGGATGCACTAAGATGAGTGTTCCAAGATCCAGAACTAGAGATGAGGGTAGGACATGTGGCTTGGGACACCATGACAGTGACAGGATTGGCACTACTGGTAGTACTGACAGGATTTATCAGTGGGTTCCTCTATCCTGATAGGGAAACATGAGGGTTGGCTATGGGATGCGGGAGGACTCTTGAGACTTTGGTAACTAAGCACACCAGGTTTGCATGGGGGTCGTGTCTGCTGGCACACTTGTATCATGAGCTACACTAGTTTGTGTATCATGGATCAACAGGATTGGAGTGCAAAGTGACATTGTTGCAGGTATGGGCATATGAGCATCTGTCGATTACACGCCTGATATACTTTAGAGGCAAGGGACATGAGCGCAATTATGTGCATCTGTATGATATGATTACTTCTTAGCCACTGATTAGGAGGCTAGAGTATTGGCATCGGGTTATTGATGAGATAGACAGTGTGGTATGGAGGCCTTACCGGGATTGTGAGGAGTGGGAGGATGATGCAGTGGAGCTGCCATATGTGTTCAGGAGTAGGTATCTAATTGGGTAGACACTATATGTCATTGAGTGACAGTTGATTGATAGGGTATGTAGGTAGTTTGGCAGGATGCACCGGATGCCACAGGGGTCAGGGATGTATGCGCAGACAATGAGGGATCAGGTGCATTTAGGGCCATTATTATCATATGATTAGGCTGTGACACAGATGCTAGAAATGGTTCCCATGCCTTGGGATATTTGGGTAGATGTGGAGGATGCAGGGATGGATGCAGAGTACAGTGCATATTAGGCAGAGCATCCATTTTCACGGCTGACGGATCCAGGGGAGTCTATAGAGGGTGATGGTGGAGATGGTGGAGATGATAGTGGAGATGGTGGAGGCAGAGGCTAATGGCGGAGGCAGGGGGTAGTATCAGAGAGGAGAGTGGAACAAAGGAGAGATGGCAGAGAGGAGAGGTAGGCTCATGTAGTGAGGGGTAGAGGTGGATTGTCATTACAGGTGCCAACAACATAGGTTCCTAGACAGGTATAGGGATAGGGACATGAGCAAGAGCAGCCACAGGGATAGGGTGAGGGGAGAGGGGATGAGGAGGATGAGCTACTATCCTTGAGGGAGATCTTCCAGGGATAGGTAGATGATATCCAGGATTTGGAGAGGGATGGGGCGAGGCTCAAGAGATAGCTGAGGGACATTGAGTGGGAGAGGGATCAGGCTACTCAGCACTATGCAGAGGCTGAGACAACACTAAGGGAAGGCAGGCAGGCAACAAAGGACATAGGAGCTGGATGCACCTATGTTCTATGGGCAGGAGAAGAGATATCCTACTGGAGAGACCTGTATTATGGAGTTGTGCCAACAAATCAGCGGACTAGGAGCTTCCGGAGACCATCACGGACTACGACAACCACTAGAGGGAGAGATGGGAGACAGGCGTTTAGTGGTGGGGTCATGGGTCCTCCACCACCACTAGATAGAGGGGGTAGGAGAGATGACCCTGGGGTAGGGACATCCAAGGCTCAGAATCCATCGAGGCCAGCTAGCTCTGAGGGAGGGAGTTCATCATGGCCTCAGAGGGCTCCCTATGTATCAGTGTTGTATCATTTTTGTATGATGATGTAGACACCTTCAGGTGATTGTAGCCATATGATTTTGACATCATTGTATCATGACACTTATAATTTTGAGATATATATGAGATGGTTCATCCTTGCGGAAGCTATATGCATGTGTACCTATGTGATGTTGCTTCTATGTGATGCATGTTTCTATGTGATGCTTATGATATGGATGCAAATATTGACATGATGAAATACAATATTTTTGCTCTTTTATGTTTTTAATATGTTATGCATATGTGAATGTAAATGTATGAAATGCAAATGAATATGATAAAGGTCATAACTATTTATATGATGGGAATGTAAAATGTGCTAACATGTGTTGTGTGTAGGATGTGATGCAATTGTGATATCTATATGTATGTATAAAATCCGAATATGTGGTTGTAGTGCTCTGTGAAGTGTACATGTACTTGCAAACACAATGCACTCAATAAATCATTATAATCATGGTTAATGAATTGAAACAATGAAAGACAAAACCATTGCTAAGCGATCTATCGCCTCCTAGTAAATGCGGGTATGAATTTTGCTCTCAGATCTTGGTATGCAAACTCCAGTGACTTGACTACACTTAAATGGAGGATTTAAGTGATGAAGATGCATGATCTAGCATGATAGCATGATTAAGCTATATGATTCTATTATTATGCTAAGAAATAAGCTAAGATTTAAGCTAAAATGAGCATGATAACATTGCTAAGATGATATTGCTAAGCTAGATGCCTATAGTAACAATGCATAAGCTAAGAATGAGATGGGATAAAAAATGATATGAAATTGGGACCCTTTGAACTCCAAAATGGAGTCTATTTATAGGATTTTCCAAGGTTAGGGGTGATACGGCATAAATCAACGGTCAAGATGTGATCTGAAGATATCAATGGTTAAATTGGAGGTGAATTGAGAAGAGGTTGGATGAAAGGGGACAATTGGTGGTAGGTAGGAAAAGGGATTGGTTGGAAGGGAACACTTGGTGACAAGTGTCAAGAAGCTTTGCACATGAGAGAGAAAAGTTTCCATGGAGAGGGAACATGGTGGTTAGGATGTGCAAGCTAGGATGGGGTTAAGAAAACCTGGGGTTATATGGAATGGGTTAGGTTTAGGAGTGGTTAGGTTAGGTGGTTAAATGTTAGGAGAATTTGAGTAATTTGGATTTAAAAATTCAAATAATATAAAAAGGCTAATTAATTTCAACAACTCATGAATTTGATTTGTTTTAATTAATCAATGGATTTAGAAGAAATGATTTTGATGGGGGGAATTAATTAATTTGAATTAATTAATCAAGGAGGATTATTGAGATGAACCTATTAGGTAAATCCTTAGATTTATTAATAAGTAGATGAATGGGGGAATTTAATCAAATTGCTAATGAATTCAATTAAATTGGGAAGGAGGATTAATCAAATAATTGCTTATTTAATTAATTATATTCAAACCATTTTTAGGTGTATACATTTTGCCCCTCTTTGAAGCAAGGTGTGATGACACTTTGATTCAAGGAATAATTTCATTTTGATGATGATATTGGTTTGACAGGATGCCCTGGCTCTTGATTGCTAAATATTGGTATGATGATGCCCCCTCGGGAGATCAATTGAGATAATTGATCTTTGGTGTTTTTGCGAGATTGATATCCCGATAGATTTGATTTGATTTCTACAACTGTTGTTTGATGAAAATGTGAGTTCTTCAATTAGCTTGATTGCTTAGATTGATAAGAATGAAAAATATTGATTGATTAGATTCAATCTGGTTTCAAGAAGGATTCATCTTGTATAAGACATTGATGATCACAACGTCTAGTTCAGGAAGGATTCATTCTGTATAAGACATGATCAAAGCATCTGGTTTCAGGAAGGATTCATCTTGTATAAGACATGAATCAGAATCAAATCGTCTAGTTTCAGGAAGGATTCAGCCTGTATAAGACATGATCATAATGTTTGGTTTCAGGAAGGATACATCTTGTATAAGACATGATAGAATCGATTAGGTTGGATTGACTGATTTCATTTAATAAGATTGATTAGATAAAGAACTGACAATTTGTTGATATCAAGTTGCATAAATTTTTGGATATGTTGATGTTGATCTTTGTTGAAAGAGATAGCATAAGATTTTTGTTGGGTTGATAATATCTAGAGAGAGATGAGTCATCATTCTGATTGTGTATACTTATGATGATTCCTGTGATAGATTTAACCTTGGATAAAAGGAGCATGTGGGATCCCATGCAATAATGAAATGCAAGCTAAAATGAACATGAAATGCAATGGAATGCCAAGCTCTGACTGGACCAGTCACTAGATTATTGTTTTTTTTTTATTGTCATGACTGAGGTTTTGGAATGTGGGAAATGAGTGCAAACATCGATGGTATAATTAAACCATGATGACCTGAGCACTTCTTTCCTGGATTTTGATATTGCAAGTTAACACAAGCATCAAGGTATAATTAAACCAAGATGACCTAAGTGTTGTTTGCGTAAAACAGGCAATATTAACCATTGGTATATGCAAATCAGAAATGTCTTCGATGATACTCCGATGATCATGTCCTAAGACAAATTTACACCTACTAATGATTAATTTACAGACAGTAGACAAGAAAAATATCATGTTCCTTCCTTGTTCCTCTAGTTAGAGACATCCTGGAGGTACTCAGAAATCATGATAGCGAAAATTAAGATAATAAAGTTGAACCAAAGTGTTTAAAAGCAGTATCTCAGAGATATCATCCATTAAAAATGTGCGGGGTGCTTAGAATGACGTGTGATAGCTTGATAGTTAATGATTTGATTTCATGTTCAACGTTGGATGTATCTCGGTGTTTTCACTTGACAAGTGTTGTCTAACTATTGTTTTATCTATTTGATTAAGCTCAAAATGATCATAAGTTTTTACCCCCAGCTAGGTGTAGGATTTTGCCCCAAGCCTAAAAACAAAGTTGTTATGATATACTCAATGATCCAAACCATGGTGAGGGAGTAGCTGCGCTTGCCTGCGTATGTACAAATGCTTATGATGGATATGGATAGCACTAATGGAGGATGAATGCAAGCAGAAAAAATGCATGAACTAATAGATGGAAGAGCTAGCTGAAAAATAGGGCCTGTTTGCCAAGTTTTCACCATCTGTTTTTATTGCACTTTTTTTCATATTTAATTTTTTGTTTTTGCTTTTTCACACCTTTTTTTTTCATTGTTTTTTATTTTTCTGATTTTTCACTGTTTTTTATTTTTCTAATTTTTCAGACATAAAACTTCTTCAGATGTAAGCTATTCATTAGTTCCTCAAGCTGATTCCCGTCTTGTGTTGATAGCTAATATGCTCCTAACCCAAATACTGTTGTGACCACAAATGGTTCTAACCAATTTGGTTCAAAATTTC
Source organism: Cryptomeria japonica (assembly GCF_030272615.1). NCBI lineage: Eukaryota > Viridiplantae > Streptophyta > Pinopsida > Cupressales > Cupressaceae > Cryptomeria > Cryptomeria japonica. Next base: position 713,882,098 of record NC_081411.1, on the reverse strand, counting down.
CTTTCTTTTCTCGATCTACCCGATTGCGTGGATTTTCTTTTAGTACTAGTTCTCCAACTTGAAAGACTTGTGGTTTGACCCTGTAATTATAACTTCGACACATTCTTTGTTGTTATACCTTAAGATGATCAAAGGCATTTTGTCTTCATTCATGGATCAATTCTAACTCCTGCAGTCTAGATACTCGTTGTTCTTCATGTGGGATGAGACCTTTTAATGATACATGTAGAGAGGGTATCTCTACTTCAATGGGCAGTATTGCTTCTGATCCATAGACAAGAGAGAAAGGTGTGGCACATGTTGGTGTGCGGATACTAGTACGATAGGCCCATAGAGAAGGGTTTAATTGAACATGTCAATCTTTTCCAACATCATTCACTGTATTTTTAGGTGTATACAGTGGTAATGTAACTGTAAACTATATGAAATGCAAATATTTTTGGTGTGTCATTATACTCAGTCATGTGATAGCAGGCTATACGGACTCGGGAAGGACGATGGAGGTCAATCAAGAAAGGGGGATGAAATATAGAAGATATGGAAGTGAAAGCGCTTCTTGTGCTATTATCATCATTGAGCTTTATTATGGCAAATAGGTTATGAAAATCTAGGTATATGTTTGACTCAGAAAGTCATTGTACCCATTTGCATGGAGATCAGACAGTCGCAAACAAAGAATGACCCAGTTCATACTAGACTCAGTGTCCTCATATCCTTTGACAAGTCATAGCATTACTAAGAGACAATCCACAGATAGCAAAGAAAAAATAGGTGACGATACCCCATCCTCGCCTTTCTAGTCAAAGACATCCTGGAGATAAAATATCTAGTCAAAGACATCCCAGAAAAGCTAAAAGACATGTCACCAAAAGTAAAAATCAAAAGAAAACCAAGACTCGACACCGACATCCACTGTAGTCCTGAAGTTTAGTGTCTCTTGTCACTTGTATAAGTCTATTTGATTGTGGTCACAATGTTTCCGTTCACAAAAGGATAGATAGCATTGAACCATAATGTTGTCTGAGTCTGTTGAAAGATTTGATTTGTTGAAGCCCATTGCTATTGTGTCTCATCTGAAACTAATTGAATCCATGAAACTGATACTTTATTGCGAAGAAGATGGAACTTTATTGTTGATTGGTGATGCAAGTGTTGCTTTATTGTGGATTGTGCGCGGATTGACTGAAGAAGACTAAAAGAAATTGTACTCCTCGGAACATGTGATGCTCTTAGTTCCACCCCATCACTAGACGTAGGATTTGCCTTAGCTATAAATAAGAGCTGATTTATTATGGATGAAAAGGGTGAAAAGGAAAGACTATTATGAATGGCTAACCAATCTTAGGTAGATCAATAACAAACCATGATGGGAATGGATAAGATTATTATGGATGGATAGGCTGTGAGTGTGTGCAAAGTGAAGGGATGAGATTGAATCATGAAGGAGGGAGGAGCAATGTCTTTACACATGGTGTCGGTAACCCGATTTTCACCATTGGACGAATTTATTTCTCTTTACTTTTTTTTATTTTTCAATTTTTTTGTCTCACGAGGCGCTTGTTTGCCAAGTTTTCACCAAGTGACGATTTTTTTTTTTTTTATGAATTTTTTTTTTTTTTTATGAATTTTTTTTTTTTTTGTATTTTTTATTTTTTTATTTTTTTATTTTTTGTAATTTTTTTAAAATTTTTTTTGGTTTTTTGGTTTTTTTTATATTAGGATATTCTAAAGAGCTATGTGTAATACCTGTGAAGGTGCATGTTGTTGATAGGATCCTCCAAAGGTTCGCCCTCTAGGGTTTAGAGCTGATATGCATCGGATCCATAGACTCTTGTAATGATGTAAGGACCAAGCCAATTTGGTTTGAACTTGCCCTTCTTCTCTCTGTCTTGCTGATTTTTGGGATTTTATTTGAGAACTAAGTCACCTACCTCAAATGTGCGAGGCTTTACCTTGTGATTGTAACTATGACTCATTCGTTGTTGATAAGCCTTGAGATGATTAAAAGCAGTTTGTCTTCGTTCATCCAATAGTTCTAGTTCTTGTAAGCGAGAGACCCTATAGTCTTCATCACTGATAATGTTGTGCAAAGAGACTCGTAAAGATGGTAACTCGACCTCAATAGGTAGGATAGCGTCAACACCATAGACAAGTGAATAAGGTGTGGCTCCTATAGGTGTGCGAACACTTGTGTGATAAGCCCAAAGTGTCAGATTAAGTTGGATATGCTAATTTTGGCCAGTGTCATCAACTATCTTTTTGAGGATTTTAAGAATGGTTTTATTAGATGCCTCAGCTTGACCATTACCTTGGGGGTAACAGGGAGTGGAGAAACTATGGGTAATATGGAAGCAATCACAAAGTTCATGAACATCCTAATTTTTGAAGGGACATCCATTGTCAGTGATGATGGAAAGAGAAATACCGTACCGGCAAATGATATAGTTAAGAATGAATGTAGCAATCTATTTTCCAGTGACTTGTGTAAGAGGCATGACTTCAATCCATTTTGTGAAATATTCTATGGTAGTGATAATGAATTTGTAGCCATTGGAAGAAGGAGGGTGAATCTTGCCTATGAGATCGAGTCCCCACTGACAAAAGGGCCAAGGAGTCGCAATCAGTTGAAGTTCTTGTGCTAGCGCATGAATAAGGTCTCCATGAATTTGACACTGTTTACATTTATTGACAAACTGATATGAATCTTTTTTCATATTGGGCTAGTAATATCCAGTCCTGATGAGTTTCTTGGCTAAGGTAGGACCACTAGAATGTGGACCACGTATGCCTTCATGAACTTCGCGTAACACAATCTGAGCTTCGTCCCTTTCTAAATATCTAAGAAGAGTTGCATCTAGACCTTGACGGTATAGGATATCAGCTAAAATGACATAGCGGGAAAATTGGCGACTAAAAGTGTGATGTTGGTTGTTGGATAAGTGAGGAGGAAGGATGTTGTTACGAAGGTAGGTGAAAATGGAACTGTATAACTGGGAATCAAGACCAATGACACATATCATCTTAGTAGGAGTGATCTCATACGAGGGAACCAAAAGGTTATCCACCAAGAACTCATAGCGGGCTTCATTTTGTGGTAGATCAATCAGTGAGGCAATAGTAGCCATGGCATCCACAGCTCGATTCTGCTCTCTTAGTATCTACTCAAAGGTTATCTTTATGAAATATTGCTTGAAGTCATCTACCATTTTCTTGTAAGGAATTAATTTTTTGTCATTTGTTTGCTAGTCATCAGTTGCTTGATGAATTATAAGTTTAGAGTTCCCAAAAACATGAAGTTCCTGGATCTTCCATTGAACTGCAATCCGTAATCCAATTGTTAATGCCTCGTATTCTGCTATGTTATTAGTGCAAGGAAATGAAAATCGGTATGATTTGGGAATGAAATCCCCTTTAGGTGTGATAAAGAGGATGCCATCTCCTGCACCATGTTGCATGTATGAGCCATCAAAGTACAATTGTCAAGGCTTCGTGTGTGATATCGCTAAGATGGATTCTTTTGGAAATTCTCAAATTAGAGGAGCATCATTTATCATGGGTGCATCTGCTAATTGATTTGTGATAGCTTGTCCCTTTATTGCTTTTCTATCCACATATTTAATGTCTAATTCACTCAAGATCATCACCCATTTGGCTAGTCTGCCAGTAAGCATCGCTTTATTGAGAAGATACTTTAATGGATTGATCCTTGCGACCAGCTTAGTTTTATGAGTTAGCATGAAATATCATAATTTCTGTGAAGCAAAAACCACAGCGAGACACACATGCTCAATTGGTGTGTAGTTTAGCTCATAACTGACCAAAGTACAACTGATGTAATATACTGCTTTTTCTTTGCCTTCAGCATCTTGTTGTGCCAAGAGTGCCCCCAGTGTTGTTGGTGTAGCTGATATATAGAGTAATAGGGGTTGTTCTAGGACCGGTGGCATCAAGACTGGTGGATTCAAAAGATAATCTTTGATTATTTGAAAAGCGTGTTGACAATTATCATCCCATTTGAATTTGATGTTTTTGTGTAGCAAGTGTTGAAAAGGATGACATTTATCTGCCAATTGTGCTATGAATCTTCATATGGACTATAGTCTTCCTTGTAAAGATCAAAGTTGATTGATATTTCTCGGTGGTGGCATTTCTAATATCACTTTGACTTTTGTTGGATCGACTTCAATTCCTCTTTTTGAAATAATGTATCCAAGGAACTTCCCGGATATTACTCCAAAGACACATTTCTTGGGATTTAGTGTCACTTTGTATTTTTCCAACTGATCAAAAATGATTGAAAGGATTTCAAATTAAATGTGTGTCTCTATCTAATGATTTTTCCAAGAGGTCATCAGCATAATTTTCTATAGTTATGTGCATAAGATCATGAAAGATAGTAGTCATGGCTCGTTGGTATGTAGCGCCTACATTCTTTAGCCCGAAGGGCATGACATTCCAGCAGAAAGTTCCCCAGGGACAAGGAAACATTGTTTTGTGTTGATCCTTAGATGCGATTTTTATTTGATTGTAGCGAGAGAATCTGTCCATCAAAGATAACATCACATGACCTGTTGTGAGATCTACTATCAGATCTATGTTTGGCAATGGAAAGTCATCCTTAGGACAAGCTTTGTTGATGTCTCTAAAATCTATACATATTCTGATGCTAGGATCTGGCTTACTGGCTGGTACTAAGTTGGAGATCCATTCAGGATAATCAATTGGTCGTATGAAACTGACATCCAGCAATTTTTCAAGCTCCACCTTTACTAATAATGCCACTTGTGGATGCATCTTTCTTAATTTTTGTTTCACTGGCTTTGCTCCTGGTTTAACTGTTAAATGATACATTACCAAGTCCGGATCCAGTCCAGGCATATTGACATATGACCATGCAAAATTGACTTGTCACTCTGTAAAGAAACTTATGAACTTTGGTTTTTCTCTCTCTATAAGAGATTGTACCAGGAATATGTTATGTGGAATCTCTTATGTATCGATGTTTGTTTTGATGGTTTTTGCTACTAACATGGATAATTTTTCTTCATATGATGTCGGGAGAATGTTGAGCCTTCCATCTTCAGGCGCCTTAGAGAGGTTTTCACCCTCAGATACATCCTTTCTTTTTACTTTTTTGGGGTCAGACAGTGCCACAATGTGGTTTTTACCGTAAAACCCATGATTTGTTTTTTATTTTTACATTTTTGCGACTAGAAGGCCCAACACCCTCACCAAAATATGCCACATTGTTGATTTTTATAGTGTATCCCACCTTATGGTCCCCAAGCAGAAGATCATCCCGTATGCCTAAATAGTCGATGAAGGCCTCATCATTTTGGAATGTGTCAAATTGTAAAGGTCCTTCATGGTCCCAGTCAATAAGTTGGTGGTGAACAAGGGGAAGGCCTTCAATATTTTCAAAGTTAGTGGGAGTAAGGGTGAAGATACAATTATATTCATTTGTGTTAAGGCATTTGTCAAGGTCATCACTGGAACTCTCCTCATCTGTCTCAATTGTGAATGAGTCCAAATTGTCATCACTAAAAGCGTATTTTGGAACGGGCATCCTCATTCTTTGAGATCTTGACCTAGAACCTAAAAACAAAGACTTTATGGGATCCTCGGGGGTTGTTTCTTGACCAACTCTAAATTTTATATGAAATTCCTCTTCTTCTGTGGGTTCACCTGGTTCTCAAAATGTCTCGGTGAGTTCACAATCATTGGAGGATTTGTCCAAACCCCATTCCCATTCATTAGAGTTGGTGGAATAGCGGTTCTCTTATTGATCATTGGAAATCATGATTTGCAATGCTTCTTTGGATTTGCGAGTATTTACCCTGGAAGATATGAAACCAAGCCCTTTTGAGCACTGATTTTTAAATGTCAATTCTGGTTGCAAAGGTTGAGTGATACCTTCTTTTCTTAAGCCAAGAGGACTTTTACCATCGTACCCAAACTTTTGTAGGATCTTGAATCCTTTGCCATATTTTACACATGGTATCTTGATGAGATCTTGTGTATCATCTTCAAGGTCTTTGTAAAGCATTTTGTATAAGTCTTCTTCTTCCATTTCACCCCACTTTTGGAATATAGTAGGATCCCATTTTAGCGTAATGATAGATACCCGTTGAGAAGGATGTGGTCATCTATATTCTTTTGGTGACCTCATGACTTGTCGTAAGCACATGGTTTGATTTAGAGTGTATTCACCCATGCCTTCATCTTGATATTTCCCTTTAAGCTCACCTTGCTTTGATGTTGAAGGTTTTAATGATTCAGGGTCAATATATGCAAAAGATGGGATAGCTTCTCTATTAATTGGAATTATTGTCTCGACTTTTGGTCTCAAATTATTGTAGTATATAAATGGATTAGGATCACCATTAACTATTACTTCAACTCCATTGTGAGGAAATTTAATGCATTGATGGTATGTAGATGGGACTACCCTCATTTCATGAATCCATGGACTTCCCAGTAATATGTTGTATGTAAGATCAAGGTCTAGGACTTGACAAATTACATCCTTGGTAATCGACCCTACTCTGAGAGGTAAAGTGATTGTGCCTTTGGATGAACACTCTTCATCATCATATGCTTTAATGGTGATTTTATTTGTAGAATTCATAACTTTATTTGAATATCCCAATTGTATTATTATGTTCAAAGTACATATATTGAGACCAGCTCCTCCATCTATCAGGATGCATTTTATTCAATGTTTATGCAGGAAGGCTTCAATGTGTAAAGGTGCATTATGCGGTTGTCTTACGGAGGCATCATCAGCTTCTGTGAATGTAAGAAAATGTGGAACAGAAAGGTATCCCACCATGGCTTGAAATAGGTCCACGTTCATATCAGTGGGGACAAAAGTTTATCTCAAAGTTTTATCAAGGATGGCTTTATGTGCGGGGGATATGTGTAAAATGTCAAGGATGGAGATAAGCACAGGTGTCCTCCCTAATTGTTCTACCAGATCATACTTAGGTTTGGTTATCAAGGAAGTGGTGGTTTAAGATGGACCACCTTGCAGGGTAACTTTTCCTCGATGATTTGTGACATTACATTCGGAGGTACATTCAAAAGAAGATCCAATTCCTTTTAGGAAAACCTTAGGTCTTTGGGTAGAATTTTCAGGCGCTTTGTCCTTTATGATAATGTTAGAGACATAATTGTCCATCGAAATGTGATTAACAGTTGAATCATAGTTATAGGATGCTTTTGTATAGTTGGCTTGCTCATTTGTGGCTTTGGCTTTTCCCTTGTCATGTTTAGGGAATGGTTCCTATATACACCTAAAATTGGCTATGAGCAATTAAATAAATATTTTATATTTATTTAATAATTATTCTTCTATTAAATAGTTAATTTGAAAAGATTAATTTATTTAATTCATTTTCATGTCTTTCTATTAATTAATAATTTATTAATTAATTCATCTATCATATTCTCCTAATTAATTAAATATCTAATATTTAATTATTCTATTCTTCTAATTAATTAAATATCTAATATTTAATAGTTATTCTCCTATCCTATAGTCTCAAATATTAAATAATTTCTAAATTATATAATCCCTTTTCCAACTTATTCTTCCATCTCCACTTCATCTTCCCTTTGCCAACTCATCAAACATGTGGCTAAGGAAATTAATATTTCTTAAATATTAATTCATCATTTATCTCCAACTTCCAAAATTAATGAAAATTGTGTACGTACACATATTTCATAACCATTTCCTATATTCTCTCCAACTCCCCTACATCTTAGGAAGGACTCGAGTCCACTTGTCCTCTCATGCCTAAATTTCCTCCAACCATCCCTTGATTCTCTCAGTCAGCAACCCAGTCAAGATGAGATGAGTGACACTTGTCTTCTCCTTCCCCCTTTCTCTCAACCTTCACTTTTTCTCATAGCCATCCAAATCTATAGATCTGATCATGACCATTGATCTAAGCCACATCATCTTATCCTCTCAAAGTCTATAAAATCAAGAGCTTCAGTTGAGAGAGTTAATCTTCAAGAGTCTTGAAAATAGTTTTCAATCAATCATATGCATCCGTAAATTTTTGAAGCAATAAGCAAATATCATTTTAGCAATATAATCATATAGCATTATCATTTTAGCATAATCATGTAGTTGTGCATATCATAGTATCAGTTAACTATACGTTATCAATCCATTCTTCATATGCCATCTTGGAAGCCAACAATGCATTGTCTGAGAGCACACCCATCTGCAACCAGGAACAGTGGAGTTAGGACAAAATGAGACATAAGACATGAAGGTAAAATATTGTTTTATTTTAATATGTATTTCATGCAATTTCATTGGTTGAATTTGGATTTCCTGTATGCATTTCCATTTGTATTTTGTGAAACTAACTTACTATAGGTAACATTCTAAGGATGAAATTCAAGCTCACACAGTTCCTTAAACATCTCATGTTCTTGATTAGATGAATGTCCTTCGATCTCAATGTCACCTCTATCAATAAGATCTTGTATAATGTTCTTCAGCCGATGACAATTTCTTGTCTTATGTCCCTTACTCTTGTGATATTCATAGTACTCATCGTCATTCCACCAATTTGGTTTGACCTTTGTCTCATATGGAGGATTGCCTGGAATTGTTACTATCTTGTTTGCTACTACCTTCTTGAAAGCTAATTCAAGTGGTTCTCCCAATGGGGTGTATTTTCTTCGTGGTTTTGAAGTTGTTTGAGTATTCACTTGGCTGTTTGTAGGACTTGATCCAAAAAGAATGATTTTTGGTCTCATTGTGTTAGCATCGACAATGCCATCATTTATTGTGATCTTGTTCCTGTTCCAAAATCATGGGTTGTCTTTTCCTTTAAAGTCCTCTTTGTTTTCTTTGGATATCCTAATGACTCCTCGCTCAACTAAGACCTTCTCTATCACTAAACCTTTCTCAATGACGTCCTTGAAAGTGGACAAAGAAGCTTTCCTCAAGTCATAACCAATTTCTCTGTTGACATTTTGTGTAAACATCTCTACCATTTGTTTTTGTGGAATTTCACAAGAGCATCTACTGGCTAAATTCCTTAGTCTTTGTAAGAATGATGAAAAGGACTTGATAGTTCTGATACTTAATGTTAAGTAGAGATGCCAAACTAATAAGATGAGATGGGGAGGTGGGGGGGGGTGTGAATCATACAAACTTAATCTTCCATAAAACATCAGATTCAACCTCGGTAACATATACTTCGGTAATATAACCAAAACTGCTAAACATGCAAATTCAAAAGCATATAAACATCATAACACTCATAACACCAGATTTAATGTGGAAACCCAAATAGAGAAAAACAATTATGGGATTTCGGACCCACTAAGAAATATACTCTTCTAGAGTATGCTCGGTTAAAAGCAAGTCATGTTAAAGATTACAAACACATTACTAGATGTGACCTGGTTAAGGGATTTCGCTCAGATCTATTAGGATCTTCACCTTGTTAGAAGTGACCTTAATAAAGGATTTCGAACACTCAATCAGAATGTCACCTTGCTAGAGGGTTTTACAAATAAGATTGTTAAGTCCACTCGGTTAAGAGATTTTCTGTAACTTTACAAGATAACAGTAATAAAAATCTATCTACAACTTCACATCTAAAATGCTAAAGAAGATTCTTATTTGGTCAATACAATATAGACATAGAACTAATCTTGTCCATCTGCTGGGCTCTATACTCTGTTATTCAAAATAGGTCTTCAAGCTTCTGTGCTCAGTAATCACTATGTAGCATCCTTGTGCATACACTTGCTCGCATACATTGTTTATCAACAGTTCCTTATTTATAAACAATAGCTAACCGCTTAATCTCCTTGATCACATTTCCTATGATCAATCATAGCCATCAGATCTTCAAACTTTGTCCAGGTTCAATGTATCCTTCAATCTAAAAATGTTTTACCCCACCTAGGAACTTGCATACATTTCTTGGAACTTGTGCTAGGGTATTGCGGTTCAATCTGAGCTATAGATCTTCCTGTCAATTTTCCTTTTCCATAGATTCTTTAACAAACTTCATTCACGCCATACCAATCATTTAATCATAGCCAGCACATCAGCTTCCTTCATTAAATAATTCATGTAATCATTTAATGCATTCTGTTATTACTTGGTTGCAACTCGGTAAATACTAAACTTCACTCGATAGACATTTCGCCTTCATTAATCGATAGCAATAACCTTAGGGTTTACCGACTAGGTTCTTTGCTCTATAACATAGTATAGTATTAACCTTACAATCAATAACATATGTATGATATCAAAACAATCTAAACATCATGATCTCATCATTGTCTTACTTGGTAATAGTTGCCCATTGAATAACTTATTCCTCCCCTTATTCATCATATTCTTTCTATGTCTTTTACAGACTTCTTTATACTCATCAAATCATACTTCTTAAAATATGGAAACATCATACTGAATTAGAAAATCCATTTCTTGACATCAATGACAAAATAATAATATTAAGATAGTAAATATCCTTAATCAGTTATATCCATAATCATCAACAACCTTCTCAATATCCTTATTGAAATGCCAACAATCTCTCCTTGTCTGTTATAATGCCAAATGCCAACAATCTCCCCCTTTGGCATTGATGGCAAAACCAATTGATTTGACCTAATTGATTTGGATTGCTGTGAGATTCTGAAATGTTGAAATGCTCTCCTGCTGTCATCAGAATTCTCCCCCATACATTATTCTTCTCCTCTTTTCTCAGTCTTCTCCCCCTTTGACAACAATGCCAAAAAAGTAAAGAACTAAAACATAATTTCTTCCGCTAAGAAGTGAATTCCTGCTATTATGTGTCAACTTAGTCTCGGTCAGAGCATTTTGTCTTCAATTCCTGTTCCCTATATTGTTTTCTATACACCTTTAAAAAATAGCCTAAAGTGTGTAAATCAACATCAACTCCTAAAAGATATTTTGTAGAGTCATCAAATTGATGCTTTCACCAAACTCGGTCAGTGAGTAGAAGATAGGGGTAGGACCCCTAACTTACTTCTAAGATACTCAATAGTGTCCCTTGGCAGTGGCTTGGTAAAGATATCTACTATTTGTTCCTTTGTGCTAACATACTCCAACACCACTTTCTTCTCTTGAGTTTCTTCTCTAAGATAATGATATTTGATAGAGATGTGCTTTGTCTTAGAGTGCATAACAGGATTCTTTGAAATGTTAATGGCACTAGTATTGTCACAGAATATATTTACTGTCTTGGTAACTTTCTCATTTATACCTTCCAACAGTTGTTTGATCCATGCTATGTTGGTACAATTCAATGTTGTAGCAACGTATTCAGCTTCTACTGTTGACTGTGAAACACATCCTTGTTTCTTGCTAAGCCAACTCACTAGTCTTTCTCCTAAAAAGAAAGCTCCTCCACTTGTGCTTTTCCTATCATCAATGTTTCCTACCCAATCAACATCAGTATAAACTTCTAAATCAAATTCATTTCCTTTCTAATATACTAAGCCATAATCCTCAGTGCCTTTCAAGTATCTAAACATTCTCTTGATTGTTGTCATGTGTGTTTCTTTAGGATCTACAGAGAATCTTACAACTATACCTACTGCATGTGCTATATCTGGCCTGTTGTGAACAACATATTGCAACTTTCCAATCATGGATCGGTAAAGTGTCTCATCAACAGATGCAAATTCATCATTCTTTGATAATTTGCAGTTGGTAGTCATAGGAGTACTTACTAGTTTTGAATTCTTCATTCCAAATTTCTTCAAGATTTCCTTTATGTACTTGGATTGAGTAATGAAAATCTCATTTTTCATTTGTAGTATCTGTAAACATATAAAATACTTTATCTCACCGATTAATGACATCTCAAATTCTTTTCTCATTTCATTTCCAAAGTTCTTGCATAGAGAGTCATTTCCAAAAAATATAATATCATCAACAAATATGGCTGAGATCAGTATTCCATTTTCATCATTCTTCATGTACATATTGTTGTTTTCACTTGTCCTTATAAAACCAATCTTGATTAAATAAGAGTGCAAACTTTCATACCATGCTCTAGGTGCTTGTTTCAGACCATATAAAGCTTTGTTCAATTTATATACCTAATCTTTATTCTTGTCTTCAACAAATCCTTCAGGTTGTTCAATAAAAACTTCTTCTTCTAATATACCATTCAGAAATGCAGATTTGACATCCATTTGATATACCTTGAAATTTTTGAAACCAGCATATGCCAACAATGTTCTTACTCCTTCAAGTCTAGCCACAGGGGCAAAAGTTTAACCATAATCAATTCCTTCTTCTTGAGCATAACCTTTGCAAACTGGTCTTGCTTTATTTCGAATGACCTCACCTTTTTCATTTAGCTTGTTTTTGAAAATCCACTTTGTACCGATTACATTTTTGTCCTTCAGTCTTTGGACCAGTGTCCATGTGTCATTCTTCTTGATTTAATCAATCTCTTCTGTCATAGCATTTATCCAATCTTCACTGTTAAATGCCTCTTTCACTATTCTCGGTTCAAATTCAGATATCAGACATGTGTTCTGTCTCAGTTTGTTCCTTGTCATTATTGGATCATCCTTATCTCCTATAATCTGACTTGATGCATGATGTCTTCTGACACACTTGGCTAATACAGGCTCGATAGGCTCTGTATGATCTTCTTCATCACTTGGTAACTGAATATTCTCTTCATTTTCTTCAATAACTCTCTCGGTAGGACTTGTTGGTTGAACATAGACAAATTCATCATAATCTTCTAATTCCTTGGAATTTTCTTTATCATTTCTTTCTGCAAATTCATCAATTTTCACATTTGCACTTTCTACTATTTTGTTAGATGATTTGATCAGACATTTAAATACTTACTTCTAGAAGAATAACCAAGAAATGTTCCTTCTTCACTTTTCTGATCAAACTTGCCATTTCTATCATCTTTGTGTACATAGCATCTACTTCCAAAGATTTTAAAATAACTTACATTAATTTTCTTGTCATACCAGATTTCATATGGTGTCTTCAAAGTTCCTTTCTTCAATTGTACTCAGTTTAGGGTGTAAACTGTTGTGCTTATTGCTTCTCTCCAAAATGTTTGTGGCACTTTCTTTTCAATCATCAGGGTTCTAGCACAATCCACAATAGATCTATTTCTTCTTTCAGCAATTCCATTTTGTTGTGGAGTTCTCGGTGTAGAGACTTATTTTTTTATACCATGATCATTGCAGAATAAGTTGAACTCATCAGATGTGAACTCTCCTCTATCTGATCTAAGACATTTCAGTTGTCTTCCTGTTTCATTTTCAACTCTTGCCTTGTACCATTTAAACATTTGAAAAGCTTCTGATTTTTCTTTTAAAAATAATACTAACATCATCCTTGAGTAATCATCCACAAATAATATAAAATATTTATCACCATAATAACTTTCAACTTTCATAGGACCACAAAGATCAGTGTGCAAAAGATCTAAAATTCCCTTAGAAGTGTAAGACTTACTTGTAAGGCTTTATCTTGTCATTTTACCCATCTGGCATCCTCAGCATATAACATTCTCAGGTCTTTCCAAACTCAGTAGACATCTTACTCGGTGCTTCTTGCTTATTTTGATCAGATTATCAAAATTTACATGACAAAACCTTTTATGCCATAACCAGGCATCATTTATCTTTGCATACAGACATTTATTCTGAGTTGAGTCAAGGTGAAATGTGTTACCTTTATTTTGTGTCCCGGTAGCAGCTAACTTTCCATGCTTGTCATGAACTTTGACAATTCCTTTCGGAAATTCTATTTGGTATCCTATATTATTTAGTTGTGCTACAAACAAATTATATTTCAAACCTTCAACCCAATAAACATTATTGCACTTTGCATTGTCAAGAAGTGTTATGGATCCTTTACCTTTTACTAGACATGGTGCATCATTACCAAATCTTACATAGCCTCCATCATAGTCTTCTAATATAACAAACTTATGTTTATCACCCGTCATGTGATGTGAGCATCCACTATCTATGATCCAAGAATCATTAGTATTTATGTGAGATATTAGGGCTTTTTCTTCATACCTTTCTTCATCTGATCCATCTTTGATAGCCACATAAACTACTTCCTCTGTATCAGTTTCATCTGATTTATCATCATTGGATTCCTCATCAGCTATTAAGCATGTCTTTCTATCTCTTCTTTTGAAGTATCGGTGTCCTCTGTAATGATTATCTTTCTGTCTATCATCTCAGTAATATCTCTTTTTAGTAGAATCTTTGTTAGGACAATTAGAAGCCATATGTCCTATCTTATCACAATTGAAACATTTCAAAGTTAATTTTCCTTTATACTTACCTTTGCCTCTCGGTAACCTTCTGGCTAATAGTGCTTCAAACTCTTCTTGCTTTCCTCATACAGTTTGTGTACTTCCTCCATGTTCTTGTGAAATCTTTCACTTGCTCCACTATGATCTCCTTCAGAGTACTTATACTTTCTTTCATTGTAATCATTAGATTCATCAAGATGAAAAGAACTAAATACAGATTCAACTTTATTTACCGATGACCCACTATTATCAAAGTTACTTAACTCAAATGCATGTAGCTTACAAATAGTAGCACCTAAAGAAATTGGCATATTGGGTACAGACCTTAATTCATTGATTGCAGAGACTCAGATTGCATAAGCTGGTAGAAGGGTTCTTAACAACTTACTTGTTATATCCTTTTCTTCAATAGTTCCACCTGCTCCTTTGATTTGATTGACAATCTCCTTTAGTCTTGTACTATACTGGGTTATGTTCTCACCTTCATTCATCCTCATAGATTCAAGTTGTCCTCTTAGACTATCCACTTTTTCTCTTTGAACATGTTCATCACCTCCATACATAGATATGAGCTTGTCCCACATTGCCTTTGCATCATTGCAGCCTTCTAGATCATTAAACTTTGGATCGGTCAATGCAGATGTTATTTCAATCATTGCTTGAATATGTTCTTGCTTTGCCTTTATCTCTTCCATTGTCAATGGATAGGTGCTTGGTGTAATGAAATAATTCTCCAGATAATATACAACACATTCTCCAACTCTTGATAGGTGTAGCTTCATCCTTTTCTACCATGTAGAGAAACTTGACTTGTTTAGCTTCGGTGCATCCCTCTTATACATCTTTGGATCTTTGCCTCAAGTACCTTTAAAATTTTTCTTCCCGAGTCCAAAACTCTGATACCAATTGATAGTTCTGATACTTAATGTTGAGTAGAGATGCCAAACTAATAAGATGAGAGGGGGGGTGAATCATACAAACTTAATCTTCCATAAAAATATCAGATTCAACCTCGGTAACATATACTTCGGTAATATAACCAAAACTGCTAAACATGCAAATTCAAAAGCATATAAACATCATAACACTCATAACACCAGATTTAACGTGGAAACCCAAATAGGGAAAAATCACTATGGGATTTCGGACCCACTAAGAAATATACTCTTCTAGAGTATGCTCGGTTAAAAGCAAATCATGTTAAAGATTACAAACACATTGCTAGATGTGACCCAGTTAAGGGATTTCACTCAAATTTGTTAGGATCTTCACCTTGTTAGAAGTGACCTTGTTAAAGGATTTCAAACACTCAATCAGAATGTCACCTTGCTAGAGGGTTTTACAAATAAGACTGTTAAGTCCACTCGGTTAAGAGATTTTCTGTTAGTTTACAAAATAACAGTAATAAAAATCTATCTGCAACTTCAAATCTAAAATGCTAAAGCAGATTCTTATTTGGTCAATACAATATAGAAATAGAACTAATTGTGTCCATCTGATGGGCTCTATACTCTGTTATTCAAAACAGGTCTTCAATCTTTTATGCTCGGTAATCACTATGTAGCATCCATGTGCATACACTTGCCCGCATACATTGTTTATCAACAGTTCCTTATTTATAAACAATAGCTAACCGCTTAATCTCCTTGATCACATTTCCCATGATCAATCATAGCCATCAGATCTTCAAACTTTGTCCAGGTTCAATGTATCCTTCTATCTGAAAACGTTTTACCCCACCTAGGAACTTGCATACATTTCTTGGAACTTGTGCTAGGGTATTGCGATTCAATTTGAGCTATAGATCTTCCTATCGATTTTCCTTTGCCATAGATTCTTTAACAAACTTCATTCATGGCATACCAATCATTTAATCATAGCCAGCTCATCAGCTTCCTTCACTAAATAATGCATGTAATCATTTAATGCATTTTGTTATTACTCGATTGCAACTCAGTAAATACTAAACTTCGCTCGGTAGACATTCCGCCTTCATTAACCGATAGCGATAACCTTAGGGTTTACTGACTACGTTCTTTGCTCGGTAACATAGTATAGTATTAACCTTACAATCAATAACATATGTATGATATCAAAACAATCTAAACATCATGATCTCACCATTGTCTAACTCAGTAATAGTTGCCCATTGAATAACTTATTCCTCCCCTTATTCATCATATTCTTTCTGTGTCTTTTACAGACTTCTTTATACTCATCAAATCATACTTCTTAAGATATGGCAACATCATACTGAATTAGAAAATCAATTTCTTGACATCAATGACAAAATAATAATATTAAGACAGTAAATATCCTTAATCAGTTATATCCATAATCATCAACAACTTTCTCAATATCCTTATTGAAATGCCAACAATCTCTCCTTGTCTGTTATAATGCCAAATGCCAACAGGACTCCCCATCTTTTTGTTTGGTATTGCACAAAGTGGTGACTGATATATCTGTCTCTATGTTATAAGAGAAATGTTGTATGAAAGCTTCTGCTAGATCACCGCATGACTTAATTCTAGGTGGAAGTTGGGAGAACCATTCCATAGCTTGATCACCTAAGCTTTGTGGGAACAATCTCATCAAGTATGCTTCTTTTATTGCTACCTCAATGCAAGCTATGAAAAATTGTCTTATATGTGCCTTAGGGTCTTCTTTGCCTCTGTACTTATCAAACTTAGGTGTCACGAAATGTGTAGGGAAAGGAGGCATTAGAATGTTTTTTTTCAAATGGATAGGGACATATGTCTCTCATTGTGTAAGCTGGATTTGGTGTATTTATGTCCTCCATTTTCTTTTGTAATTCCTTTATATGTTGTTCCAAATTATTTTTGGGTGGAGACCGACTTCTTGGACCATATCCCATGCCTAAGCCACCAGGTGGAGGAGGAAGATACTACATAAATGGATGGTATTGATCATAAACATGTTCATATGGAAGAGATCTATAATGATACTCTTAGGGATAACTTTAAGAAACCACCCCCTGGGAAAAAGTGTAAAATCCTAGCGAATCAAACATTATTTTTTGGGGGGAATTTTCATATTGATGGCAAAAAAAATCTCAAAATAGGAAATAAATTATTTTGTATTGGCGATTTTTTCTAGGGTACAAAAATTTCATAAAATTCTGGTGAATAATACCTTGTTCTGTAGGGAAAATATATATTGTAGGAGGTGAATTTTTTTTGTTTGAAGGAACAAATATATAATTGTATGGGCAAAAAATTTTAGACTAAAGGAAAAATTATTTGAATGTATTGGCGATTTTTATCCACGGCTTGAAAATTCTACGCATTCGTATCACAAGTTAGCACATTTGCATCATAGGTTAGCGCATATGTTGAAGAAATCATGCTTTTGTAGTCTAAGTTAGCGCTTTTGTTCCGTAGGTTAGTGCTTTTGAGCAGAAAAATAGCGCATATGTTAGGTTAGCGCTTCTGTTTATGAGACTGACAAAATTTTCTTGCAGGTCCGAATGTCAAAGAAATCAAATTTTTCAAATTACTAACATACATGTGCAGGATGGCATTTAAGCCAAATTTTATGCATTTCCTCATCTAGTTAATTAGAAGTCTTCATTTGGAAAGTAATATACCATATTTTGTTCATCTAGTTTAACTAAGAGGATGAATTGACAGCATGCAACTTGCATTTTTGAAGCTTTCTCTAAAATAGTTGCACATAGACTTTTAAAAGGGCTAAAATGAACACCATGTTTGTTGGAGCAACATCTCCAAATAGGACTTAGCCAACAATTGCTTTGAAAAGGTTAAAAAGAACACTTGTATTCCATGTCTCAAAAGTGGTAGGTATATGCTCTCCCCTTAATTGGGTGACCAAAAAGCCAAACCCACTCTTTTACGCTTTCTTTATTTTCAAGCAATTAAATCCTTTAGAGGGTCTGTCTTCCCAAGCTGCCTTGAGGGGGCCAGTGAGAGGAGAACGACCTAAAGTAGAAATAGGCTAATACTGAGTCCTTCCAATCCACTATAAATAAATCATTTTTGTGACAAAAGTCACAAGCAACATGTGCTGATAAGTGCATACTGACACTATGTTTCCCCATAAACCCTATGGAGCGTAACCTCTATAGGTTGGGAACCTTCTATATTTATAGAGCTGAAAGTGCCACATGTATGGCCACATGATCGAAAGCCTTTATTAAAAACCATTTGTACTAGTTGCCAAAATCTTTCTAGTTGTTGGCGTAGGAGGTCGGACCTCTGAAGCGGCTCACATACATACGGTTCCTAGTAGAGATATAAAGTTTGCCATGAGGAGATTTCATGGAAAATAGTGCTTGGCTACCTCGAAGAAGTGAGTGTTGAGGGTGGAGCCAGTGGGGTCAAGCATCTAAATATCCATTTTAAATAGCATAGCCTTGGGGGAAACTCCACGTGAGATTCAACAACTATTGTCTCAGTTGCCATAGGGATTGTACTTGCTTGTGCAATTTGTTTATTAGACATTGTGTCTTCTATGTTTGTAACATGTTCCAAATGGTCAAAAATTGAAGAAAATTATCATCTACAAGGGAGCAAAAATTCAACAAATTTCTGAAAAAGTTTGATCAAAAGGGTAATACAAAAGCTTTTCAACACTTGAAACACTAGACCAAAATCAAAGTGTCAAAACATCAATATCAAAAGAATTCTTGAAGTAGGTTTGTCTCTAAATAATCACATACTTTTCAAACTAGCTGAAACAACTAGGTTACTAATCCAACAAGTTATACTCAAAAGGTTCTATAAACATCAACATTTAACAAGCTATCGATTCAACTATCTTAAGTGCAAAAATCAACATCTTTGCCAAGTTTATCATCTGGGTAATCAAATCCTCTATCACGAAGCTTGATCAAATCTATACTAGGTTCCTAATCTTGGATATATCTTTCCTATTTTGAACCTAGGTTATATCTAAACCAAATCGCACCAACATTGGAATCAAACAAACTTGTGAATTGTCAAATACTTATATGACTTTTAAGTATCACCTTAAGAAAAGAAAACCCAGTTACAAAGATACTCAGAAAATAATTAGATTCTTGTATATCAATCGCAAGATCTTAATGAAACACAGGACATTCCTACACCATTTTCGTCACTACTTACATGGCTGTGGTACAGAATTTGACGGTGAAACATTACAAAGACGTGCCTTTCAACAAAGAGACACTTTATCCCAATGAACAAACAATAGTGGTAAGATCAATAAAGCATATCTTCCTAAACCAATAATCACCTATTGACCTTGTCCTTTGGAACTTTCAACAATTTTGAAATAAACACGAACAACTTAGAAAACAACAACAAATGGAGGAAGAAGAGACTCCTTTATTCCACAGTTTTGGATTCACCGTTGTTGACAAAGAAGCAATCAATAGCACCATTAGAGACCTTGAGCAAGATTTCAAATTTGATATGCTAATGGAAAAATTGTTGGCAAAACAAAAACAAAAATATCTCTTGATGTTGGCAAAATCCGGAGCTAAACTACCACAAGACTTTAACATGGAAAGCTTGAAACAAGATGCAGAGACAAGTAACACCCAAAACACAAATGAGCAAAATAATGAAGATGTGAACAAAGAAAATGATGAAGAAACAAGGAAAGAAAGGGATGATAAAAGAAAAGAGCGTAGTGACAAAAAGACTCATGATGAAACAAGGAGAGACTATGTAGATAATCCCTTATAAAACCTTACTCAACAAATACAAACTCTACAACAACAAATACAAGACATGTAAAATGGGAAAAGCTCCAAGAAATATTTGTTACAAGATATATGCCCATATCCTTTTGATAAAAATCTAAATATGATACCATTTCCGCAACATTGCGAGATTCCTAAATATGATAAATACGATGGAAAATCTGATCCTTGAGATCACATTAGGGATTTTTGTACTATGAGCATGGAATTTGCTCGTGATGAAACCTACCTTATGCATCTTTTTCCTAGGAGTTTAAATGGACAATCAATGAAGTGGTTTTCACGATTACCATCTAGAATCAAATCCTTTGAAGAACTTGTGAATAGGTTTATTTCACAATATTCCTACAATATAAGGAATGAAATAACAATGCTAGATCTCTGCAATGTTAAACAAAAGAATGGTGAATCCTTTATGATTTTCTTACAATGATGGAAACGCATGTTTAATAAGTATCCCCGAGATGTACCCAATCAAGAAAAGATGGACATATTCATTGATAATCTTATCAATGAAATGAGTTATCGACTAAGGATGCAATGTCCTCCCTCTTTTGCCAAAATGATCGAGAATGGACTAAAAACAAAGAGCGCAATGGTAAAGAAAGGAGAACTAAAACTTTACAATAATTCATACAACAACAATGACAAACCCAAGTTCTGGTCAAAGAATAGGAATGTCAGCAATGAAGGGAACGACGATAATAGTAATACAAAACAACAACAACCAATTTTCAATCTATCAAGTCAAAACCCAAGCAATAATAATCCAAAAGACAATAAAGCTAAGTCCTTTTTCTCCAATCCTCGAAGGAAATTCACAAACATTGGAGAATCTTTTGAATCAGCTCTAAAAACTTTGCTTGCTAACAAATTGATTGTTTTGCTAGAAGCAAGAAATTATGAACCACCAGTCAAGCCCAATTGGTGGAATGACAATCATTTTTGCAACTGTCATAGGAATAAAGGACACCTAACAAATGATTGTCAGATATTGAAACACCTTATCCAAGATCTGATCGATAATGGAACCATCACAGTGGATAGCCATAAAACAAATGAATCACACTTGGCTTTCAAAACTCCACTTCTGAATTATGACAAAGGTGAATCGTCCCAATTAAAAGATGACAAAGGAAAAGCCAAGGTGAATTACACTTATACCTACGATGATGTAGTGAATGTAATCATTGTTAACGAAAATTCATCTTCCAAACTAATCAATGTTATCACGAGAAGCAAAGCAAAGGTTACTTTTCCAGGTGTAGCAAAAAATCCAACACCCAATCCACAACGATTCAATTTAGTAGAGAAATTATGGCAAATACCTATTGTAGACACCTAAAATTGTCATGTCTAATTAAATAAATATTTTATTTATTTAATTATCTAAGCCTAATTCTTCTATTAATTAAATAAATCTTTATTTATTTAATTAATTCATTTATCCTCTTCTAGCCTTATTTCTCATTTAAATAAATTCATTTATTTATTTAAATTATCCTTTTCCTAAATTAAATAAATATTTTATTTATTTAATTGATCTCATTTCTTCCATTAATTAAATAAATCTTTATTTATTTAATTAATTCATTATCTTTTTCTACACATGACACATGTCATTCATCTCTTAATTCCTACACTACCTACCTCTTTCATTATTTTATTATTTCTTCTACCTACCCTCTAATCCTAGCCGACCTCCTTTTTACACCTCTCAATCTTATCCCTCCATTTCATATTGTGTCTTCTATTTAAGAAGATGCCTCCTTCATTATCAAACCCTAACAACTTGATCAATTGACTACACTACGATCCTACTTGCAACCACATTCCGTTCTTTGTTGAGCTCTTGTGCACATAAAATCTGAGAGCAAATATATCAAGCAAGATCAATGGAGATAGGAAGAATGGAGATCAAAACCCTATTGGACATGTGATGGTATAATCTTTATGATTTTGTTTTATTTACATTGTCTTAGGTAATCTTCATATGTTATGGTGGATCTTTTTTGTTGTTAGGCTAGAGTTTGGTGGTTGAATTTATTTAGCCTTTCAATTTTGTTATTATTGTTATCCATTTTCACCATATACATTTTGGCACGCCTGGTGGGACTCTTGTCCCTTTGCATTTAACCTCCTTGTTGCAGATTTTGCATTTTTTTGAAGTTGCAGATCGGACATTTTCGACAGCATTTTAGGTTTTTCCGCGTCTGTGCACTTTCGAATCGCATTTTTGATTTTCTGGCGCGCCTGCGGAATCTGGAATCGCGTTTGTGTTCTCAACAAATTTTATTTTGCAGGTTTCAGAAAAGAGCGTCTATGTTTCTGAAACGCGTATGTGCCATTTCTATCCACGTCTGTGGCTGGAAGGAGTGTCTGTGATTTTTAATCGCGTCTGTGTTATCCAGACGCGTCTGTGTTAAGGGTAACAGCATCTGTGTATCTCCTGTTTCAAAATTTTGAAGTTTTCATTGATTCAGTTTTTCAGATTTTGCACTTAGGGTTTCAGATCTGGTTTATTTTGCACTAACACTTTCAGATCTAGCTAACTAAATTGGTGCAGCTTGTCTTGGAAGCAAAACATTTTGTCGAAGGCCCCTATTTCACAAAGTCTTTTGGGTTTTTAAAATTTACCTAACTTGTGTGTTTGCAGGAAGGGGTGATTATTTCAAACAACCCAAACTACTAACAACTCTTTGTTGCAGGTCCTTGGCAAGGGTTTTTGTATTTTTATTGTGTGCCTTGTTTTCATAGACTAGCAAACACTTCCATTGGTGCACTAAAATTGAATCATTGTCTTTTGTGTCTTAAGCAATAGGCTCTTTTTGTTTAATCTTTAGAGGGCCTGTCTTCCCGTGTGGTCATTAGGACTACTAGTGAGAAGAGAACAACCCAAGTGGTAGCGAGGAAAACCCACCTCTTCCGAACCACTATAATCAAATGTATTCATGGTGAAAACTATGAATAACGTGTGTTGATTAGTTCATACCGACACTATGTCTCCCCATAAACCCGTTTGATCAAATTTATTTGATCATTTGTAGGGTGTAACCCCTACCGGCTGGGAGCTTTCTGTATTTATAGAGCTGAAAGTGCCGCATGTATGGCCACACGAGTGGATGCCCTTACTAGCACCTTTTTGTTTTAGAAGCCCAAATCCTTCTAGTTGTTGGGGCAGGAGGTCGGACCTCTGGTAGCAGCCCACACACATACAGTTCTTAGTAGAGATACAAAGTTCGCCATGGGGAGTTTTCATGGGGACTGATGCTTGGCTGACCCGAGAAGTGAGTGCCGAGGGTGGAGCCAGTGAGGTCAAGCATCTAAGTATCTGCTCTGAATAGCATAGCCTCGGGGGTAAAACCCTATGTGGGATCAACAACTATTGTCTTGGCCATCCATAAGAATTGTGCTTGACTTATTTTAGACATTCAAACAATCAAGACCAAACAGCAAAACATTGTGTCTTTTGTGTCTTCAAGTGTATGGAAAACATTTTTTACATCAAACAACACACTTTTCTTGGAGTCATTTTGGAGTCTAAACACTTGCAAACATTGAGTCCTCATCAACATTGTGTCCTCTTGTCATGAAAAACAGTCAAACATTCATATTTGGTCACAACAAAAATGACTTCACAGATTGAAAAAAAAATTGCACAAAGTTTACAGAAACGCGTCTGTGTCTGTTTTAATGGTGTCTATGTCTTATAAGCGCGTCTGTGAAGGGCAGAATTGCGTCTGTGTTTCTAACAGCATCTGTGTTAAACAGAGCCGCGTCTATGTCGGGGAACTGCGTCTGTGAAGTATACAGGCGTGCCTGTGTCCAAAATTGAAAATTTTTACAGTCCAGCAAACAAACACAGTCAGTTTCAGAATTCTTGAGCTTCCTAGGTTGTTTCTTTAGGTTTCATCTAGCATTCAACCTATCTTTGGGTCTCACATAGTCCATCATTGCTTCACATCTCATTTTACATTCATACTTGTCTAAAATTGGGTCAAAAGGTCACTTGCTTGTCCTCATCATACTTTGTCAACACACTACATACAACAACACTTTGCTAAGTGGTCCCTCATCAAGGTTTCTTACCTTTGGGTCTCATTTGGTCTTACTTAGAGTCAAGGTCAACTTACCTCATCAAGAGAAACTATCCTCTCTTTGGAAGTCACACCTACTCTACTACATACATACTTGGTCTTACACTTTGGACATTGCAAGTACACCTCAGATTCATTTACATTCCATCCAACTCTTGGTCTTCCATACTTTTTTCATTTTCATCTAGTCTTACACATCTTGGTCAATACCTAGTTCATGGTTGAAACCCGTCTTCAAAAATCTAGGAGAGAAACTAAAGAGGCTCAAGAGTCCGCAAACATGAGTTCTTATGAGTATGACAACAATTTATTTTTCAATACTGATCACACTACATTGCCTGACATGGATGTCTATAGAAACATTCCACATGTGGAAAACGCAGACACTATAAACAACAATACTACACACAATGACAATGTGGACAACTTTTCAATACATTCAGCAGATGTGGAAGAATCCATTATGAATCCCCATTTCAATCGATTGGTTGAGGAAATAATGAGGAGGGATAGACAATACTTCTTACACATGATGGCACAAAGTGGAGCCAAGATACCTCATGATTTTGACATGTCTCAAATTATGGAAAATCGACCTTTGCAACAAACTCACTCCAACATGGATCAAAGGAGACCTAATAGTGGAGGAAATAGAGGACCACATATGGTACCTGAATCACCATCAGCTTTGCTTCAAAAACCAGAGGTCCCACATACACATGGTCAAGCATATGATACTCACCTTCACAGACCATCATGGAAGTCTTATGTAGACAGATATCCTCAGTCACATACAAATGCTAAGGATCAACCACCAAAGCAATTGGATATTCAAAGGCATGCTCAAAATTTGGACACAAGGACACCCCATGTCAAATTTGGGGGCAACACATTAGAACATGACATGCCTGTAGAGTATGGTATACATGCACAAAATAGATATGGTGTTCCTCAACATGAATCTATACCAAGTGGTCCATATACGCAGCATCACTATAGACCTCCTCCATATGAACATGTGTATTATCAATATCATCCATATATGCAACATGCTCCTCCTCCAATTGGTGCCTCAAGCATGGGGTATGGTCCAAGAAGTCGATCTCCACCTAAGAGCAATTTGGAGCAACAAATCAGGGACTTACAAAAGAAAATGGAGGACATAAATACACCAAAACCAACATACACAATGAGAGACATGTCCTTATCCATTCGACAAAATCATTCCAATGCCTCCTTTTCCTACACACTTTGTGACGCCTAAATTTGATAAGTATAGAGGAAAAGGGGATCCTAAGGCACACATAAGATAGTTTTTCATAGCTTGCATTGAAGTAGCAGCAGAAGAGACATATTTGATGAGATTATTCCCACAAAGCTTAGGCGATCAAGCTATGGAATGGTTCTCCCAACTACCACCTGGTATTAAGTCATGGGGTGACTTAGCAGAGGCATTTATTCAACATTTCTCCTACAATATAGAGACAGACATATCCGTCACTACTTTGTGCAACACCAAGCAAAAAGAGGGAGAGTCTTTTGCATCATTTTTACAAAGATGGAGAAATCTAGCCAACAGATGCTCTTGTGAAATTCCACAAAAACAAATGGTAGAGATGTTCACACAAAACGTTAACAAAGACATTGGCTATGATCTAAGGAAAGCTTGTTTGTCCACCTTCAAGGATGTCATTGAAAAAGGCTTAGCAACAGAAAAGGTCCTAATTGAGCAAGGAGTCATTAAGATATTCAAGGAAAACAAAGATGACTTTAAAGGAAAAGACAAGCCGAGATTTTGGAATAAAAACAAGAACACAGTCAATGATGGTGTTGTTGATGCCAATACAGTGCGACCCAAATTCATCTTTTCGGGATCAAGTTCTACAAACAATCAAGTGAATACTCAAACAACTTCCAGATCACGAAGGAAATACACCCCATTGGGAGACCACTTGAGTCAGTCTTCAAAAAGCTAGTGGCGAACAAGGTAATCACAGTTCCAGATTTTCCTCCATATGAACCAAAGGTCAAACCAAATTGGTGGAATGATGATGAGTATTGTGAATTTCATAAGAGCAAGGGTCATAAAATAGAAAATTGTCATCGACTGAAGAGCATCGTACAAGATCTCATTGATAGAGGTGACATTGAGATTGAGGGACACTCATCCAATCAAGAACATGAGATGTTTAAAGAGCCTTTCCCAAAGCATGACAAGGGAAAAGCTAAAGCCACATATGATCAAACCAACTATACTAGAGCACCTTACAACTATGATTCAACCATCAATCACATCTCGATGGACAATTATGTCTCTACAATTATCATCAAGGATAAAAACCCTGAGAATCCTACTCAAAGACCCAAGATTGTCCTAAAAGGTGTTGAATCTTCTTCCGAACCTACTTCTGAATGTCATGTTACAACCCGTCGAGGTAAAATTACTTTGCCAGGTGCTTCAACTAAAAACACCACTTCTTCATCAACCAAACCTGAGTATGACCTTGTAGAACAGTTAGGGAAGACACCCACGCTCATCTCCATACTTGAGCTCTTGCACATATCCCCCGCACATAAATCCATTCTCGACAAAATATTGAGAGAAACTGTCATTCCTACTGATCTGAACGTGGACCAGTTTCAAGCCATGGTGGGATACCTTTCCATTCCACATTCCCTTACATTCACAGAAGCCGATGACACCTCCGTAAGTCAGCCACATGATGCACCACTACACATTGAAGCCTTCATACACAAGCATAGAATCAAACGAGTCCTGATAGATGGAGGAGCAGGTCTAAACATTTGTACATTGAGCACAATTAAACAATTGGGATATTCTGACAAAGCTGTGAATTCTACAAACAAAATTACTATCAAAGCATATGATGATGAAGAGCGTTCATCCAAGGGTATAGTCATTTTACCTCTCAGAGTTGGGCCAGTTACAAAGGATGTGGTTTGTCAAGTCCTAGACCTTGATCTCACATACAACATATTGCTAGGACGTCCATGGATTCATGAGATGAGCATAGTCCCATCTACATATCATCGATGTATCAAGTTTCCACACAATGGAGTTGAAGTGATTGTCAAAGCCGACCCAAATCCATTTATATATTGCAACAATCTGCGAGCTCGATCAGAAATAACAATCCCAGTCAATCGAGAAGCTATTCCTTCATCGGCACATGTGGATCCAGAATCCTTGAAAGCTTCTACATCCAAACAAGCAGAGATCAAGGAAAAGTTCAAGTTTAAAGACATGGGATGTGGTGAGTATATCTTTCATGTTGATCAACTCCCACTATCTCCTAAGATATTTAGTCGACAAGAACAAACTACAAACAATTTGCAATGTCAAGGAATTGGGTGTGAACCACCTAGTGTTGTGGCTAATAAGTCTAAATGCAAATCTCCTTTAGTGGTGCAAGCAACTCTTGATATCAATAGTCCTAAGAGTGGTTCTAACAA
Source organism: Cryptomeria japonica (assembly GCF_030272615.1). Classification (NCBI taxonomy): domain Eukaryota; kingdom Viridiplantae; phylum Streptophyta; class Pinopsida; order Cupressales; family Cupressaceae; genus Cryptomeria; species Cryptomeria japonica. Next base: position 713,854,466 of record NC_081411.1, on the reverse strand, counting down.
AGAATCTATTGAGCGTATCGCCAGCCATCTTCATAACTCACATAGCCTTACTATTTCATCCACTCCTTCCATTTCCACTCCATTTCCAGTCTTGGATCAACAAGAATCAGAAAATCCCTTACTTATTGGTGATCAAAAATCAAGCTTTGAAAAGAAAAATCTAAAGGTCAAAAATAAAGAAAAGTGCTTTAGTCCAAATCAAAATCAAAAGCTATTGGACTCTGCAAAAATCAAGGTCAAGGATAAAAATCCTATGAAAGAAAAAGAACAAGAGTTGATCTCCCCTAATATCAAAATAATTGGGGGCAAAAGTTCTATAATTTCAAGTCAAAAAGCATACTTGTTGATCCTAAGTCTCTATCATGCTATCCTACTTTCACTTCTTTTCGCAATCATAAGCCTTCATCACTCATTCACTTGTTCCGCACATTCTTTCCCTTTTGGTGATACATCATGGACCTTTAATGGAGCTTCCTCAAAGGACCTTTCTATTAGTGATGCCCAAACTTCTTCAGGTGACACGCATATGGGCCTGTGCAGTCCACACACTAGTAATTCTATCTCAGTTCCTTTATTAAGGAAGACAGTCACTCGAGTTACACATCATTCAGTCAAGGAACAATGCAGCTACAATCACAAGGTCAAGCCTCACACATTTGAGGTAGGTGACTTGGTTCTCAGAGAAAATCCTAAAACCCAACAAGACAGACAGAAGAAAGGCAAGTTCGAACCAAATTTGCTTGGTCCTTACATCATTACAGTAGCATATGGATCTAGGGCATATCAGCTCTCAACTACAGGAGGTGAACCTTTGGAGGATCCTATCAATAGCATGCACCTTCGCAGGTTCTACACATAGCTCTTCGGAATATCCTAATTCAAAAATACAAAAAAAAATCAAAAAATTTCAAAAATACAAAAAAATCAAAAAATTCAAAAATACAAAAAAATTATAAAACAAAAAAAATTGTTACTTGGTGAAAACCTAGCAAACAGGCACCTTGTGACACACAAAAAAAAAAAAGTAAAGAGAAATAATTTCGTCCAACGGTGAAAACCACTTCGGTGGCACCCTGGGCAAGTACAATGGTGAAAACTGGGTCACCAGCGCCATGCGTAGAGACATTGCTCCTCCCTCCTTCAAGATTCACTTTCATCCTTTCACTTTGCACACACTCACGACCTATTCGTTCATAATAAACTTACCCATTCCCATCATGGCTTGTTATTGATCTACCTAAGATTGGTTCGCCATTCATAATAAACCTCCCTTTTCACCTCCCTTTCCATCCATAATAAATCAGATCCTAACTATGGCTAAGGCAAATCCTACGTCTAGTGATGGGTGTGGAACTAAGAACATCACATGTTTCCAGGAGTACAGTTTCTTCCAGCTTTCTTCAGTCTATCCGTGCACAATCCACAATAAAACAACATCTGCATCACCAGTCTGCAATAAAGTATCAGCTTCATGGATTCAGTCAGTTTCAGATGAGACGACAACAACAATGAGCTTCAACAAATCAAATCTTTCAACAGACTCTGACAACATATGGTTCCGTGCTATCTATCCATTTTGTGAAAGTAAACATTGTGACCACAATCAAATAAGACTTATACAAGTGACAAGAGACACTCAACTTGAGGACTACAATGGATGTTGGTGTCGAGTCTTGGTTTTCTTTTGATTTTATCTTTTGGTGACATGTCTTTTAGCTTTTCCAAGATGTCTCTGACTAGAGATTCTATCTCCAGGATGTCTTTGACTAGAAAGGCGAGGATGGGGTATCGTCACCTATTTGCATTTGCTATCTGTGGATTGTCTTTTAGTAATGCTATGACTTGTCCAAGGATATGAGGACACTGTGAGTCTAGTATGAACTGGGGCATTCCTTGTTTGTGACTGTCTTATCTCCATGCAAACAGGTACAATGACTTTTTGGGTCAAACATATGCCTCGATTTTCATAACCTACTTGTCATAATAAATCTCAATGATGATAACGCACAAGAAGCTCTTTCACGATCATATCTTCTATCTTTCATCCCCCTTTCTTGATTGACTTCCATTATCCTTCTTGAGTTCGCGTAGCCTACGATCACATGACTGAGTATAATGACACACCAAAAACATTTGCATTTCATGTAGTTTGCACCTGCATTACCACATATAAGCATTTCATACATACATATAGATATCAAAACTGCATCACATCCTGCATACAACACCTGTTAGCACAATTTACATTTGCATTATCATATTCATCTGCATTACATACATTCACATTTGCATCATGCATACACATATAAAACATAAAAGAACAAAAAAAATATTGCATTGCATCATATACATATTTGCATCCATATCATAAACATACATCATGAAACATCTCATCACATAGGTACACATGCATATAGCTACCGCAAAAATGAATCATCTCATATATATAATCAAAAAGTGTCATGATACAATGATGTCAAAATCATATGGCTACAAAAGCACCCGCAGGTGTCTACATCATCATACAAAAATGGTACAAAACTGATACAAAGGGAGCCCTCTATGGCTATGATGAACTCCCTCCCTCGGAGCCACCTGGCCTTGGTGGAATCTGAGCCCCTGAGGGACCTGCCCCAGGATCATCCCTCCTGTCCCCTCTATCTGGTGGTGGTGGAGGACCCATAACCCCACCACTCGATGCCTGTCTCCTCCGACTCCCTCCCGTAGCTGTCACTGTCTGTGATGGTCTATGGAAGCTCCTCACCCACTGATCTACTAGTACTGCACCATAATAGAGGTCCCGCCAATAGGCAATCTCCTCTCCTGCTTGCAGGACATATGCATAGCCTGCCCCTGTGTCCTCCACCGCCTGGCTCCCTACCCTCAGCGCTGTCTCAGCCTCTATTTAGGGCTGAATCGCCTGATCTCTCTCCCGCTCAGTATCCCTGAGCCTCGTCCTGAGCTGGTCTCTCTCCCTCTCCAGATCCTGTATCTCATCTGCCTGGCCCTGGCAAATCTCCCTGAGCTCAATCAGCCCATCCTCCTCTGGATCCCCCCCCTCTGCCTCTACCTGTGGCTCTCCCTCTGCGGGTGCCTACCCCTGTGCCTGCACCTGTACTGGTGCCTATATGGGTACCTGTCTCTGTACATGCCTCGGTCCCTGTACCTATCTCCGTCCCTGTACCTGTGCCTGTACTGGCACCTATCCCTATCTTTGTACCTATGCTCTGGGACCCTGTGCTGCTGGTACCTATAGGGGAAATCCACCCCGACCCCTCACCACCTGAGCCTGTTCCTCCTATCCACCCTCTCTCCAAGGTGCAACCCTCCTCTCCCCAACTACTCCCCTCCGCCTCCATCGGCCTCTGCCCCCATCACCTCCACCATCATCATCATCATCATCCCCACCTCCATCTCCCTCCAGTAGCTCTCCTGGATCTGTCAATCAGGGGAATGGATGCTCTGCCCAATATGCTGTATACTCAGCATCCATCCCAGTGTCCTCGATCTCCAGCCACATATCCCAGGGTAGGGGTACCATCTCGGCCAGCTATGTAAGCGCCTGATCATATGACTGTAGTGGCCCAAACTGCGCCTGATCCTTAACTATGCGGGTATACATGCCCGAGCCTCGTGGCATCCTCTGGATCCTACCATACTGCCTACACACCCTGTCCACCAGCTGTCTCTCTAATACATAAGGCGTCCGCCCAATCAGGTACTTGCTCCGGAAGGTGTAGGGCAGCTCCACTACATCATCCTCCCACTCCTCACAGCCTAGATATGGTCTCCATATGACCACATCAATGTCATCAATCACTCACTGCCAATGCTCTAATCTGCCAATCCGCGGCTATGATGTGATCATGTCATATAAATGTACAAAGCTGCGTCTGTGGCCCCTACCCCTGAAGTGTATCGATCGGGTAATTGGCAGATGCTCGTAGGCCCATACCTGCAGTAGTGTCACTCCACAGCCCAATCCCACTGATCCATGATACACAAACTGGTGAAGCTCGTAATACAAATGGGCCAGCACACATGGTCCCTAGGCGTATCTGGTGTGCTGCGTCACCAGTGTCTCCAGTGCTCCCCCCCAGCCCACAGCCAACCCCCGTGTCGCCTTGTCTAGACATAGGAACCCACTGATAGCTCCTTCGATCACTGCTGACAATGCTAACCCTATGGCTATCATGGTGTCCCATGCCACGTGTCCTGCCCTCATCTCCAATCCAGGGTCCTGAAATACCCATCTCAAGGCCTCTCTATCTCCATCTCGATCATACAGAATCAGATCCCCATCAATCGACACCCGCAGAATCCTGTATACATCCTCAAGGGTGACGGTCATCTCACCCATCGACAAATGGAATGTGCATGTCTCTGAGTGCCATCTCTCAGCTAGCGCAGTCAGTAAACCCATGTTTGCTCGAAACTCAGGCACATACAGCACATGTCTCAACCCCATCTCCTCGATGGCAGCTCTGTCCCCAAGTGTCAACTTAGGTCGCAACCTCTGCGTCAACGGGAATCTCTCCCGTGACTCCAACATAGGCAAATACTTCTGCAGTCAATCAAATCAATCATGTCAGTTATAGTGGCATTCACTGTTTATCACAAAATGCTACTCGCTATCTAAATGGCTATCTATCCTAGTGACACTCACTGATCATCACAAAGTGTTGCTATCTATCCAAGTGACACTCACTGTTCATCACAAAGTGTTGCTTCTATTCTAGTGGTACTCCTTGTTCATCACAAAGTACTACGTGTTTTGCACTCCCTGTTCATCACAAAGTGCTGCTCACATTTTGGGTACTCCCTGTTCATCACAAAGTACTCTATCTTGATACTCACTATTCATCACAAAGTGCCTTGATCTATCCTGATCTTCTCTAGAGGACTTGCTTGAGTGTATCCTCTCAGCAGCTTATCCAATCGACAACGTATGTTCATCACAGAACTGTCGATTTGACCTAGAAGACAAAATTTGCATTTTGTTTAGCACAAACGCGCTTACATTACATAAACGTGCCTACAGACTGCACAGGCGTGCCTATACAATGCAGACACACCTGATTGACACACACGCACCTATGTTGTGCATAAACGTACCCAAACGACGCAGATGGGCTTGAACAACATAGACGCGGCCGCATTTGACACAGACGCGGGTCCATACATATATGCGCCTGGCACAAACATAGGCGCGCCTAGCGAACACAGACGCGCCTAAATGACTTTTGACACTTTTTTGGACCCTAGTCTAAGCGCATTTATTACCCTATTTGACATGCATTAATGACAAAATTAAATGCGTCAAAGTACGAGGAGGTTTTGCGACACTTACCGGCTCTCCTGCCTCTGCTGGCCTCTAGAATCGGCAAACGCGATCGAATCTATGAGTGAAGGCCATCACTGCTGACTGCTCCTGTTAAATTTTCGCTCTGCAATATGATCTTGTGGATGTGTAGATGACAATGAGGATGTATTTTCCTCCGTGGTCTATCTTATAGCCTACCCTAGCCTTAGCCTTCATTTCCCGCGTCAGTCTTCTTTATCCCATGACTCTGTCACTTTATCCGATCAGTCCATTCTATCCCGTCTTTCTTATCGAGAGATTGTCTACAATCTTTTTAGACATTTTCATCCAATCTCTCGAGGGGGCATATAATTCCCATCTTGGGGCAACTTTGTATCAGTTCATCTTATCTTCTTTGAAACAACGCGACAAGCCGCATTGTCTCAAAGAGGGGAAAAATGTAGACACCTAAAATTGTCATGTCTAATTAAATAAATATTTTATTTATTTAATTATCTAAGCCTAATTCTTCTATTAATTAAATAAATCTTTATTTATTTAATTAATTCATTTATCCTCTTCTAGCCTTATTTCTCATTTAAATAAATTCATTTATTTATTTAAATTATCCTTTTCCTAAATTAAATAAATATTTTATTTATTTAATTGATCTCATTTCTTCCATTAATTAAATAAATCTTTATTTATTTAATTAATTCATTATCTTTTTCTACACATGACACATGTCATTCATCTCTTAATTCCTACATTACCTACCTCTTTCATTATTTTATTATTTCTTCTACCTACCCTCTAATCCTAGCCGACCTCCTTTTTACACCTCTCAATCTTATCCCTCCATTTCATATTGTGTCTTCTATTTAAGAAGATGCCTCCTTCATTATCAAACCCTAACAACTTGATCAATTGACTACAGTACGATCCTACTTGCAACCACATTCCATTCTTTGTTGAGCTCTTGTGCACATAAAATCTGAGAGCAAATATATCAAGCAAGATCAATGGAGATAGGAAGAATGGAGATCAAAACCCTATTGGACATGTGATGGTATAATCTTTATGATTTTATTTTATTTACATTGTCTTAGGTAATCTTCATATGTTATGGTGGATCTTTGTTGTTGTTAGGCTAGGGTTTGGTGGTTGAATTCATTTAGCCTTTCAATTTTGTTATTATTGTTATCCATTTTCACCATATACACCTACTCAAATATCAATTCTGGAACTTCTCAAAATTTCACCTATGCATAAGGAAATTTTGGAGAAAGCTTTAGTGGAAACAACAGTTTCAAAAGATTTGGATGTAGATCAATTCCAAAATATGTAGGACACCTCATAGCTCCTTATTGCTTATCATTTTCTAAAAATGATGATGCATCCTTACAACATCCTCACAACACTCCCTTACATGTTGAAATCTCCATAAATAAAACTCGTGTCAAACGTGTGCTCATAGATGGAGGCGCTGGATTAAACATTTGTGCTCTAAGTTTGATAAAAGCTTTGGGATATTCAGAGAATGCAGTAGATCTGAAAAAGAAAATAACCATCAAAGCTTATGATGAAGCAGAGCACTCTTCTAAAGGAACTGTTGTGCTACCAATAAGGATAGGACCTATGGAAAAAGATACATTATGTCAGGTTTTAGATTTGAACCTCTCCTACAACATTCTTTTAGGGAGACCATGGATTCACAAGATGGAAGCAGTTCCTTCTACATATCATCAATGTGTAAATTTTTCTCATGAAGGAAAAGAAATCACTATAATTGTAGATTTCAGTCAATATTGCAATAATTTGAAGTCAACCCAAGATACAAGAGTTCCACATAACAAAGAATTAGTATGTCCTACCAAAGAAATTCAAGCAAAGTTATGGGAAACTTTTGAAGAAAAGCTCAAGTTAAATGATGAAGGAATGGGAAAGTATTCTTTGCAAAATTTTCCACTTTCCCCTAAGTCATATGGAAAGCCTATAGATATTCAATCAAATGCATAAGGAAAATCAAAACATATGTTTAAAGGAACCTTTTTTAGTGTTGGAACTCTTGAAGAGGAAAATGAAGACAAAGACATTCTTGGTTGGTTATACAAAAATGAAGATAAAACTATAGCAACAACAACAGAAGTCAATATCCCCATAAAACAATATGGAAAAGGATATGAAATCATGCAAAAGATTGGATATGGAGGAAAAGGACCAATTGGTAAGCAACATCAAGGTATTTCAGAACCTATTTGTCCACACTCACAATCCACAGAAGATAAATCCGGGCTAGGATATCTAAAGTCTAATCAAAAGCAGCATAATCATCAACAACAAAAATGGAGAAAGAAATCAATTTCTAAAGAAGAAAATTGGCAAGAAAAGCTACATCAAGCGGCCAAAATAGTAGCCAATAAGAAAAAGAAGCAAGAAGATCATGAAAAGAAAGAAGAAGAGACTACTATCAAAGGTGAAGAAAAATCTTGTCAACAAGTTCTGAAAATACAAACAAAGGCAAAATCTTCACAAGATATTCCAGAATCAGTAAAAATAGAGATGATAGAAATCAAGGAACTTTTTGCACCACATGACATCCCAATATGGTATAGTGGAGTAATCTTAGATTAGGATTCAGAGATAGATTCTAATGAATATGAATGGAGTCCATATACCTTATCCACTACATCAAGTAAGGAACATAATGAAGATCAAATAGCTATCACAAAATAAGACTTGTCTATTGCAGAACAAAACATGAAGTTAGAAAGAAGACAAGAGAAACTCAGAATTCAGAGAAAAGAGGCGTATGCAAAAAGGAAAGGAAATGACAAAGATAGAGAAGCAATGCCACAGGAAGTGCAAACACAGATCAGATATGGAAGAACCATGGAAGAGCTAAGGGATAGTCAAGTTGGACTAACTATTAGTCTAGAAGAAGTTGAGTTTGAAAAGAGACAAAATCTATTAAAAGAATATACTTCATCATGTGCACAAATATGTCAACTCCAAAATGCAAATGAGGTCAATCAAGAAGGAATTTGCAGTATCAAAGATGTGTGCATGGATATAATCCCTTCATTTAAGGGACAAACGTCAGTTGAAGGACCACTTGAGTGTGAACTACCAAATGCTAATATTAATCTTTTTAAGACTAATTCGGAAACGCTTGAGAAAGACAATTCTCAAAAACATTTAATCTATGACAATACTGATTCTACGCCAAGCTATGATCATTATGTCATGAACATTGAAACACCTAATGATGACAGTGATTATGATTTACCCCTTCTACATCCTGGACTAATTAATTGGGATAATTTAAACAACCTCGAACTAAATGTTTTTTCCAGTGATCATGACTTAGTCATGTACCTTAACATTGTTCAACCTATCCATCCTAAGATATCTTCCATTGTAGAATCAAGTGATGTTTCTCATAGCCAGGAGAATGCCAAACTTTCTAGTCACAAAAGTGAAATAAAACAAGGAAAGAGACCTATTGTTGAAAACCATTTCACGGCAACATTAGATCAATCAAAAGAGAAAACAAAGGGCGTATCTGATGGTGAAAACCTCCTAGAGGCACCAGAAGATGGAAAGTTTGACATTTTTCCTGCATATCTTCAAGATAGATTTGTTATCTTGATAGAACCAACAGAACTAGTAAACATTGATACATCAAAAGATCCTAAAATACTTCATTTCGTTGCCTCATTATCAGAAAGAGAGAGGAAAGAGTACATGGAATTCTTTAAGCAAAGACAGATAATTTTTGCTTGGTCCTATGCAGATATGCTAGGACTTAACCCAGATCTTATCATGCATCATCTTAATGTGGATTTAAAAGAAAAACCTATTAAGAAGAAGCTAAGAAAGATGCATCCGCATATTGCTCTCCTTGTCAAAACCGAGCTCAAGAAACTATTAGAAGTGGGTTTCATAAGACCAGTTGCTTATCGAGAATGGGTCTCAAGTATTATACTAGTATCAAAGCTAGATAAGAGCATAAGAGTCTACACAAATTTCAGAGATCTGAATAAATCATGTCCAAAAGATGATTTCCCGCTACCAAACATTGATATCATAGTAGACTTATTAGCAGGACATGAGATGTTTTCATTAATGGATGGCTTCTTAGGATATAATCAAATAAGAATCGCACCTGAAAATCAAGAGAAGACAGCTTTCACCTGTGCATGGGGAACGTACTGTTGGAATGTTATGCCATTTGGGCTTAAAAATACAGGAGCAACTTATCAAAGGGCTATGATGACAATTTTCCATAATATGATGCATACATTCGTGGAAGACTATGTCGATGACATACTTGCAAAATCTCACATAAGAAAAGAACATTTGAACATTCTAAGCAAGATTTTTGATAGGCTGGAAAGATATCAATTGAGATTAAATCCAAATAAATGTGCATTTGGGGTAACCTTTGGAAAGCTCGTAGGGTACATTATATCAGCTTGTGGCATTGAAGTAGATCCTGGAAAAGTTAAAGCTATCATGGAGATGGAGTCACCCAAAAACCTAAGTCAATTGTGATCTTTACAAGGAAGGTTGCAATCAATCAGGAGATTTGTTTCTCAATTGGCTGATAGATGTCTTCCATTTACCCATCTTTTACATAAAAATGTTCCATTCAAATGGGATACAAAATGTGAAGAAGCTTTCTTTCAAATAAATGAATATCTTATGATTCCTCCAGTACTGATATCACCAATCAAAGGGAAACCATTGTTACTCTATGTCTCATCAACAAGTGTGTCATTAGGCACTCTCCTAGCTCAACATGATGATGAAGGAAAAGAAAGAGCAGTTTATTATATCAGCAGAACACTTGTTGGCTATGAGTTAAATTATTCCTCAATTGAAAAGACATGTCTAGTAGTTGTATTTGCAACCCAGAAGCTATGACATTATATGTTGATTCATTCTGTAAAACTAATAGCAAAGATAGATCCTCTCAAATATCTGTTGAGAAAGTCAACATTGGCAGGGAGACTAGCCAAATGGGTTATGATATTGAGTGAATTTGACATAGAATATGTTAACCGGAAAGCTATCAAGGGACAAGTCATCGCTGATCAATTGGCCAATGCACCTTTACAAAATAACATGCCTTTGCACATCAAATTTCCTGATGCAGATATCTTGATAGTAAGTACAAACTTTTGGGAATTTTACTTTGATGGTTCTTATACTCAATATGGATCAGGTGCAGGAATCTTTTTCATCACACCTCAAGGACACACAATTCTGAAATCATATAGACTACGATTTCCATGCACCAATAATATTGTAGAGTATGAATCATTGGCTATAGGGCTTAAAATGGCCATTGAATGGAATGTCAAAGAACTACATGTCTATGGTGATTCACAACTTGTCATAAATCAAATCAATGATGAATATCAAACAAAGGATGATAAGCTTCTGCCATACAAACAATTGATAGAGGAATTCAAAGGACACTTTAAAGAAATCACATTCACCCAGATTCCTAGAAATGAGAATAAAGCAGCAGATGCAATGGCTACAGTAGCATCTCTCTTGCAAAATAAATAGAACCAATAGCATTACGAATTTCTCATGGAAGATATCTTAACCCCTACCATCCAATCCTAGCATATCTATCGAATTTGCTATATATCAGGAACTAGTGAATCCTTATACAGTCAAACCTACCAATACTTGAAAAATCATATCCTTCCTTTGGAATTATCTCGTAATCAATGAAGAAACTTTATCTGTCAGTCCTCTCGCTATACCATTATTGCTGATATCCTATATAGGCGTGGTCTAGATGGTAGATTGTTGAGATGTCTTGAAAAAGATGAATTTGAGAAAGTTCTTAATGATATTCATGCGGGTATTTGCGGTACACACTCAAGTGGTTTAACATTAGCTAAGAAACTTATTCGTATGGGTTATTTCTGGCCTACTATGGAAACAGATTCATTCACCTATGCTAGAAATGTAAACAATGTCAGATCCATGGAATTCTAATTCATGCACCAGCACAAGAGTTATATCCTATGACAGGATCATGGCCATTTTCACAACGGGGCCTTGATTTGGTAGGAAAGATCAATCCTTCATCTTCTAATGGACATAAGTTCATTCTAATTGCTACTGAATATTTTACTAAGTGCATTGAAGCAATGCCTTTAACAATAGTGATAGGAAAACAAATATCATCATTCATCTTGAATTATATAATTTGTCGCTATGGCGTTCCTATGACCATTATCACTGATAATGGAAGACCATTCAAAAATCAAGATGTGAAAGAGCTATGTGAACAATTTCATATCCAACATAGGTTCTCTACCCCATATTATCCACAAGGTAATGGTCAAGTTGAGGCATCAAACAAAACTACCTTGAAAATCTTGAAGAAAGCAGTCAATGAAGCTGGAAAAGATTGGCACATTCAGCTAAATCCTACTCTTTAAGCATACCAAACTAGTGTCCACACTCCAATAGGGGCAACTCCATATTGTTTGGTCTATGGATCTGAAGCTATATTACCTATAGAAGTAGAGATACCTTCTCTACAAGTATCCTTGCATGGTCTTATACCAGAGGAAGAACAACGAGTCTCTCGACTCCAAGAACTAGAATTAATTCAGGAACGTTGCCAAAATGCAATAGAACATTTGAAGGTATACCAACAAAGAATGGCAAGAAGCTATAACCACATAGTCAAGCCACGTATTTTCCAGATTGGAGATATAGTTCTAAGGGAGAATCCAAGAAATCAACAAGACCGAGAAAAGAGAAAATTTGAACCGAATTAGCTAGGACCTTTTGTCATAGTAGTAGCATATGGATCAGGAGCATACAAGTTATCTACCCCTGAAGGTGATTGGTTTGATGAACCTATCAATTCTATCCAAAAACATTCGAAAAACTTAAAAAATGCAAAAACACCTAGGATTTTGAAACAGATAACGAGCAACAACATAATGAAAATCAAGGCATTTCATCAACAACTAAATCGTGAAATTTAGAAACCAAAGAATCAACTAACAAGTAACAAAGGATTATCAAAGATCATTCATCAAGATGATTATACCAGTTAATGGCCATAAGAACATGTGAATGACATACAAGATTCAGTGTTTATATCTTGATTTTATTGCTAATCATGTACTCTATGCAACTCAATGATGTCCATGACTAGAGAAGCTATGATGGGGCATGATTATTTTCTTTGATTGTTGTATGTGGTTTATCTCTTACTACAGTATGAACTTGTCTCAGGATATGATCAGCAAAAGATCAAGGAGGATGTTCCAAGTCATGCATGAAAGGAGATACTCCTTATCTATTCTGCAAGCAATACTCAGGTCAACTTGATCCATTATATCAAGTTACATGTATTAACTTGCTATATCAAAATCCATGTAAGGAATACTCAGGTCATCTTGAATCATTAAGTCAATTTTCTTGTATTTTCTTACAACATTTAAAGCTCAATGATGAAATCAAGCACTGTTACAAGATAACATATGTAGAATGGCAATACAATTTTTAGTTAGCTCATTATTCGTCTACATTATAAGCATTCATTTGTCAATTGCATTATAAGAATATCATTTCATTAACAGATCAATGGTCATAAATAAAGATTGAGTATACTTGGACAAACTGTAGCGTCCTAAAATTGCGACACTTGCAATTTCGACTGCATTTGGGTCTTCACGATGGCGATGCAACACGGAACTTGAATGGAGACCCCGAAACTTGTTCATGACATCAAAAACTGCATTTTTCAACACCCTGCTGTCCCTGGAGGTGGGACCATGGCGCGCAGCGCCCTGGTCCCTGGCCCTATTTTGGGCCCGGTCTCTTATGGGGCTTTGGGTATTTAAGTTTGCAAATTGGAAAATAATGTTTCCTGGTCGGCCTAAGGTCGGGAAAATCAGTCTATCAACCCTAATTGGCAAGTATATAAACTACATTTTCTCTCCCATTTTGATGGATGGAACAAGACGTGGAAACGATATTCAAACATTCAAGCATTCAAGCATTCCTTCAAGCAATTGAGCATTCTAAGTCCCCATTCAAGGCTAAGTGTTGCATTCAAGATAAGGATTCAACCATTGAAGAGGAGATCACTTACAACATACAACATTTACACCTTCGCATGTAAGAATACAAACATTCTTGCAACAAGGTATCAGTACTTGTTTGCATTACAATCATTACATTTACAGCATTCTCATTTCTTGGTTAATTCCAAAACCGAGGTTTGACCTAAGGGAAAACCCCTAATCCCTAACCCCCCAATCATCCTCTCTCTTCTGTGTGTAGGTTGTAGGTACGCGACTGTAATTGAAGATCTAGAATCCTTGTGCAGAGACAAACAGATCCCCCTTCGTTTCGCGGATTTTTCGGAGGACCGTGTGCACGTCGGGCGCCATCGTCCCATCAACTTTCGCTCAAATTTGCAGGACAGTGTCATCTCAACATTTTACTGCTAATTCCAGGTCCGCAGCTTCATCCTATATTCCTATCTCTGTTTATAAGTGAATCTTTCTCACTTTTCATGCATTCCTAGCTTAATCCTTCTATCTACATTCTTTACAAAAGAGGGTAGCCTTGCTGTCTTAACCCTTGAAACTCATTTAGAATCCAATCTTGCATTGTGTGGGATTGGATCTTGTGGGTTTCAACCCCTCTTTTGAATGTAAAGTCTCCCCTAAGTGAAAACAGTCAAACCTAGTGACCCCCTTTCTCTCTCCTTGGAGTGGTGGGGGGAACACTTAGGGTTCGCTCGTGATTTTCCGCTTTACATTTTGGTGAACCCGACGTGAACATCCTTTCTAATTATTCATGGTTAGATCTGAAAATTGGATGCCTTGATTACATTTTCATGTTTGATCTTTTGCAAATTTTAGAGGTTAATTACATGAAAACCCTAAATTTTCTTTTTAGTAATTAAGCTTGTGAAATGTCTAATTATTAATGCCTGTTTCAGATCTACCCTTCTATTACAAATTGTCAATTCATATTTGTGCTTTAATTCTGAAAATTAAGTGGTTAAGTGTCAAAACCCTAATTTTTAAAACCCTCTTGATTCAATCTTTGACCGACAATTTCACTAATCAAAACATCTCCAAATTAGCTGTAACTTTGGATTCCGCAACAAAATCATAATATCTTTTATCCTTGAAAATTTGGAAAAAAGTTGCGAGGACCGTGTGCACCCTGAGTGCCATCATCCCCGACATTTTTTCTGAAATTTCGGGAGTTAGATCTTACTGTATTTTTTTGCTAAAATCCAGAATTTTGGCTGATTTTATCAATTCTAACACTTTCAAAATTAAAGTCAAAGTTGATCTAGTGATTTCTTGGATTAAGGCTTCTAATCATTCAAAAATTGTTGAAATTGAAATTTTGTGGCAAAATTGTGTTCTTACTGTCCTAAATCTGAAAAGTGTGTGGGCGTTCATTCGAAATTTCAGTGCTTTATTCAAATTCTTGCAATTTGTGACTTTTGAAATTAAGTGTTTAATTGCAACAACTTTGATTTCCGCTTTCAAAATTGAACTTTGCGTAAAATTGAGTCAACTTTTAAATTTCAAAGCTTGCATTGCTCTTAGTATTCCCTCTAAAATCATAAAATTCAAAATTTCAATTTCCCTCTCTTTTTCAAAATTCAAAATTTGCATTTTTCAACAATCTTGGTAGGGTTCAATTTTGAGATTGCAACTTTAATTTGGCCTATCTACAGATCGTAAAATCACTCGATTTTTCCAGATTAGCTTTAAAATCATCATAACTTTCATCCCTGAAAATTTCAAAAAAAGTTGCGAGGACCGTGTGTACTCCGTTCGCCACGGTCCCTGATTTTTTTTCTGAAATTTCTGGAGATTGTCGTGATTGCATTTAACAGCTTAAATCTAGGAGATTGGTTGATTTTATTGAAATGTGCTACCTCTAAATTCAAAATCTTCTCTCCCTCTCTAGTGCATGAGTTTTACAGCAATAAGCCCTACTTACACTATTCCCGTTAGACGAAGCTGTAGAATTAAGTCTTTCCAAGGTCTAATTACCGAGGAGATGGAACCTAATTTGAATAGCCTTTTTAACGAGGACACGGGTAATTCCTCTAATCCTCTTATTGATGAAGAATCTCTCCATGACATTTCTATAGAACAACTTTCGAAATTGGATAACCAATTTGATGATTTTCAGCAATGGATGTCTCAAGAGTATCCCGATAGTCAAGCTCTTTCATTAATTGAGGGTCTAAAACGTATGGTTCAAACTGATAAGAATGGAATTGATATTTTACGTGGTATTGTACACATTGTGGATTCGAATGTGATGCCTATGAAGAGTTGTGCTGAAACTTTAGGTTATACACAACCTCCCACTCAAGTTAATCATTCTATTCCTTTAACAACTCCTATTGCTAGCATACCTACCTTTGCATCAAACATAATGACTACTTCTATACAAGACATTCCGCCTATGATCACCAGTGATGGGGGCAATCCTTCCTCTTCAATTAACCCTCTTCCTTCATTCAATCTGAGTTCTTCATTCATTCCTTCAATAAGTGTTCCTATTACATCTCCACAGATGAACATGACGCAAGGGGGCAATTCATTTAACCATTCCATTCCTCCTTGTAGTGTTCCTCCTTTCCAATCATCTCCTATGACTAACTATCATAGTGTCCCACCACCTTACTCTCAATCAATACCTTCTTTCAATAACATAATACCTCCATCACAATCTAACACATCTAATATGAACTCTTTGACTGAAGCGACCATTAATAATCTTGCACAAACTGTCTCTTCTTTACAGCAACAAATTGCCTCTATGAATCAATCTAAGTTTAGTGTGCCCACATTTGATGTTGCGAGCCCACTTTCTCTTGACATTGTTCGAGCTATCCCTCCCAAGCATGTTGAAATCCCGCATTTGGAGCTTTATAATGGTAAAGGTGATCCTCTAACACATGTTAAGACTTTTCAAACAATATGTACCGATTTTGCTTATGACCAAAGGTTGCTTGCAAAACTGTTTACTAGGACATTAAGAGATAAAGCCCTACAATGGTATTGCTCGTTGCCTTCTTATTCTATTACTTCTTTTGAACAACTTGCAAATGCTTTCATTCAACAATTTCAAAACAATATAAGTCCTAAAGTTACTTTGATTGATTTAATGCATTGTAAACAAGGTGTTAAAGAAAAAGTGACTGATTTCATTGGTAGATATAAGAATTTGTATGCTCAAATCTCTTTTCCAGTGCCTGACAATGATATTCAAAGAATCTTTATTTCTAATTTACAAAAATATATTAGAGAAAAACTTCTCTTTTCTGAGTTTACTTCTTTCCAACAGTTGTGTGCAACTCTTCATAATTATCAACTGACTGTGAGTCAAATGGAACAAGCAAATCCTATGGCTCCGAGTGATAAGGGTGATAGTAGTGAACAACCATTTGGAAAGTTTAAACCGAACAGAGAGCCCGTTAAGTTCAATGAAAACATCATCAACAACAATGTGAATGCAGCATCAGGTGTGCCTCCTATTTCTAATTTTTTCAAGAAAGAAAGAAAGTTTACTCCTTTGAATGAATCATTGCATAGTATTATGAATAAGTTATTGGAACAAAATGTGCTTACTCTCCCTCCTATAAAGCAAATAGATCCTGCAAAGATTAATTCACCCTATTTTGATAACAAATCTTTTTGTCAATTTCATCGTGAACCTGGGCATGATACTGAAAAATGTTTTGCTTTAAAGGGTAAAATTCAAGATTTGATTGATAATAATACTATCTTTGTTTCTGGTATGAATGATAAAGGCAACACATCTGTAGCTCCTCCTAACCAAAATCTTAAGATTTTTACTGATCCATTACCTTCTCATACCTCTAATGTGATTGAGACTAATGATTCCTCTTTCTCATCTGATGGTCTTGTGTCTATGACTCCGAATGTGATTAACTTTGTAGAGCAGCAAGAAAACCCTAAAGAACCTTCCATCACATTTGATTCTAGTGAAACTATTAGGGCACCTGATGGTCCTTTATACATAGTTGCAAAAGTCAAGAATACACCTTGTCGTGGAGTGCTTATTGATTCTTTTTGCATGGTTAATGTTATTACTGAAGAATTTCTCTTTACTTTACAATTGAATCAAGTGATCTATGACAAAACAGATGTGATTGTGAAATTATTTGATGCATTTTCTTCTCCTGCAATTGGTTCTATTACATTACCTATTGAAGTCCATAACAAATCCCTTGATGTGAACTTTGCTATTATTCCTTCATCCGAACAATTTCGTGTGAAGCTAGGCTATCCTTGGCTATCTTCCATGAAAGCTATTGCTTCTCCTATTCATAAATGTTTGAAATTTCCCCATAATGGTGAAGTTGTTACTGTCAATCATAGTCTCTTTAAACCAGCTGAAAAAACTTCTACCATTCCTATTGATTATTTTTGGCCTAAACAATTCCAATCTCTTCCTCCGCGAAGTGATCATCTTTTCAAATCTTATCAAAAGTGGAAAACAGATATGATCCTATCTCTAAGTGAACCTAGAACACCCAAACTTGATATTCCTATCGTTCTTGAGAAGGAAGTTTTTCCTTTGAAAGATAAAACTAATGTCTTTCCTCAAGAAGATTCCCAACCCATTCCTATGGATGTGACTATGTCTATGTCTAATAAACTTTCTAAAAGTAGACCTATACCTCCTCGTCATGATGGACTTGGTCTCCTTCCTAAACCAAATATTCCTCCTTTATATGGAGCAGTTCCTCCTCCTTCCTCTTATGGAGAGAAGAGACCTTCCTCTTCTCCTATTATCCAGCCTAAGAGACCACAACCCTGTTAGGGTTTCTAGCAGATCCGAAGCAAATATGAACTAACAATTATATGCAGATTTAAATACAAAAGATAAAGAAATAAAACAGGACACAGATAACACAGAGATTTAACGTGGTTCACCCAGAATGGGTTACGTCCACCATACACAGCCGTCCAATCTTTCTTATTATCCAGCAAAAATAGTACATCAACCTTACCATGCCTTAAGCATCCCAGCCACTTATAACATGCGTTTTTAGGGCAACAAACAAAGTCGGCCTTTTTAGGGTTTTATTACAATGTCGGTTTTCATCAACAAAAAAAATGGCAAAATTTTTTTTCTCGGGGGCTGCCGCCCCCGAACCCCTGCTTTCTCGGGGGCTGCCACCCCCGAACCCCTGCCCGGGGCCCGGTCCGGCCCCGGACCCCGGCGAGGATACGTGCTGAGTGTACAGTACTTTGCTGATCAGTCGCCACATTTCAACAATCTCCCACTTGGAGACTGATCAGGCTCCACACCGAACAATCTCCCACTTGGAGATTGATACTACACGACACCACTGTACATGCAACATCCGCTGGATAAAACACTAGGACTTGACTGGTATAAATTCCATAATTATTAATCAAGAAGACCAACAGAAACTGATGAAGAAATCAGCTTCTCCTGTGGAACTGCCTTTGTGAACATATCGGCAGGATTCTCACTTGTGTGAATCTTCTCAAGCCGTAACTGACCCTCCTCCAAAATAGTCCGGATGAAGTGGTACCTGAGCTGAATGTGCTTTGTCCTTGAATGAAAAGCAGAGTTCTTCGCAAGATGAATGGCACTCTGGCTATCAGTATACAATGGGCTATCCTCTTGTGTCTGACCCAATTCCTTCAGAAAACATTTCAACCAAATCATCTCTTTGTTGCCTTCTGTAGCAGCAACATACTCAGCTTCAGTGGTTGAAAGTGCAACAACCTTTTGCAGCCTAGAAATCCAACTGACTGCAGTTCCCCCTATAGTAAAAACATACCCTGTAGTACTCCTCCGTGAATCAATATCACCTGCCAGATCAGAGTCAACAAATCCACTTAGAGCAGCATTAGATCCTTTGAAACATAATGCCTTCGTAGTAGTTCCTTTCAAATACCGAAGAATCCATTTCACAGCATTCCAATGTTCCATACCCGGATTACTCATAAACCTGCTCACAACTCCCACTGCATGTGCAATATCTGGCCTTGTGCATACCATTGCATACATCAGACTGCCAACAGCTGATGAATACGGGATGTTAGACATTTTATTAACCTCTTCCTGTGCCTTTGGACACATCTCCTTAGTCAATTTGAAATGACTAGCCAAAGGTGTACTAACTGCTTTTGCATCCTGCATGTTAAATCTTTTCAACACCTTCTTTATATACTCACTTTGGGACAAATTCAAGGTTCTATTTTTCCTGTCCCGTGTAATCCTCATACCAAGAATTTGCTTAGCTGCACCCAAATCCTTCATAGCAAATGACCTGGCTAATTTTTGTTTAAGATCATTTATATGTTGCATGTTAGACCCAGCAACAAGCATGTCATCAACATAAAGCAATAGGATAATATAACTGCCATTATCAAATCTCTTAAAATATACACAATGATCATAATGACATCTATGATAACCGTGTTCAGCCATGAAACTATCAAATTTTAAATACCATTGTCGGGGTGCTTGCTTTAGGCCATACAAACTTTTCTTCAACCTGCACACCAAGTTCTCCTTACCTTTGACCTCATATCCCTGTGGTTGCAACATGTAAATTTCCTCCTCCAAATCTCCATGGAGAAAAGCTGTTTTGACATCTAATTGTTCAAGATGTAAATCATCTGCAGCCACAAGACTAAGTACAGTTCTAATTGAGGTCATTTTTACAACTGGAGAAAATATTTCATCATAATCTATACCCTTTTTCTGTGCAAAACCTTTTACCACAAGTCTGGCCTTATATCTTTTCTGACCTCCTTCCTCCTCCTTCAGCCGATAAACCCATTTGTTAGGCAAGGCTCTTTTTTCTGCAGGTAAACAGACTAAGTCCCAAGTCTTATTTTTCATCAAGGAGTCCATCTCCTCTTTCATGCCTAGTTGCCACTGTTGTTTGGCATCCACCTGCATTGCTTCTTCATATTCTTCTGGTTCACCAGAATCTGTTAATAAAATAGAATACAAAGAAGGAGAAAATCTTTCAGGGGGTCTACTTGTCCTCGTAGAACGTCTAACACTTGCAGGAGTTTGTGGGACAATCTGTTGTTGCTGAGCATCAGGTACCTGTGGCATTTCATTTTCAGGAATCTCATCCAACACCACATATTCTTGTTTGTCCTGTTCGTGCTTCTTTTCCTGCATCTGTTCTTTATACATAACCTTCTCATTGAATATAACATCTCTACTTCTAATTATTTTCTTATTTTCAAAATCCCATAACCGATAGCCATATTCATCTATCCCATATCCAATGAAGGTACATTTCTGAGATTTAGCATCAAGCTTGGTTCTGTTTTCTTTATCAACATGGACAAAAGCTTCGCAACCAAAAGTTTTTAGAAAAGAATAATTTACCTTTTTACCAGTCCATGCCTCCTCTGTAATACCACCATCCAAAGGGGTTGAAGGTCCTCTATTTATCAAATAGACAACAGTATGTACAACATCTGCCCAAAAATGTAAGGGCAATCCAGCATGCAATCTCATGCTCCTCGCACGTTCCATGATGGTCCTATTCATTCTCTCTGACACACCATTTTCCTATGGAGTTCCTGGAACTTTCTTCTGCTTTCGAATCCCATTTAAGGAATAGTAATCTTCAAATGCTTTTCTGCAATACTCACCTCCATTATCCGATCTGAGACACTTCAACTTTTTTCCTGTCTCATTCTCAACCAGAGCTTTCCATTTCTTAAAAGTTTCAAAAACATCTGATTTTTGTTTTAGGAAATATACCCATGTTTTTCTAGTTGAGTCATCAATAAAAATAACATAATAACAAGAGCCACCAAGAGATGATACTTGAGCCGGTCCCCATACATCTGAATGTACAAGCTCTAACTTCTCACTCTTCTTCTCTTTCCCAACCTTGAGAAATCTGACTCTTTTCTGTTTACCATAAACACAGTTTTCACAGAACTCTAAATCAATCTTCTTTAGTCCTGGCAATAGATTTTTGGAGTGAAGGATTTTCATCCCTTTCTCACTCATGTTCCCAAGCCTATGGTGCCACATTATCGAATTTGTTCTTGCAACATTTATTGTTGTTGTCCCTGCAGTAACTTTATCTGTAGCAGCTAAGGTAGAGTAAGTGTTACCAGTACACAGATATAATGTGCCTACCTTCGCACCTTTAGCTACTACTAACGATCCTTTAGTGACCTTCCACATACTATCTGAGAAGGTAACTATGCAACCTTCACTACCTAGTTGCCCCGCAGAAATTAAATTTCTTCTTAAATTAGGAACATGTCTTACCTCCTGCAGAAACCAGTCATTACCATTCTGCAACTTGATCTTTATCTTTCCTTTTCCAACAATTTGACAGGGCTCATCATCACCCAAATATACCTGTCCAAAATCACCTTGAACATAATCTAGAAAATATTTTCTATGGGGTGTAGCATGAAATGAAGCCCCAGAATCTATTACCCAAGAATCATTAACATTATCCAAACATAAGATTAAAGCATCTTGTAGAGTATTACTTGCAATATTAGCTTCCTTACTGTCATTTTCATTTTTGTCTCCTTCTTTGTTTTTCCGAGACCAACAGTCTTTCTTTAGATGACCAGGCTTTCCGCAGTACCAGCAATCTTTCTTTCCTCTAGATTGAGAGCGTCCTTTCTTTGACTTCCCTCGTGACTTCTCATTCCCAGGGTCTTTTCCTCTTTCCTTTGATCTTCCTCTGCTCTCCACATTCAAAACACTACCCGATGATGTTGGAGTCTCACCTGTGCTTTTCCTTCGCATTTCCTCGCTTAGGATAACACCAACAATATCATCAAATACCAAAGTATTTTTACCAGAGACAGAGTTACTTACAGCCATAACCAAGCTATTCCAGCTTTCTGGCAAAGAACATAAAATCAAGAGAGCCCTAACCTCTTCTGCAAAGGTAATTTTTACCGAAGACAATTGACTGGTAATTGTATTAAATTCATTTAAGTGCTCCGCTACAGATCCTCCCTCACTCATTTTCAAATTAAACAAACGCTTCATAAGAAATACCTTATTCGAAGCCGAGGGTTTCTCATACAGCTTAGCCAATGTTGCCATCAAATCTACAGTCGTTTTTGCTTCTGTTATATTGAATGCTACAGACGCCGCAAGGCACAATCGAATGGATCCCAGTGCCTTTCTATCTAAAATGTCCCACTCTTCATCTGATATTGTGGTCGGTTTCTTTGCCTTTCCTTCCAATGGCCGCCACAAATCCTTTTGATACAGGTAATCCTCCATCTGCATTTTCCATAACTGATAATTCTGGCCGTTAAACTTTTCGACCTTGAATTTGGAATCCTCCATTGCTCCCACTCAAATCTGAAAGTCCTGCCAATTTACAAAAAACCTCGCTCTGATACCAATTGTTAGGGTTTCTAGCAGATCCGAAGCAAATATGAACTAACAATTATATGCAGATTTAAATACAAAAGATAAAGAAATAAAACAGGACACAGATAACACAGAGATTTAACGTGGTTCACCCAGAATGGGTTACGTCCACCATACACAGCCGTCCAATCTTTCTTATTATCCAGCAAAAATAGTACATCAACCTTACCATGCCTTAAGCATCCCAGCCACTTATAACATGCGTTTTTAGGGCAACAAACAAAGTCGGCCTTTTTAGGGTTTTATTACAATGTCGGTTTTCATCAACAAAAAAAACGGCAAAATTTTTTTTCTCGGGGGCTGCCGCCCCCGAACCCCTGCTTTCTCGGGGGCTGCCGCCCCCGAACCCCTGCCCGGGGCCCGGTCCGGCCCCGGACCCTAGCGAGGATACGTGCTGAGTGTACAGTACTTTGCTGATCAGTCGCCACATTTCAACAATCTCCCACTTGGAGACTGATCAGGCTCCACACCGAACAAACCCAAACACCCAAGTGATAAGGATGAGAACATTCCTCCTCCTCAATCTTCTCCACTTTCTACTAAGACTAGACGAAATCATTCTGCGCGTGAACACCGATGAAAGCGTCATCTTAGAGCTCAAGCAGCTGCTTCTCAAACTTTGCAATCCCCAAAAACACCTTCAACTAGAATTATTCCATTTTCTCCAAAATCTCCTAAACATAAGATGCATGATGATCCTGTGTGAGTTAAAGATCCTATTTTTATAAATCTTGATGATGATATAGATGAAAATGTTATTCATGATGAAAATGTTACTTCTCTTGCTTCTGATAGTGAATATGAATATGTTGATGTTGATAACCATTTATCTAACGAATTTTCTAAAGCACTTATCCTAGCTCCTAGACAAGAACAACATGGCTTGGAACATGAACATAGCCCTTGTTTGGATCTTGTGATAGCTCCATCTGCTGTGTTGAATGTTCCTCCTCTAGCGTGTTTCCTGCCTTCCCGAAATATTGATAAGCAAGATCGGGGGGTGGATGACGTGCTAGACTAGTTTCATTAGCATAGCAGACTCTCTCCTCCTCTCTTGTGTTACTTCTTCTATGTGTTATTCTCATTCTTCTATTTGTTGTCCTTAGTGTTGTCTACTTGAGGACGATGCAAAGCATTGAGATCTCTTTTGGTCTCTCTCATGTTGACTCAAAAGACACATGTGTTCCCTTCTTCTAGGTGACCTTCCTTGATTGGGGAATGAAGAACAATTATGCATACATACATATGATATACATGAATTATCATACAACATACTGACCCCAAGGAAAGCGAAGTCACTTCGTGCTTTGTGTTTTGTGTCTATTATCCTTGGGTTTATCTCACACTTGGGGGCTAAATCTTTGTGATAAAATGCTCCTTTCCCTTC
This sequence comes from Cryptomeria japonica, assembly GCF_030272615.1. Classification (NCBI taxonomy): domain Eukaryota; kingdom Viridiplantae; phylum Streptophyta; class Pinopsida; order Cupressales; family Cupressaceae; genus Cryptomeria; species Cryptomeria japonica. The sequence continues at coordinate 713,830,281 of NC_081411.1, read as the reverse complement.
TCATTTCTTATGTGTCTCACTACCTTAAAGCAATCACCCCCGTTGAGGCGTGTGTGATCACTTTAACGTAGGGGGCATACACCCCATCTATCCCTTCAGGATACTTGAAAATTTCTTGGCCAACTTAACTTTGCCTTGAAAATTTTTGGTATTTTTCTTACATGACTCATAGTGAGGGAACCTTACTACTGACAGTCATGGTTCTCCCTCGCGATCTTCCCTTTTACTTTGTCAATCAAATTTGTAAGATCCTTAGTCCACTGGGGGCTTGGCGTATCTTGCCTCCTTGACGTGGTGAAAGTCTTTCAATGTTGTTCCCTTGTACTTTACCGGAAGTATGAGCATACGCTTATACTCCCGCTAAAGTGGGGGCTAAATGTAGCATCCTAAAATTGCAACACTTGCAATTTCGACTGTATTTGGGTCTTCACGATGGCGATGCAACACGGAACCTTAATGGAGACCCCGAAACTTGTTCATGACATCAAAAATTGCATTTTTCAGCACCCTGTCCTAATCCTCCTTGCACCTTGCTGTCCCTGGAGGTGGGACCATGGTGCCCAGTGCCCTGGTCCTTCAGGACCATGGCACCCAGTGCCCTGGTCCCTGGCCCTATTTTGGGCCTGGTCTCTTATGGGGCTTCAGGTCTTTAAGTTTGCAAATTGGAAAATAATGTTTCCTGGTCGGCCTAAGGTCAGGAAAATTAGTCTATCAACCCTAATTGGCAAGTATATAAACTACATTTTCTCTCCCATTTTGATGGATGGAACAAGATGCGGAAACGATATTCAAACATTCAAGCATTCAAGCATTCAAGCATTCCTTCAAGCAATTGAGCATTCTAAGTCCCCATTCAAGGCTAAGTGTTGCATTCAAGACAAGGATTCAACCATTGAAGAGGAGATCACTTACAACATACAACATACAACAACATTTACACCTTCGCATGTAAGAATACACACATTCTTACAACAAGGTATCAATACTTGTTTACATTACAATCATTTACATTTACAGCATTCTCATTTCTTGGTTAATTCCAAAACCGGGGTTTGACCTAAGGGCAAACCCCTAATCCCTAACCCCCCAATAATTCTCTCTCTTCTATGTGTAGGTTGCAGGTACGCGGCTGTAATTGAAGATCTGGAATCCTTGTGCAGAGACGGACAGATCCCCCTTCATTTCGTGGATTTTTCGGAGGACCGTGTGCACGCTGGGCGCCATCGTCCTGTCAACTTTCGCTCAAATTTGTAGGACAGTGTCGTCTTGACATTTTACTGCTAATTCCAGGTCCGCAGCTTCATCCTATATTCCTATCTCTATTTATAAGTGAATCTTTCTCACTTTTCATGCATTCCTAGCTTAATCCTTCTATCTACATTCTTTACAAAAGAGGGTAGCCTTGCTGTCTTAACCCTTGAAACTCATTTAGAATCCAATCTTGCATTGTGTGGGATTGGATCTTGTGGGTTTCAACCCCTCTTTTGAATGTAAAGTCTCCCCTAAGTGAAAACAGTCAACCCTAGTGACCCCCTTTCTCTCTCCTTGGAGTGGTGGGGGGAACACTTAGGGTTCGCTCACGATTTTCCGCTTTACACAAACAAACACAATTTGCATTTAATCATTGTAGGTGCATTCATTTTATCATCATTTCAATTCATTTTGTGGCATTTATCATTGCATTGGTTTGCATTTAATTAAGTGCATTTCATTCATCATGTAGTGTATCATCATCATTATTTGCATTATGATTCCATTAATGATCATTTAGTTGCATCTTTGCACTTATATTCATAAGAATAGCATAAGCATAAAACAAAACATTTCATATAGATCATCAACAAAAGAAAAGCAATCATTCATTTACATTTCCATATAGATCCTTGCATTGCATATCATTTAACTTAGTAATCATTTCCATTTGCATCCAAGCTCATCAAAATCAAAAATCAACAAAAGCAGTTATCATTTCATCATCATATAAAGCATCATCATAATGAAAAGAAAAGATCATACCATCATCCATCTAATCAGTGTATCCATATATAATCAAAGCATATAAGCATATATATCATCAAATAGAATAACATGCATAATAAAGATCATCATCATATAGAATCCATGTCTGCATATAGATCATCATAAAACAATAAAAGTCCAAGTATACAATGATATCAGATAAATAATACAAATGCATCATCAAATACAAATCAAGTCAAGGTTGTCCTGTACCACTACCACCTGAATTTGTCTGTCTCTATGGCTGTGGGCACGAAGATCCTCTAGATGCCTATCTCCCATAATCACCACTCCTCTGAGGAGGTCCCATAACCCCACCACTGCTAGTATCCATCAACACGGTGGTATGGTAACTACCTTCTCTCTGGCTCTCTGCAACTACCTCCTCATATCGTCGTCGCTAGTAGGAAGTCTCCTTCCCAACCCAAAATAATGCTCTAACAATATCCACCAAGAGAGTACCTGACCCAACTTGCTGAATGTGATCAAGAAGACCTTGAGTATCATGTTGTTTCCTAACAGCTCTATCTTGCTCCATAATAAGAGTCTGCACATGTGCTCAAAGCTAATCAATCTATGCTCTCAGACTGTCAATGGTATCCTACCCTAGCACATCATGCTCTAGTATAACCACATCTAGCATATCATGCATTGATGCAACCTGCTCTGGTACATCTTGTTGTGGTACATGAACCCCAATCCCCTCACCACCAACTTGTCCAACTGTTGGATTCTCAGTCCGAGTAACTCTCCAAACCCGTCGTCTAATCAAAGGAACATGATCCTTAGGATCCTCATCATCTCCACCATGCACTGCAATAACTCAAGGATCTAGCTGAATCTGTCCAAAATCAATGCCTCTCCCACAACCCCCATCCAATCCAATCACCCAGCCTCCTGTCAATGGTGATCCCCTCGGTGATCTCATACTAGTCCTGCCATGCTCTCTCCCAATCCATCCAACATCCCTCCCACCCATAGGACGTGGTCTCTCAATCCTGCCAGCTGGTACAAATGGTCCTTCATGGACTCTCAATCGGCCTCCCCTCCATCCAGGTCTCCTACCACCACCACCTCCATCTCCACCATCATCTCCACCTCCCCCAGCCTCATGAGCAGCTCTAAGCTCTCGTCTCCATCTCTGTCTCCTAGAAACTGGATCATCTAAATCATCATCCTTATCTCCTGAGCTAGGAGGAGGATCTATTGGATCAGTAATGCGAGGAAATGGATGCGCTAATATGTACTGGACATGCTCTACAGTAACCCCCGGACCAAGAATATGCAATCTCATATCATATGCCACTTTCAGAGTAGCAACAAACTCTGCATGAACAATCTCAAATGATAACGATGGTCCCCAATCTTGCCTATCTCTATACCATCGAGCATATATCGTCACACCAGTAGGCATAGGCTGGATGATACCAAACTATCTCAAAATCCGACCAATCAATTGTCGGTCAATAATGAAAGGTGTCTGACCAATAAGATATCTAAACTGCATGATACATGGTAATGTCTGAGGGTCATCCATCCATGGCTCACAATCAAGATATGGTCTCCAAGTGATGTTGTCCAATGAATCTAGCACCCAACGCCAATACTCCATCTTACCCAGCTTATGCTGAGTAAGGATACTTGCATAAAAATATACGTATGGCTTCCTCTCTCCATGAACTCTATGATGGATAGGCTGAGTAACAGCAATGTGCTCCCAACACCAGATCTGCAATAAAGTGCACCCAGTAGACAAATTTGCACTCTCATTATACACCACCTGATGCAGATCATGATATAAATGAGCTAACATGCACACACCCCAAGCATATCAAGTACGATGTTGCATCATACTCAGAAGAATCTCACCCCATCCAACGGAAAAACCTCATGATCTCCTATCAGGACATATAAATCATCCAATCAAACCAGCAAGAATCATAGGAAGAGCCTCATACTACATCACCAGATCAACCCATCTAATCTCTCCTCTACTGATGCTCTCATCAGCAAACATGACTCTGTATGCCTCTATCCCCACTCGATCCTAATAATCATACTGTACTAGCTCACCAGTCACTGGGATATGCAAAATCCTATAGACGTCCTCAAGAGTCACACTAATCTCACCCGTCGGTAGGTGGAAAGTGTTATGCTCGTTGTGCCATCTCTCGGCCATTGTTGTCAACAAATCCCTGTTATGCGTAATCTCAGACATATATAACAAATGGCGTAAACCACATGCATCTATGTGTCTAATCTCAGCCTGGGTCAACTCCAGAACTAAATGTCGCACTGCCGATAATTTCTCCCGACACTGGAGAACATCAAATTTCTCCTATTTTGTCAAGAGAAATCAATCAAATCAAATCTATCGATCAAATCATCATCTATCAATCAAAACTGAATCAATCATCAAATCTATCTATCTATCAAAACAAATTGAAGCAACTTATGCTATCAAATCATTTTTTAAAAAAAACTATCAATCATGGTTTTTTATCAATCACTGAGTTTACTCAAAACTCTGCTAAAGCTCCTACATCAGAAACTAAATCGGTTTCTTAGAGCTACTCAAGCTAATCAAAGCTATCTATCCAATCTATCCAATCTATCAAATCAAGCTAATCATAGCTATCTATCAAACGATCCAAATCATGCTAATAAAAGCTATCTATCCAATCTATCCAATTTATCAAATCTATCAATCAAGCTAATCAAAGCTATTTATCAAACGATCCAAATCAAGCTAATCAAAAGCTACCTATCAATCACACAATCATGCAATCAAGACCTTGTTTTCATCATCAATGTGTTTTAAACACATTAAATCTATTCATCAAAGTGATTTTTATTTTTTGCACTTATCAAAATCATCAAATTTAAGCAAAAGCGCTGACCAATTGAACATTTGCGTTAAACCACAACAAATGCGCTAAATCTAAAATCAAATGCGCTAACTTAGTGCATATGCACTATCCTTTTCAATAAATGCACTAAAACTACAAGCATAAGCACTGACCCATGCAAAAGTGCTACCTGTCTAGGCATATGCGCTAACTGACAACACAATTACACTACCCTATGCATATGCACTAAAACAAATTGCAAAAGTGCTAAAATAATGCCGAAAAAATAAAAAAATCCAAAAAATCCAAAAAAGCGCTTAAAAACATGAAATTTTGAATTCAAACTTGAAAACAAGGCTCAGGATAAGATACATACCGGAAACCCATACTCGACATGCCGTTGATATCGCCGAACTCGCTCAAAATGATGGTTCTCCACCAGAATCACCATTTTGCCACCTCAGCAAGAATATTTTCAAACAAAAAGCTGACAAGGATAACAATGAAGTTAAAATTAGCCTTCGTTAATATTATATTTACTATTTTGAAGAGCAATTAATTTCAATGAGGCAATTTAATTTGTTTTTTCCAAATGAATTTAATTGACTAAATTTTTATCATGAGATCAATCGTTCAAACCAGAATTTTTGACAATTTCACGATCAATCTCTCAAGGGGGCACATAATTAGGATTTTCAATCTCCATCAGGCACATTATCAAGACTTGATTTAATCTTTGAAACAATGTTGTTTTCACATTATTTCAAAAAGGGGCAAAATGTATACACCTAAAATTGGCTATGAGCAATTAAATAAATATTTTGTATTTATTTAATAATTATTTTTCTATTAAATAATTAATTTGAAAAGATTAATTTATTTAATTCATTTTCATGTCTTTCTATTAATTAATATTTTATTATTTAATTCATCTATCATATTCTTCTAATTAATTAAATATCTAATATTTAATTATTCCTTTAACCAAGTTAATTAAATATATAATATTGAATTATCTCTTCCAAACAATTAAATATCTAATATTTAATAGTTATTCTCCTATCCTATAGTCTCAAATATTAAATAATTTCTAAATTATTTAATCCCTTTTCCAACTCATTCTTCCATCTCCACTTCATCTTCCCTTTGCCAACTCATCAAACATGTGGCTAAGGAAATTAATATTTCTTAAATATTAATTCATCATTTATCTCCAACTTCCAAAATTAATGAAAATTGTGTACGTACACATATTTCATAACCATTTCCTATATTCTCTCCAACACCCCTACATCTTAGGAAGGACTCGAGTCCACTTGTCCTCTCATACCTAAATTTCTTCCAACCATCCCTAGATTCTCTCAGTTAGCAACCCAGTCAAGGTGAGATGAGCGACACTTGTCTTCTCCTTCCCCCTTTTTCTCAACCTTCACTTTTTCTCATAGCCATCCAAATCTGTAGATCTGATCATGACCATTGATCTAAGCCACGTCATCGTATCCTCTCAAAGCCTATAAAATCAAGAGCTTCAGTTGAGAGAGTTAATCTTCAAGAGTCTTGAAAATAGTTTTCAATCAATCATATGCATTTGTAAGTTTTTGAAGCAATTAGCAAATATCATTTTAGCAATATAATCATATAGCATTATCATTTTAGCATAATCATGTAGTTGTGCATATCATAGTATCAGTTAACTATAAGTTATCAGTCCATTCTTCATATGCCATCTTGGAAGCCAATAGTGCATTGTCTGAGAGCACACCCATCTGCAACCAGGAATAATGGAGTTAGGACAAAATGAGACATAAGACATGAAGGTAAAATATTGTTTTATTTTAATATGTATTTCATGTAGTTTCATTGGTTGAATTTGGATTTCCTGTATGCATTTCCATTTGTATTTTGTGAAACTAACTTATTATAGGTAACATTCTGAGGATGAAATTCAAGCTCACACAGTTCCTTAAACATCTCATGTTCTTGATTGAATGAATGTCCTTCGATCTCAATGTCACCTCTATCAATAAGATCTTGTATAATGTTCTTCAGCCAATGATAATTTCTTGTTTTATGTCTCTTACTCTTGTGATATTCACAATACTCATCATCATTCCACCAATTTAGTTTGACCTTTGTCTCATATGGAGGATTTCCTGGAATTGTTATTATCTTGTTTGCCACTAGCTTCTTGAAAGCTGATTTAAGTGGTTCTCCCAAAGGGGTGTATTTTCTTTGTGGTTTTGTAGTTGTTTGAGTATTCACTTGGCTGTTTGTAGGACTTGATCCAGAAAGAATGATATTTGGTCTCATTGTGTTAGCATCGACAACGCCATCATTTATTGTGTTCTTGTTCCTGTTCCAAAATCGTGGCTTGTCTTTTCCTTTAAAGTCCTCTTTGTTTTCTTTGGATATTGTAATGACTCCTTGCTCAACTAAGACCTTCTCTGTCTACTAGCTAAATTCCTCCGTATTTGTAAGAATGATGAAAAGGACTCTCCATCTTTTTGTTTAGTATTGCACAAAGTGGTGACTGATATATCTATCTCTATGTTATAAGAGAAATGTTGTATGAAAGCTTCTACTAGATCACCCCATGACTTAATTCCAGGTGGAAGTTGGGAGAACCATTCCATAGCTTGATCACCTAAGCTTTGTGGGAATCATCTCATCAAGTATGTTTGTTTTGTTGCTGCCTCAATGCAAGCTGTGAAAAATTGTCTTATATGTGCCTTAGGGTCTCCTTTGCCTCTGTACTTATCAAACTTAGGTGTTACGAAATGTGTAGGGAAAGGAGGCATTAGAATGTTTTTTTTCAAATGGATAGGGACATATGTCTCTCATTGTGTAAGTTGGCTTTGGTGTATTTATGTCCTCCATTTTCTTTTGTAATTCCTTTATTTGTTGTTCCAAATTATTTTTGGGTGGAGACCGACTTCTTGGACCATATCCCATGCCTAAGCCACCGGGTGGAGGAAGAAGATACTGCATAAATGGATGGTATTGATAATAAACATGTTCATATGGAGGAGATCTATAATGATACTCTTGGGGATAACTTTAAGAAACCACCCCCCAGGCAAAAGTGTAAAATCTCGGTGAATCAAAAATTATTTTTAGGGGGGAATTTTCATAATGATGACGAAAAAAATTTCAAAATAGGAAAAGAAATATTTTGTATCGGCGATTTTTTCTAAGGTATGAAAATTCCATAAAATTCTGACGAATAATACCTTGTTCTGTAGGGAAAATATATATTGTAGGAGGCAAATTTTTTTCGTTTGAAGGAACAAATATATAATTGTATGGGCGAATATTTTTAGTCCGAAGGAAAAATTATTTGAACGTTTTGGCGATTTTTATCCACGGCTTAAAAATTATTTAATTTGTTTGGCTAATATTTTGTTATTTATGGAAAAAAATATATTTTATTGGTGATTTCATGAATTCATTGCCATTAATAGACAAGGCACATCACATCACATTGAGACCGGACTCTATACGATGTATCAAAAAGCACAACCTCTTTGACACGTGAAGACTGACATGTACCTAAAATCCATCAATGATTTTAAACCATTCGATGATCGTAGATCAATGGCTGAAGTTTTATTTCGGCCCAATTTTCCAAAAAGAACATAGTTCACCAGAAAGTGCCCGGAATGGAATTGGATTCAATAGACACATATCAAATGTCATGATCGATAATGTTGGTCATTTGATATATGTCTAGTCACTAACTACAATCCACGCTGTCTCCATGACTTCCAATGTGGTACTTGCCAACTTGGTACTGGTTTATAGTTGTTTCCAATTTCGCATACTAGTTCATTTATGGTAAAGATTTGTAGAGATATACGAAAGATTTTTAAAAAATTAAAGAAATTAATATGGTTAGAGAAGGTATTATTACAATCAAGAGCTTCAGCTATTTATATACGATCTCTGTTTCTTTCATCTTCAATTAGCCTTTTCCATTTGGTAGATAAATCATCGGAACTCACGGTATTTAAATTTTGCCTCTGGTTTAGGTCTATAGGCTCAGGTAACTAGGTTGTTTAATTTGGTAATTTGATTTGTCAAGATGGACACTCCTATCTGCTTGAGAATAATTTTGTGGAGGACCAGAGGGCCTTTTGGGGCTTCGTTAGACACCCAACCCTCCAATCAGTCTGCAAGGAGGTTGGGATGTTCACCAATGAGGCTGTGAGGATGGGGTTGGGCAAAGAATTTTTGCATAATGAAAAATAGATAGCGTGTTAACACGGACATTACATCCCGGTTCTTGGCCTCTCTTCTGAACCTCGGAGGAGACAAGGTGGATATGCTGATGTTGATAAGGAAGGTTTTTAAGGAAGACTTCCTTGGAGACAACATTACTATTGTCATCCTTGCAGAAGTAGGGGTGGGGATCCCTTGGGTGAGTGAATTAAGCAAGCTTCTCCTCCCTAACCAAATAGTGTTAGTGGCCAGGTAACCATTTCTTTTGAACCTGAATGCAGAGCAGTTGACACGTCATAGGAAATGGGCCCAGATTGGCAAGAAATTTCTCCAGAAATGGTTTCTCCTAGATGACTTTCCAAACTACAGTTGGCTTGAAGAATTCTCTTGGCTTATGTTGTCTAAAGAATGCTACATGGAGGGAGGGCCAGATTCTTAGGGTAGACCATCCACTACCTGTTCCCTAGCCCCGACCCCCTAGTAGTTTTTGTTTTTGGCTATGTCCTCGTAACCTAAACCTCACAGGCTCAGTGGCTCATTCATTTTGGCTTTAAAGTTTTTGAGGGACTCAAGTCTCAGACATGTTAAAATTATAAATTTCCAAAACATAAATATTAATGATAATTTTGCAAATTCCAGTTCATTTCAGTTTGCCTCTTATGGATATAAAAATGTTTTCTATTTCATTTTATTAATGATAGTTTTGCAAATGCTTTTTGTCTATGAGCTACGGCATTTCAATATTTTGTTAAACAATAGAAATAAATTTAATACTGTTATCTTTTTTATGTTATGCTTCTTCCTCTTTATTTAATATATAAAAAAAAAAATTAGTTTGTTCCATTAATTATTTGTACATTGGTTATGGTTGATTATAATTTTATAAATATAAAAAAAAAAGATGTTTATCTCGTGAAAAATAAGTGAATTAAAAGTCCAACTTACTTGTTGATGAAGTTTTGAACTAGTGCATGCTTGGGTTGGTACATGCTATGATTTATAGTTAAGATTTTGTCATTATGAATGGTACATGGCATCCCTTTCATGGAAGAGAACCAATGATGTGAATATATTATTAGAACAATTTCAAAAAATAGAATTGAGAAGCGGATATATTTTATCATTTATATGTATCAATATACAATGTGGTAATTGGTCCCATTTGTTTTGTATCAAACAAATTAAAGTAATTAATTACTTTACAAAACACCTAATGAATTAGGTATTTTACAAAGAAAGGCACGTCCACTTATTTGGTCCTATCACTCATTTGATCTTATAATCTATCTTTGAATTTAATATCAAAGTTAATCTATCTTTCATATATCTTTTAATTTAAAGTATATTATAAAGACTATTTAATATACTTTTGATATGATAGTCAACTTTGATATGATAATCGACAACTTACCCTCTTTTTTGTTCCCTTTAGTGGGCTTGTTTTTTCTAGCAATTACAATGCTTTTTCTTTTTTTCTATATTCAAAATGATGAAATTTTTGAAATTGAATAGTTTACATTTAATTAAATATAATTAAGTCTATAAAGCTCTATTTCGGGCAAAAGTTCAAAATGATTAAACAAACTTAAAAAACAGTCTGAAAAAGTGACTCAAGTGTGGGGACGTGCTCGAAAAATGGCAAAAGTCATGGGACCCACAACAACTGACAACAGATACCATTGTTCGTTGGATGAGCACAAATCAATGGCTTAGAGTGGATTTCGGCCTAAATGTGGGAAGCAAACACATTTGTGAGAACTTCCCACGGAATTGAACATTTTACATTTAATTAAATATAATTATTAATTAAGTCTATAAATCTCTATTTCGAGCGGAAGTAGAAAATGATTAAAAAGACTTAAAAAATAGTCCAAAAAAGTGACTCAAGTGAGGTGACGTGCCCGAAAAATAGCAAAAGTCATGGGACCCATGATAACTGACAACATATACCATCATCCATTGGATGAGCACAAATCAACGACTTAGGGTGGATTTCGGCCCGAATGTGGGAAGTGAACACATTTGTGAGAACTTAGCCCAGAATTGAATGTTTTACATTTAATTAAATATAATTAAGTCGATAAAGCTTTATTTCTAGTGGAAGTTGAAGGATTAAAAAGACTTAAAAAACAGTCTGGAAAAGTGACTCGAGTGTGGTGATGTGCCCAAAAAATGGCAAAAATCATGGGACCCATGACGACTGACAACAGATACCATCGTCCGTTGGATGAGCACAGATCAACGACTTAGGGTGGATTTCAGCCCAAATGTGGGAGGTGAACACATTTTTGAGAACTTAGCCTGAATTGAACATTTTACATTTAATTAAATATAATTAAGTCGATAAAGCTCTATTTCTGGTGGAAGTTGAAGGATTAAAAATACTTAAAAAATAGTCTGGAAAAGTGACTTGAGTGTGGTGACGTGCCCGAAAAATGGAGAAAATCATGGGACCCACGACAACTGACAACAGATACCATCATTCGCTGGATGAGCACAGATCAAAAGCTTGGGGTGGATTTTGGCCCGAATGTGGGAAGTGAACACATTTGTGAGAACTTCGCTCAGAATTGAACGTTTTATATTTAATGTCCTCAAAATTTGTATAGAAGTGTAGCATCGGAATTAGGAATCATCAAAACAAGTAGATCAATCAAAACACAAGACATGATAACTCAATCAAAAGAACACTCATTGAAATGAACCTAATTCTAAGCACACTCAATAGAGGTATGAAAACAAAGCATTCAAAGATGAAAAATTATGCAAACCAGATATAGAATTGAATACTTCTTCCATGCAGCTCCATTGTTGTTCTTTCCTCTTCAATGGGTTTGTGGATCTCACCTACAAGTGCTCACACAATTGAAAGCAAGATTGATGAAAAGCTCAAGAGTACTAGAAGCGTAAGTTCGGTAATTTGATTAAAGATTCGGATTAGGTTTGATTGAAAATCATCCAATTTATAGAGGAATTGGAGAAATGAGCAAATTAGCATGAAAGTGATTCGAATAGAAATTCAAATCAATAATAGCAAAATTATGACATATCTATGACAAATTGCTATGCAAGGCTTATGACAATTCATGACAAATTTCTATGTCAAGAATTTATGACATTTTATGACATTTTATGACAAATTCTATGACAAATTTCTATGTCAAGAATTTTATGACAATTTATGACAAATTCTATGACAAATTTCTATGTCATTGCCATAAATTTAGGAAAGAAATAGGAGGAAATTGAATTTAAGAATTAAGAAATTAGGAAATTAGAAATTAGTGAATTAATCAATAATTTTTCATTTATTAATTAATTCACTCACAAAGAGGAATAATTAGCCAATTAAATGAATATTTAATTGTAATGAGAAAACTTAGGATTAATAAATAATTTAGTAATCCTAGAGGAAGAAATGACAAATTAGGTTAAATGAATAAATCATAAAACCTTAGAAGGCGAATTAGAAATGCGAGGATGACAATTAGGTCCTGATTGAAGATAATTAATGTCGATCATGATTTTAAATTGATAAATGACCAATGCGATAAACGATTTAATTGAGAAATGCGCCAATTGACGAGGAACAATGACAAATTGATCCAAATTGACATAATTGAGATAGACAATGATTGATGACAAATCGGTCGCAAAATGACAAGATTGACAAAAGGACAAGAATCGATGACAAAATAGATTGCAAGACGACAAGATTGAAAATGACCACGATCGATGACAAATCGATCGCAAAATGACAAGATTGCACATGACAACGATCGATGACAAATTGATCACATGATGACAAGATTGAAGGATTGATGATAAATCGACAAGATTGATAAGAGGACAACGATCGATGACAAATCGATCACAAGATTGATAGGATTGATAAGAGGACAAAACCCTAATTAGGATTGACGATGTCCAAAATGATGACAAATGAATACGCACATTGATGCGACAGGATAAAATTGATCAAAATCATGACTGGATAATGTTGTCGACAAGACCAAATTTGAGGACGAGATGATTGAAGAATGTAGAAGAATGAATCGATGTTCACAAATGATAAAGACCAAATGCGTGACATAGGAGAAATGTTAATGCGATGCAAAAACCTAAAATGAGGCAATGCGCAAATGTTAAAGTATGACCTCGCAAGCGTTTGACCATTTTTGGGTGTCTACATTTTGCCCCTCTTTGAGACAATGCGATTTTAAGCATTGTTTCAAAGAACAATAACAAATCGGTCGCAAAATGACAAGATTGACAAAAGGACAAGAATCAATGACAAAATAGATTGCAAGACGACAAGATTGAAAATGACCACGATCGATGACAAATCGATCGCAAAATGACAAGATTGCACATGACAACGATCGATGACAAATTGATCGCATGATGACAAGATTGAAGGATTGATGATAAATCGACAAGATTGATAAAAGGACAACGATCGATGACAAATCGATCACAAGATTGACAGGATTGATAAGAGGAAAAAACCCTAATTAGGATTGACGATGTCCAAAATGATGACAAATGAATACGCACATTGATGCGACAGGATAAAATTGATCAAAATCATGACTGGATAATGTTGTCGACAAGACCAAATTTGAGGACGAGATGATTGAAGAATGTAGAAGAATGACTCGATGTTCACAAATGATAAAGACCAAATGCGTGACATAGGAGAAATGTTAATGCGACGCAAAAACCTAAAATGAGGCAATGCGCAAATGTTAAAGTATGACCTCGCAAGCGTTTGACCATTTTTGGGTGTCTACATTTTGCCCCTCTTTGAGACAATGTGATTTTAAGCATTGTTTCAAAGAACAATAACTAAAATGCCCCAGACAACAATAATGACATATGCATGCCCCCTCGAGGAATTGGCCGGAAACATGTGGAAAAGAGGCCAATTGATCGATAAAAATGATAGGATCGAACGGACTGACAATCAGAGATCGGATGCAGGAAGGACAAGAAATTTAAGGTGCACAAGACCATGACCAACATAAGATGGAGAGGATGCACGTCCATCTATGCAATGAAAAAGAGCTATAAATGAGACCAAGAGGATGAAAATGACTCATTTGCACTAGCTAAAGAGGAGGATTTGTTGCTCTGGACAAGGACACTTGCAGACAGATGGTGAACGTTCCAATGGTGGATCACCTTGGGGAACGTGTACATACATTCAGACGACCGAAGGACGCAGGAGCAGCGGTATGTATCTCGAAAACCCATGTTTTGAATTTCATGAATTTTAATGGCTTACAGGACATTGCGGGGCCCACAGGGGATACCAAAATGGACTCCTGCGCTTGTGTGGTCTAATCCTGCGCTTGTGTAGGAAGACACAGGCCCAAGTCACCTAACACAAGCGCAATGTCTCTTACACAGGCGCAAGTGTTCATAAAAACCTTAGTTTTGATTTGAAATTGCATGCAAATGACCTGAAAAGGGGGGACAAGGGTGGGATAGGTCAATGTAGATGGAAAACACCCGGATTGGACATGAAAATGAGGAAATACAACCTGTAGGAGCAAACCCTAAAACTGACAAAATGATGCCCCGATTGTGATGCAGAGTCGACAATATCCGTTGATCACACGGGAGAATCGACCTGACTGTTTCATGCTACGACACAGACTCAGGAGCACAAAGAGAGACACATTAGCTGGACTGGGGATATATTACATCACATACATGCCCGAGATTAGGGAAAACACAGGATTACTTACCGCATTGGCAGAGCGATGGCACTCAGAGACGTCCTCATTCCATTTGGCGACTGGCGAGGCGACAGTGACTCTAGAGGATGTATGGCGCATCCTCCGCATTCTCATACATGGGGAGATGGTAGAGTATGACCCAGTGAAAGGGAGAGATGCATTATGCAGACTGTTTGAGTGTGACGCAGATGATCTGGACATTGTCGAGAGGGAGATCCGCTGGGAGACTATGGCAGGAGAGTATGAGCAGTGATGTGTGGTGATAGCAGTTGTGATAGCATGTCTTCTGGCAGGTGATAGACGAGGACATGGATTCCCTATTGGCTGGGGAAGAGTATTAGAGCAGATGGTGACAGAGGGGACAGTGTACGCGTGGGGACCATGCGTACTTGCTATGTTGTATTTCTAGCTGCATCAGATAGCGTATCAGGGAGTGTAGACTCTGAGCTATGGAGTCACATTGCTTCAGGTATGGGCATTCGAGCATATTGCCATATGTCGGCCAATTATAGATACACAGGTTGTACCACACCGACCATATGTATATAGCTATGGTGGAGCACTGAGACAGGGTTCGTTTGGATACATACTATACTGGCGACATGAGCTAGACAGACTGAGAGAGTTCATATGGAGGCCATATCGAGATTGCCCCGATGGTCAGATGATTAGGATGAGCTACCATACTGCAGACAGGAGAGGTAATTGATTGGGCGACCAGTGAATCGCCAGAGAGTGATTGAGTTGTACCTGCCAGAGAGAGTCAGACGACAATTTGGAGAGACACAGGATGTACCTTGGAGGACTGCATGCTTTGCCTGATCTCACAGAGAGATGAGTCAGTGGGGTAGTATGATTTAGCCAGACATAGCATATGCCGACTTTGCACAGCTACAGCAGAGACAGTGGGATTGGATGGCAGATGTGGTGGATGTCGGGACTACAGAGGAGTATGAGACATGGTTTGCACGACGACGACCAGTACCTTTGACTGATCCTGACATTCTAGTACCGAGGAGATAGGAGGACTTCCCACTCACAGGAGAGGAGGGAGATGATGAGGATGAGGAGGATGGGGATGACGGAGACGGGGGAGAGGATGGAGCTGATGGGGTGATGAGGAGGATGAGGGAGATGATGGTGGGGAGGACGATGAGGATCAGGACACAGCGGATTAGGAGACATTGCAGGATATTCCTATAGAGCCAGAGACAGCTAGGACAGAGGAGATGGACATGTGCAGGGCTACCATAGCGAGCCAGCAGGATTATATTGTGACATTGGAGAGACAGAATGCCATTTTGAGGACAGAATGAGATACAGCACTAGCTCAGGCACAGCGAGAGGGACAGAGAGTCACTGAGTTCATTGGGTCGATTAGGGATGCCAGTGCATGGGAGATGGCACAGATGCTGGTAGAGACCAGAGAGGAGAGACTGTATTGGAGGACACTATATGAGGGTGCAATTCCACGGGAGCGGAGAGCACCTTCATATCGGGCACGATCGAGGACAGAGAGCAGGTCACGCTCTCGGAGGTCATTGAGCAGCATAGGAGTGAGTGGACCGATGAGACCACCACAGCGAGGACCAGGAGGGACATCATCTATGAGACATGGCAGGGATGAGGAGGACAGAGGGAGTACCCAGTGACAGAGGCACATGCTCCTTATGACAGACAGTGGACATTATGTAGTTTAACATTTTGTAGTCAACCTGCAGGCCATACTTAGGACAGACAGTCTGATTTTGTACTCCGACATTATTATGATATGTGATATGATATGCATCGATATGATGGATGCAATATGTTATGACTTATGTTTTTTTGCATGTATGGATGACTTATGTACTGGTTTATGAACATGTATGGATGCATTTTTATGTATTTTTTTGATGTATTTATGAAATGACATGTATAAAATGCTTGATGTAATATGTGATGGAATGCAAATGTACTAACCAAATGGATACAGGACGCAATATGGTTTTGGATATCGAAGCACTAGACCGAACTGACTATCCAACTGGACGGAAGAAGTGTTAGTAAGAAGAACATGAGATAGAGGACAATTGAAGAAAAACTTGCTTTCGGTAATGCACTTTGTAGGTGAGAACCTTTATTTTTATATAGCAAAATGGATGTGTAGCATCATGGCATTGAAGGCCAGAGCTGAAATGCAACCCGATTTGCGTAAGACAGACACAGCATAGACAAACAACAATCACAATCAAAATAGAAAAGGATCATGAACCATCCCGGTCACTCTAAATCACTCAGTGACATCATCGAGCAACATAGGAACATGATCAAAGATAAATCAATAAAAAGATTAAGATGCACAAATTCAAGCAAATCAAACAAACATCTTGATCTTCATTGTCAAAAGTTGAAAGTGCTAATAGGACGATCATGCTGTCTAGTTTCAGGACATGAGGTACCCCGTCTAAGACAGGACACAGTCTGGTTTCGAGTATACCACACCCTGTATAAGACCCATGATAGTAGAGACAAGGACAAATGATATTGATGGTAATGTTCGATTGATATGACAATTGTGATCAGTTTGAATGTCTGGTTTGTTTGAAAAAGTTCATCTATTTATGCATGATTTCATTAAAGCACAGTGTGAAATGGATTGCAAATGTGAAATGAATGCTCAGTGATCTGTCGATGCATAAAGGGAATACTTTATTGCAAAATGCGTGTTTTTGTTGTTTGAGTTTTACAATTTTTTTGCGTTCATTTTTTTCAGGACTTTATTTGATTTTCAGGACATTTTTTGATTTTTTTAAGATATTTTTTCAGGACATTTTTCGATTTTTATGATATTTTTTCAGGACATTTTTCGATTTTTATGATATTTTTTAGGACACATAAACCAGGACCAAAACATATGTACAAGACACTGGAGTAAGCAAGACAGTGATGTTGACCAATAACAGGCCTGGAATAAACATTGGGTTGAGACAAAAATAGGCATGATAACTGGCCGAGAGAAAGCATGGCTAGAAGTCATGATAGATGACGGAGCAATAATCTCATTACTCATGGCGCCTGATTGTCAGGTTTTCACCATGGTACTTGCCCAAAGCGCCTGTTTGCCAGGTTTTCACTAGAGGGCGAATCATTTTTTCTTTACTTTTTTTCCTTTTTTTTTTTTTTGCTTTTTTCTCTTTTTTTGTACTTTTGACTTTTTCATTTTTTTGTATTTTTTGTGCTTTTTCATTTTTTTGTATTTTTTTGATTTTTTCATTTTTTTTTGTATTTTTTTGATTTTTTCATTTTTTTGTATTTTTTTCAGGATCATATTTGAAGAAATATCTGGCAGAAAACTATGCCCAGTACTTGCGAAGATGCATGCTATTAATAGGATCAGACAGAGGTTCACCTTCTAGAGTCGCAAGCTGATATGCCCCCGAGCCATAGGCTGCAGTTACTATGAAAGGCCCAACCCAATTAAGTTCAAACTTGCCCTTGACGATGTCAGTAGACTGTGCATTCTTGGGATTGGCCTTTAAAACTAGGTCTCCCACTTCGAAGTGTCGCCCTTTGACCTTCTTATTATAAGAGCAACGGAGACGGTTTTGGTATGCTTGCAAATGTGTTAGAGCTGTCTGACGTTTTTCATCTAACATCTCAAGCTGATGCAACCGAGAGACTCTGTGTGTCTCATCATCAATCAGGTGTTGCAAAGAAACTCGCAAGGAAGGAATCTCCACTTCCAAGGGTAAAATGGCTTCCGCACCATACACCAAGGAATAAGGTGTGGCACCAGTAGGGGTGCGGATAGAAGTACGATAGGCCCACAGTGCTGGATTTAACTGTACGTGCCAATCTCGACCAGCGTCATTGACAACTTTCTTCAGGATCTTGATAATGGTTTTATTTGATGCTTCAGCTTGACTGTTACCCTGTGGATAATATGGGCTAGAAAAATGGTGTTGAATATGAAATTTTTCACAAAGCTCTTTAACATCTTTATTCTTGAAGGGTCGACCATTATCTGTGACTATGGCAAGGGGAACCCCGTATCTGCATATGATATAATTTAGCAAGAATTTTGAAATTTGGACACCAGTGATATAGGTCATGGGGATGGCTTCAATCCATTTTGTAAAATATTCTGTAGCTGTAATAATGAACTTGTGTCCATTTGCAGAGGTTGGGTGAATCTTGCCAATAAGATCCAATCCCCACTGAGAAAAGGGCCACAAAGAGATAACAAAATGAAGCTCTTGAGCTGGTGCATGAATATAATCTACATGGATCTGGCACTTGTAGCACTTTTTAACAAAGTCATGAACATCTTTTTCCAAAGTGGGCCAATAATACCCAACACGAATCAACTTTTTGGCTAAGCTAAGACCATTGAAATGGCCCCCACATATACCATCGTGAACCTCGTGTAAAGCTGTTTGTGCTTCATCAGAATCCAAACACCTGAGGAGGGTATGGTCAAAGGAACGGCGGTAAAGAGTGTCAGCGATGATGACATATTTGGCTGTTTGTCGAACAAAGGCTCGACGTTGGTTAGCGGAAAGGTGTGGTGGTAAAGTTTGGGATTTCAAATACTGATATATGTCATTGTACCATGAGGAGTTGGGACCAACAAGAACACACATCACATCAGCTGTTGAAATGTCAAAAGAAGGGACCAGCAATTGTTCAACCAAGAATTCACACTTGTCCATATTATGAGGCATATTTATCATGGAAGCGATCGTAGCCATTGCATCTGCCGACTTGTTTTGCATTCTTGGCACTTGACTGAAATGGATAGCTGTGAATTTTGTCTTGAAGAAATCTACCATGTTCTTAAAAGGAATAAGCTTTTCATCCTTTGTTTCGTAGTCATCATTGACTTGTCGGATGACTAGTTGAGAGTCTCCATAGACTTGCAAATGCTTGATGTTCCAGTGGACTGCTACTCGGAGTCCTGTGACCAGTGCTTTGTACTCTGCAATGTTATTGGTACATTGGAAAGTTATTCTGTAGGACTTTGGAATAGCGTCACCTTGAGGGGTGACAAACAAGATGCCTGCTCCGGACCCAAACTTGGTGTGGGACCCATCAAAGTATAACTTCCATTCATTAGAAGATGTGAAAGCAAAGACTGATTCATCTGGAAAATCGGTCAACATGGGATGATCATCAGAAATAGGAGCGTCTGCAAGTTGATCTGCTATGATTTGTCCTTTGATCGCCTTTCGCTCTGTATACACAATATCAAATTCACTGAGGATCATGACCCACTTTGCCAGGCGACCTATCAAAGCTGCTCGACTAAGCAAATACTTTAAGGGATCAATTTTTGCAACCGACAATGTTTGGTGGCTTAACATATAATGTCGGAGCTTTTGTGTCGCAAACACCACTACTAAGCATGCCCTTTCAATAGTTGAATAATTTAGCTCATAGCCTACCAGTGTCCGGCTGATATAGTAAATAGCTCTTTCTTTGCCATTCTCATCTTGTTGAGCCAAGAGAATGCCTAATGCTATTTCAGTTGCAGAGATATACAATAAAAATGGCTTTCCTTCTATAGGAGGCATTAGAATAGGCGGTGACAGCAAATAGTCTTTTAGAGCTTGAAAGGCTGATTGACATTGCTCAGTCCATTTAAAAGCGACACCTTTGTGCAATAGATGTTGGAATGGATGACATTTGTCGGCCAACTGAGCTATGAAGCGACGAATTGACTGGAGCTTTCCTTGCAAACTTCTTAATTGCCAGAGGTTTGAAGGTGGAGGCATATCCATTATTGCTTTGACCTTGGCGGGGTCAACCTCAATGCCTCGGTGGGAAACAATATATCCAAGTAATTTGCCAGCTGTAACACCAAAGACACACTTCTTCGGATTGAGCCTAAGTTTGTAGGTCTCCATTCTGTCAAAGATTGGGCCCAAGATAGCTAGATGACTATCTCTGGTGACAGATTTGCACAACAAGTCATCAACATAATCCTCCAGCAAAGTGTGCATGAAATCATGAAAAATTGTCGTCATTGCTCTTTGATAGGTTGCACCGGCATTTTTGAGACCAAAGGGCATCACATTCCAACAATAGGTGCCCCAAGCACAGGTGAATATGGTCTTATGCTGATCTTCGGGTGCAATGCGGATTTGATTGTAGCCAGAGAAACCATCCATTAGTGAAAGCATCTCATAACTAGCTGTCATGTCCACTATGATGTCTATATTTGGCAATGGAAAATCATCCTTAGGGAATGCTTTATTCAGGTCCCTAAAATCTGTGCAGATGCGGATGCCCCCAGTTACTTTGCTAACTGGTACTAGATTTGAAATCCAGTCTGCATAATCAATGGGTCTGATGAAGCCCACATCGAGCAATTTTTTCAATTCCACTTTGACCAAAAGAGCCACTTGAGGATGCATTTTTCTAAGTTTTTGTTTGACGGGTTTAGCACCTGCGTTTAGTGGCAAATGATGAAGGACTAACTCTGGATCGAGGCCAGGTATATCTGCATAAGACCACGCAAAGTTGATCTTCTTCTTCAGGAAGAAATTGATAAAATCTATTTTCTCTTGTTTTGACAGGGAGGCAGCAAAGTGAATGACCTTAGGGTTATCAGGTGTACCCAAATTGATTTCCTCGGACATCTCTACCAACAATGTGGATTTGTCCTGAATTGATAGGGGTACGTCTACTCTTCCACCTTTGGGTGCCTCAGAAAGGTTTTCACCTGCAGGTACGTCTTTTGTTTTTACTTTTGTGTGATCAGAGAGCGCCTTACGGTTTTCACTCAAAGATCTATTCTTTGGATTTTTTTCTTTTTCTTTTTCTTTTTCATGACTGGAAGAGGGAGTTGACTCCCCAAAATATGTTGTTGAATCCAGGTCAATAGCAAATCCTGCCTTATGATCGCCCTGTGGTATGCCTTCCCGTAGTCCCAGGAACTCTGCAATTGCTTCATCATTTTGAAAACAGTCTAATGTGAGCGGTTCTTGTTGGTCATATTGGATAAGTTGGGGATATATGAGGGGCATGTCATCATCGATTGTAAGGATAGAAAGGGCTGATATGGTAAAAATGTGAATGTCTGTGGTGTCACTATTCGAACTGCTTGTGTCAGATTCGGAGCTTGGATCCCAAAATGACTCAATCCAAGCATGAGGACAGGTTTTAGCAAGAGGAGTTATTTCATGTTTATCCTCTATAGGCAAGTTATTAGGATCAATGAAGATATTGTCAAGGGCATAGGAGCTGGATGAAAAAGAACTCCACTCCCATTCATTAGAATCAGTCTCGGGTCGGGTATCCTCAGGTGTTATTTCATCATCAGAATCACGCCCTTTTCGACACGTGGACCTTTTGGTAGATGTGGATCCAATTCGTAATGGTACAAAACCTAACCCTAAAGTTGGGGATCGCCTTGTAGGTATGATAGGTTCTAGCCTTCCATTGTTATTCAGGCCTAAGCCACTGCAGCCATCATATCCTTTTTTCTGCAGCATAGTAAATCCTTTTCCATATAATTCCACTGGCAACTTGACAGGTGGAGCTTCAGTTGGATCTTTATAGAGCCAATCTATGACACCATCATCTATAGTTTCTTTGTCAAGTTCTCCCCATCTTGCAAATGTAGTGGGAGGCTGATATTGAATAATGACCTTGGGTTCCTTTTGCAATAAATGCGGTTTTCCATATGATTTTGGAGACATCGGCAAATTCCCAATGAGGAATGTTTGACCCATTGAATATTCTCCACACCCTTGATCTTGTATCTTTAGTTTGCCTTTGACAGCATCTAAGAATGCATTGGGATCCACATAACTGTCTGATTTAGCCTCTCTATTGACTGGGACCTGCTGCTGAGGAGTATCCTTTAGGGTAGCACAGAACTGGAATGGATTAGGATCTCCTGGAATGGTTATCTCAGTTCCATTGTAAGGATATTTTAGACATTGATGATAAGTGGATGGAACTGCTTTCATGGCATGGATCCATGGACGGCCAAGGATCATATTATAAGGGAGGTCAAGGTCTAGGACTTGTAGGAAAGTGTTTTCCGTCACTGGACCAACTCTGATAGGCAATGCAATTATCCCTTTGGATGGGCGTTCAGCATCATCATATGCTTTAATTGTTATCCTTTTAGAAGCATCAATGTCATTTTCTGTATATCCGAGGCCAATGACCACTCTTAAGGTGCAGATATTAAGACCTGCTCCGCCATCTATCAAGACTCGCCAGATTTTTCAATTGTGGACAAAGACTTTTAGGTGCCAAGGGTCATTATGGGGAAGCTTGTCAGGTGTGATATCACTATCGAAAAATGCGACACTTTGGGAAATGGCTAAATGTCCAATCCGTGCTTGAAATTGGTCAACATCAATATCTATTGGGATAGTGGACTCAGTCAAAGCTTTATCTAGGACTGCACGATGCATGGGAGACATTTTCAACAACTCTAGAATGGATATTTGTGCAGGTGTTTTTCCTAGATGATCCAAAAGATTATACTGACTTGCAGGAGTTGGTTTAGGAGGAGCCGCAGGAGCTCCTTTCAAGATGATTTTAGACCGACGAGTGGTGACGGCACAAGAAGGATCTTGTCCTTTTATTCTCAAGGTGGAGACATACTCATTTGATGCATGAAAACAATTAATAACATTATGATAACCGGTATTTGCATAATTGGCCATTTGAGCTGAGTTGGAAGAAGACGCCTTACCCTTGTCATGATCCAGCAAAGGAGTTTTAAAAATGGTATGATCAGTGTTGGAGGTCGGATGAGGTGGATCTATCTCAATTACTCCTTGCTCCAATAAATCTTGAATCATATGTTTTAGTTGAAAACATGAAGCAGTTTTATGTCCTTTGGACCGATGATACTCACAGTACGCATTATCGTTCCACCAATGCGGCTTTACCGCTGGTTCTGCCTTAATATCTGGTAGCTTGATAAATTTTGCTTGTATTAATTGCTTCATGACTGATTCGATAGGTTCCCCCAATGGCGTAAACTGTCGAGGAGGCCCATCCCGCGATCGGAAGGGTCTGCGTTGTTGATTTTGTTGTTGGCCTTGTTGTTGATTATATTGTTGAGCATGCTGTTGTTGAGCCTGTTGTTGATTATATTGTGGCTATTGAGCATGTTGTTGATATTGCGGCTATTGAGTAACATTTTTCCTGGGTGCTTGATTTTGTTCCATAGTTGACATATTAGGAACACTCAACTTCTTGATTGTGAATGGGGGTTGATTTGCATTCACTGCTCTCGCATCAACAACACCATCATTAGTGACGTTCTTGTTCTTATACCAAAATCTGTTTCTGTCCCCTGAATAATTTGTGTTGTCATTGTCCTTATTGATCTTGATAATTCCTTTAGCTACAAGAGCTGTTTCAATACTCATTCCTTTCTTAATGAGTTTTTCTATAGTACTAGGACTTTTCAATTTTAGCTCATACATCATTTCTGGGACCAAATTTTGGATAAACAGATTCACTTGCTGTTCTTCAAGTATATCAAGAGAAGAACGACTATACAAGCTTCGCCATCATTTCAAAAAGGTCACTAATGGTTCACCTTGCTTTTGTTTGGTATTGCATAAATCCGACATAGTCACATCGCTGTCGATGTTGAACGCGAAATGAGATATAAACTTTTGCGCCAGTTCTGACCAAGTCTTTATATTTCCTGGCAGATGTGAATACCAATCCATAGCTTGTCCAGTGAGACTTCATGCAAATAATCGCATTAAATATGTCTCCTCATAGCTTACTTATGTGCATGCCGCGTAAAATGCTCGAATATGATCTTTTGGATTGCCATTCCCTCTATATTTTTCAAAGTTGGGTGCCTCAAAATGCTTAGGGAATGGAGGCATGTATAGACTCTTGTCAAAGGGATTAGGACATAAATCTTGATCTGTATACAACTTCTTTGTTCCTTTAGTTTCTAATGTGTCAACTTTTCGTTGCAACTTCTCAAGTTGTTGCGCAATTGTATCAGATTGTAGAGGTCCATCATTAATCCTAGTTGGTATTCTTTGTTGATATATCGCATTTCTAATCGGTTGTTGATACTCTGCAATGGTCATTTTTGGTGTCTCCTGCATATAAAGTTCTTGGTACGTCTCTTGTTGTTGCGGTTGTGCTATGCCTTGATATCGACCTTGTTGTTGTGCTTCTTGGAGCCTAGGTTGATTTTGCAATTGAGTAGGTTGTTGATATTGCATAGGCACCAATTGCGGTTGTGAAGTAGGATAACTTGTTTGCCTTGGCACATATTGTGGCACATGTTGTTGGTGCTGACGAATTGGAATTTGTTGACTTTATGCCAATTGTTGTCGCGGTGTATATCCCATCATTTGTAAAAAACTTTGTTTAGATGATTTTCATGGCTTCTCCTTAGGATGAGGTATAGCACTTGCATTAACTTGTTGTGTTGTTTGTCCAATCCATTGTGATGGTTGCAAGTTTGTGTTAACTTGTAATGGTGCCGAATGCGCTGCAATTTCTTGTCGAATGTGATATTGTTGTTGTTGCACATCATTTGTTTGTATATTTGATCGTACCTTCTGCGTATTACTCAATTGTTGTAACAATTGCTAGTGGTGCAAACCACTACCCGTAGCTCTTTGTGTAGCCATTATCGAAGGATCTGTCGCAATAGTGTTTGACAAAGATACATAAGAACTTTGTTGCATCCTGGAATTGCTTTGGACATTATTGACATTAGGCATTCCAGTTGTGAAACTTTCTTGTATCTTAGATGTTGATCCAATTTTATGCATGTGAGGAACCACTTCTTGTTGAGGAACCATTGTCGATATTTGCATGGTCTTCATTTGATCTTGTATTACAGGCGATGTATTAAATAATGGATTATTGATCGTCTCAAATGATGACTTTTGAGGAATAGTCACTGTCAATTCCTTTGAAGCACGTTTACTCATCAATGTAGGTTGAAGCTCTTGTTGCACATTTTCTTCATTGGGATGCGAAGAGAAATTTAACAGCTCACTACCTTGTTGTGTTTGCACATTAATTGGTTCATTTAAGGAAGCCACATTACTCATCATGTGAAGATACTTTTGTGGACACATTTTAAAGACTTTGTTCAGGAACTTATCCATCTTTTTTATTACCTTTGGATCTTGAAGGAACATGTCGACATCATCAGAAGCATTAGAATCAGATGAAGAATCTGGTTGGACATTTGGATTCGTTTCTTGTTGAATGCCTTGGTCAGAACCAAATCCTTGTGAAAGAGTTTGGCCTTCATACAATGTTTGAGTTCGAATGTCATGTTGCAAATTTGGTTGATCCCAATTAAAAGGTGCACTTCCTCTTGGAGTTGGTGGAACACTCCCATGTCCTGGTTTCATGGGTACAAATACTGGTTCATATAATGGAGGTGGTCCAAGTTGAACCGTTCCATATGGTGGTAGAGATGTATTTAATGAACTTTCAACTTGCACTGTTTGACTAGTTTGAAACTGCGAATTTACTATGTTATCCATGGATTGATACATTGGTTCACTCATCTTCTTAGATCTTGATCTGGTCTCAACAGGCATGTCACTTATGCAAATGCAATTTTTTTTTTGGAATTTTTCAAAGACAATATATGATATGTAACTAAATGCAAACTAAATAGATGAAAATGCAATCTATGTTTTTGGTTATTTTTGAAGATTTTGACAAACTTTTGAAATGCAAATCTAAAAAGAGACCCCTAGGAAATTGAAATGATGTCTAGACCTCAAAGGACAAAAGAACTTAATGGACAAAGGACAAAATGACAATGTCTCCCCTATATGCTTGGATACTAAGCTAGGTTTGACAGAATGATATTGATGACAAAAGGAAAAAAGATTTGATAAGGTCTAGACTTCTTAACAATGACTTAAGGTTTATCAAAGATTTGGATTGCTCAAGTATGACAAGACCTAGGTTTGACACTATATGCAAAAGGACAATTAATATGCAAATGATCTTAATATGATATGACAATGACTTAGGCTTAATGAAGAGACTTGGGATATGCAAATGCAAATGTATGACAATGTCAACCTAAGATGAAACCTAAGGTTTAATTATGAAATGATATTACTCTTATGCAAGAGGACATATGCAAATGGATGACTTTTATTGATATGCGAAAGAAATATGACTTAGGTGAAACCTAACTTTGATACTTGATAATGACTTTGAAAAATGCAACCTAGGATGAACTTAAATGTAAGTGACATAAGAGTTGAGACAAGTTTTTGAACAATGTTGGATAACCATGCTTTAGGAAGATAATCTTTGAATCTTGTTGAACTTTTGTTGGATGAATGTCTCTTGTGCTTAATCTTATGTTAGATCAATTTGTTTTGCTTTTGAGATGGGATAACATTCAAATTTTGACAATCAAAGAATACAAGATGTTACAACTTAGACTCAAGACAATCATGCTCACTTCCAAATTCCTTAGGGTAGGCAAAGACATTAGGTACTTGAGAGGTAGACTCATTATGAGATTCAAGGAGAATACATAGATGCTTGACCCCACGGGCTCCCCTCCATGGCACTCACTGCTCAGGGCAGCCAAGCATCAGTCCCCATGCAAATCTCCCCATGGCGAACTTAGTATCTCTTCCAAGTATCCGAATTTGTCCTTCTCAAGCAACTAGAAGGGTTTTTGGCCTCTAAAAACAAGGTATGTAGTAAGGATTTCTGTTAAGCATTACTCCTTGATGTCATGCAAGCATGATTGAGACATTAAGCCCATCAAGATACCAAACAAATGTAGTAGCGCAAGCATGATTTAGACCAAGAGGCCCTACTTAGATGTTGATATGAGAAAGAGTTTCAAGGGGCATCACTTCCCAAGTAACTGCAATTCCCACGTAACACTTCCTTCAAAGCTTTCGCTCATCGGGTATTTTTTTATAGTGAGTTAGAATGCCAAGGAATTCTAGCCGTACTCACTTTGGGTCATTCCCTTCTCACAATTATCACTTGCTTGCTAAAGCAAAGTGGTCGGGAAGGCAGGCCCTCTAAGGGTGACAAACAATCAACAACACAAGCATGGTATCGAAGATCTGGATTTCTGATCACCCTATGAAGGATGAGAGCATACTCTCCTACTCCAATGTCATACTTAACAAACAAAGAAAACAAAGGTTCATTTCCACCTATTTATAAATCACTAAGTGCCTAATTAAAAAAACTCAAACACACAATTTGGTTGTTTCTCCAAGGCAACCTGCAAAACCCAAGTTAGAGGTTTGATTTGTTGTCTTTGACCATCGAATCTGCACAAAACATGTTAGTAGTTTGATTTGTAGTCTTTGTCATGCATATGCCAAGATCCTGCACAGATAATTAGTACCAAAATCCAAAACACAGAAAACAGAATGCAAAAACATAAAAAATTTCAAGTAAAAACTGCATTTTTCACCTCTGATCTGGACTTTACACAGGCGCAGAACTCATGACACAGGCGCAAGATGTCTAACACAAGCACAGAATGTATCAACATAGGCACAAGATGTCTAAACACAGGCGCAGAATGCTTCACACAAGCGCAGAAGTCTCCAGAATACCCTGCACGGCCCTGTTTTTGAGTTTTTGACCTGCAAATCAACTTAGAAGCATTCCAAATCATAGTAGAGGGGTTAGAAGGTTAGTATTCATGTCGGGTTCACCAATTAATGTAGCATCAGAATTAGGAATCATCAAAACAAGTAGATCAATCAAAACACAAGACATGATAACTCAATCAAAAGAACACTCATTGAAATGAACCTAATTCTAAGCACACTCAATAGAGGTATGAAAACAAAGCATTCAAAGATGAAAAATTATGCAAACCAGATATAGAATTGAATACTCCTTCCGTGCGGCTCCATTGTTGTTCTTTCCTCTTCAATGGGTTTGTGGATCTCACCTACAAGTGCTCACACAATTGAAAGCAAGATTGATGAAAAGCTCAAGAGTACTAGAAGCGTAAGTTCGGTAATTTGATTAAAGATTCGGATTAGGTTTGATTGAAAATCATCCAATTTATAGAGGAATTGGAGAAATGATCAAATTAGCATGAAAGTGATTCGAATAGAAATTCAAATCAATAATAGCAAAATTATGACATATCTATGACAAATTGCTATGCAAGGCTTATGACAATTCATGACAAATTTCTATGTCAAGAATTTATGACATTTTATGACATTTTATGACAAATTCTATGACAAATTTCTATGTCAAGAATTTTATGACAATTTATGACAAATTCTATGACAAATTTCTATGTCATTGCCATAAATTTAGGAAAGAAATAGGAGGAAATTGAATTTAAGAATTAAGAAATTAGGAAATTAGAAATTAGTGAATTAATCAATAATTTTTCATTTATTAATTAATTCACTCACAAAGAGGAATAATTAGCCAATTAAATGAATATTTAATTGTAATGAGAAAACTTAGGATTAATAAATAATTTAGTAATCCTAGAGGAAGAAATGACAAATTAGGTTAAATGAATAAATCATAAAACCTTAGAAGGCGAATTAGAAATGCGAGGATGACAATTAGGTCCTGATTGAAGATAATTAATGTCGATCATGATTTTAAATTGATAAATGACCAATGCGATAAACGATTTAATTGAGAAATGCGCCAATTGACAAGGAACAATGACAAATTGATCCAAATTGACATAATTGAGACAGACAACGATTGATGACAAATCAGTCACAAAATGACAAGATTGACAAAAGGACAAGAATCAATGACAAAATAGATTGCAAGACGACAAGATTGAAAATGACC
This sequence comes from Cryptomeria japonica, assembly GCF_030272615.1. Lineage (NCBI taxonomy): Eukaryota > Viridiplantae > Streptophyta > Pinopsida > Cupressales > Cupressaceae > Cryptomeria > Cryptomeria japonica. The sequence continues at coordinate 713,800,658 of NC_081411.1, read as the reverse complement.
ACGATCGATGACAAATCGATCGCAAAATGACAAGATTGCACATGACAACGATCGATGACAAATTGATCACATGATGACAAGATTGAAGGATTGATGATAAATCGACAAGATTGATAAGAGGACAACAATCGATGACAAATCGATCGCAAGATTGACAGGATTGATAAGAGGACAAAACCCTAATTAGGATTGACGATGTCCAAAATGATGATAAATGAATATGCAAATTAATGCGACAAGATAAAATTGATCAAAATCATGACTGGATAATGTTGTCGACAAGACCAAATTTGAGGACGAGATGATTGAAGAATGTAGAAGAATGACTCGATGTTCACAAATGATAAAGACCAAATGCGTGACATAGGAGAAATGTTAATGCGACGCAAAAACCTAAAATGAGGCAATGCGCAAATGTTAAAGTATGACCTCGCAAGCGTTTGACCATTTTTGGGTGTCTACAAGAAGAAATGAATGTTTTGTCCTTCAGTGGTGAATAGATATTAATAGTAATTAAAAAAATTACAATAGGCTTCTAGATATTTTGCCCTTTAGGTATTACTTTTGTACTTTTTCAGTGTTTTCAAAATAAGTGACTCATAAATCATAAATTATAATTGTATTTCATTTCATGGAAAAAATATGAAACCTGTAAATCGAGGGAGATTTAGAAATGGCTACTAGACTGAGGAACACAAGTTGCAACAAAGATTGTCTGTGCCAATCTAGTGAAATAGAAATTTCGGGTAAAATCTAGAGCACCTACATCCTGCCTTTTTTACTTTTTTGTAATCTTGTGGTTCAATTTGAGGGTTATCATTTTTAGGCTTGTATCTAGCAGTATTTTGAATTATTAACAATAACAGCGATGAGGAAAACAGGAAGCAGCAGTTCAACATGAAGCCAAGTGAAAAAAAAAATTTACCTAACAGAACTAGTTAAAACACCAAGTTTCACTGATGAATACCATGATATTTATGACCCTGCTATCCATGGTGAAAAAAATTTCATAGATATTAGATATGCATTGTCTAGTAAGGCGGAAGATCCAACCATGGCAAAATTTAAAGTTTTCAACACAGTGTTAAAACAAAGAACAAATAAATTCACATCGTGGGATGCTGGATTGGGAAGCATGGTGTTACCTGAAGTATTCCCTTGCCCTGATTTTGTCATGGTTTGCACCAAAAATTACGATGAAGATAAAAAAGCAATTGTTAATAAAAATACAAAAGAGGAAATTATATCCATAAACATGGGAGAATTTGCTCGTTTGTTGAACTTAGGGTTTGAAGCACAAAACTCAAACATCCACATTGACCTAGGAAAGCTGACAGAGAATTATGAGAGTCTCAATCCAAATCGCAGAGATTCATTTATCAAAGCTCTAATAATGTGAGTTACCTGTACTCGTACTCCATTGGATCAGAATCATAAGCCTCCTTATGATTATAACATTTTTTTCCATGGGTTTGGGATACTATTTCCTTGCTAACATTTTGCCTGGGATTGGAAAATGATAGGGAAGTGGGTGCTAGACTTTTTGAAATGATTTTTAATATCCATTGTGTAACTCAACCAGTAAGATATAATTTTGTTGAGCACGTTTTTCAATCCATGCAAAAAGAATTACTAATGATCAAAAAAGGTTCATGTAAGACATTTAGGTTCTCATCCTACTTGTGCTATCTCTTTCTATTCAAGTATCGTACAATATTTGAGACCAACAATCTTCAAATTTTGAACTATAAGATTGATGAGAAGACTCAGAACTAAACAGAGTGTCCAATATATGAATGGACACCAAAGATAAGGATGCATGATAACAGAAAGAACTACAACCATTTTGTAGACTTCTTTTTGACACCAATGTATAATGAAATTACTAGCACTCCAATGCCTAGATTGTATGTGTCTTGTAGAGATTGCATTCAACTCAAAAGTCAAATACAATTGGCTAACTGGTTCTTCATGGAAGAATACATTGTGTTAAGGTTTTATGAATCAGCAGTAAAACCATATAGATTTCCAATACATGTGACAGAGAGGGTATTTGCATTGGAATATGTACGGTAGTTGGAGAGCACAGATAGGAACTTCCATGGTTAGCAAAAGAAGAGCATATTTCCTTCCTTGCCTTTCTCATGTGGAGGGTTCACATTTGAGAGAAAAGCATTCAATGTGGCACATGATTTTTTGATAGTTTTTACCTTTGGTGATGAGGGTCTCTGGCAATATGATCCAAACAGTGTAGTTCAAGCAAGGCTTAAGAAAAATGGGAACTCTTCAGCGTTATGTCAACATGAAAGTAAACCATTGCTAGAAAAGCTTAGAAACATGGACTCTTGGGATGAGGTAAAAAAAAAGAGGGAGAAAATTGCCACTGACAATAATATTTCAACAAAATAAATGTCATCACAAATTATGGAATTGCACACACCGAGGACAACAGAGGAGAGTCAGGGCATCCAAAATAGGAGGTCTTACAATTTCTACCAAAAATCTGCTAATCCATCTAACAAATCTATTCCCAAAATAATTTTGCAAGAATGTAAAGAAAGTTATTGGACTCAAACCAAAATAAATGATTTTTGGACTATGAGGAAGAATCTCGGTGAACCAAAGACCAGTGCAGAATTTGAGTCCATCGATGAGGATGAAGAGTTTAGCAAATTGTGGAATATGGAGCATCCCACAACAACATATGACAGGAGTGAAGATGATGATGAGTATGAGGATGATCACACTCCAACAACTACTAAAATCCCTAAAATATTAGGTGGAGTCAATGAGTCCATGAAAGAAAAATATAGCAAAGGGGCAAACATTGTAGAAAAAATGGGTTTTGTAAGTGGTGGCCTAGGTCCCAAAGGAGAAGGCATTTGGTATCCCCTTGAAGTACAACTTCCATTAGATTCAAAATCAAAAGCTCCTGTTAAACCAGTCATTGGACTTGATTCTTCATATTCATCATGGAAAGGTACTACTCATTACCCTCAGGGTCCACTTGCATTTGTTTCAAGTTCAAATCCACAACCACCACCACATCATGGTATTCCCATTGGTGGTGAATCAAGCGCCACTGCCACTAGTGGGGGATCTGGGGATAGTATTCCTATTAGTGTTTAGTCAAGCGCCACTGCGATTGGTGGGGTTGGCATGGGTACAACTACTGATACTAGTTATCTTGGTGTTGGACAAGGGCAACAACAAAATATCGCTGGCAAGAGGCCACTAGTGATAGATACTCATACTATTTAGAATACTATCAAGTGCCACTGACACTACAAATCTATCATTTGTGGCTTTAGACCAGACCCCTCAAAAGATTATAAAAACTACACATGAAAGTGACAGTGGAATAGGATCAGGAATGGTTGTTGGTAATCCTAGTAATGCATTAATTAAAACCACAGGCATAGGTGGAACTGGAGCCTTTTCTATTCTTATTTCACCTTTCAAACATTCAATTACTTTAGCAAGCCCATATTTTCAATTTTGTGATTACTATGATAAATTTGAACACACAACAAATGCAAATAAAGAAAAAAAGAGAGCATTTCATAGGGTTGTCCTGATTGAAATTTTAGATGAACAGCCTGTAAGGAACAAGGTATTTCCAACATATGACCCACACAAAGATATGATGGAGTTCATGGTTGTTATGCCACCAACTAAAGGTAAAAATCCACCACATAGACAGATATATCCCTCTGAATTTCAAGTTAGCACCCTCCAAATGGATTTTTCTAAAGTACATAATATGGAGAAAATTAGTGTGTCAAAAAGGACTAACGAAGTGGTCTACACTTCAGTGCTAAAGATGGAGAGAAAAAAATAAACTAGAGAAACAAATAGAAAAATTACAGGCAGACCTGGCAAACAAAAAATCAAAGAGGAAAGCAGCAGATAACAAGTGCAATGATTTACAGAAAAGGATAAAAACTTTAGGCTCTACAGTAGAAATTGCAGAGTAGGAAAATATGGATGCAAAATTGAAGGACCTGAGCGAAAAACTGGCTAAAAGCAATAAAAAAATTGATGAGGAAAGAGCCAGTTTCCAAAAATTATACAAAAGTTATGAGTCTGTTGCTGTCGAAATAAGAAAAATACAGGACCTATTGGATCATGAGAAGGAAAAATCAAAACATTTGGAAGAGGAAGTAGAGGAAGAAAGGAAAAAATGCGCACAAATGAAAGAAGACCTGCACAATGCAAATGATAAAATTAAAACTTTAGAGCATAGATTGAAAGATAATATAAAAAATACAATGAAGTATATACAAGAAAACATTTGGGGGCAAATAATGCAGAGAAGTGGCAAGTTGTGTGAAAGGTTTAAATTGAATGAAAGTCTGAGAATAATTTATATGAAAATCAAAGGGCACATTGAGAAGAGCATACATGTTTATTCAAAAGAGGATATGGCAAAACAGATTTTGCAAGTAGTCTATAGTACTAGTGACAGCCATTTGGCATCCAAGGGAATTAAGAGCCATATTGATGCCACAGTTAAGACCATCATCTATCCTTAAAAATGCCAGATACTAAGGGAAACATCAAAAGTTATGGATAAATGTGGCAAAAAGATATTGAAGTTGCAAGAAAAGACAACTACTTTGATTAAAGTTGGTTTGCCTAAGACCGTTGACCCATCAAATAAATTCATTAGAAAAGAAGCTTACAAAAAAAACATGGAGATCAAAATGAAGTCTGATTTAGACTTGCTTCTTAAGAACACAACTCCCCAAAGCTTTCTAGAATTCATCAAACCATTTACAACTTTGAATGCAGTATTGGGTGAAACAGTGATGTCAAGTCACTCTTCTAAATATGGATTGTTGACGAAGTTGCAGTTTACTTTCCATAGTTTAACAAATATTGACCTTCCATCAGACGAAGAGTGGAGCACCCTACAAAAACTAGCACAGAAATCTTAAGAATCATAGTATGTATTGCACAGTTTTCTGCTTTTACTCTTAATTTCAAGGTTTTATGTTTTTTTGGTTTGGAATTTGCCATCACTTAAAATAAATTTGTTTTATGAACAGGAAAACACCAGCACTCGCTATTGCTAATCCAGCCTATGAATCTATGATGCATAGTGAAAACCTTCAGCCTGTAAATTTGTATTCTCAAATTCTCCCAAGTTTTAATATTTATGCATTTCTCTATTTCTGATTACTAGGTTTTGGGCACTGCTATTATCTATATTTAATTTGTCATGGGTTGAATTAATATTTAATTTTGAACTTTGTTTTTTGAACAAGATACATCAAACATGTAGTAATTGTTAATTGCTAATCCGGCTTGTGATGACCATGTAAAACTAAATTTGTATTGAAGCCTGAGTTTGTGATTTTGATGTTGAGTCTTCACATGTTACAAATCAACCTGAATTTGTTGTTGCTCCCTTGTTTCTATAAAAGGGAATTCAGGGTCATTTACAAAGGGTTCTAAAACTTTGTATTGACTTTTGCATGGAGAATCACATAGAGTGGTGTATTGAAAGAATTGTATCATATGGCTATATTTTGAAAGAATTAATCAAAATCTAAGTTCTCAAACATGTCTAAATAAACATCTATGTATCAATAAACACATTATGGTCTTTTATTATGCTATTTTAAATATGGAAATAGAAAGTTGAAAAATACAATTACAAATCAATATTAAATTCTAATTGCAAAATGTTGAGACTCATAAAATATCATCAAGTTATCAACCATAATAGTATGCTTTTGTAATATGAATGATGAGATATAGTAATAAGATTAATAAATACAAATCTCTTACAGTTTTCATTCATCCTCATCAAATTTAGAGCTTTCTTGATTCTTTTCTATGTTTTCTTCACTCTAAGTCTGCATACCTTTGTTGAATTACATCTCAATGCTACCAGTAGGTCTAGTAAATGAGTCAATAGTCCCACTGACACTTTGGTTTAAAGTGTTGCCCAAACTTCTTCTTTCACATTTGGACCTCCAAATTTGCAGTGCCCTATCGTAAGGAAAAGTGTGGACATCATACCTAGATGTATAGAGCCTCAAGCAATTTTCTAAATTTTTGTCTAGTTTGTTTCTTAGCTTTGATTTTAGGAACCCCAAAGCACTAAAAAATCTCTCATCTTCCACCGAACCCAATATCATGGTAAGACATAAATCAGCAAGCTTCAAATATTCTGGCATTGAATCATGCAACGTTGCATTCTCAACTATATATTTCCAAAGCCTTGTAATTGATCCCTCTTCACGAGGGTTCTCCATTGTGCCATATTGTTCCTTCATAGTGTATGCAAAATGAGATGATTTCTCTCTAAGATGAGTTTCATCTAATATTTCATTTATAGTTGCCTCATTCAATTCTCTGGATATGCAAAATTGTTTTATCAAAGTCAATAGCTTACTTCGAAAATCAGTTGCACTGATGAGGCTCCAATATCAAGAAAACACAATAGACATGGCTTCGAGTAGGTTGTCAGGAGGGAATCTGCTTCTAATTTGTGAGGAAAGATCATAGGCAATTTTCTTCATAGAAGTAGTTACATAATCAACAATCTTGTCGAAATCTTCCCTTGTAACTCTTGCTAGTTGCTTCTTGGGGCACTTTCCTGGTTCCTCGGGGTCGACAATGGCATAGAAGTGCATTGGTATCTCAACTTCCCATACATTGGCACATACCTCCCTGTCTGCGTCGATTTGTAAAAAGTTATCAGGATTGTTCAAATCTATGAGTGTCCGCCACTTACCAAATTTTTCATCAGATAGTGTTGGTTGATTTCGATAGAGATTGTTGAGGGTCATGCATGTCATCTTATGGGTGTAGCATATTCTGCAATATACAAAGCTCTTTTTTTGGCAGCCTTCATAATATTCCTCATTTCCTCTAGCATGGAGAGAAGAGCTACTAAAGTTAAGAGTGTCTCTAGATTACTTAACCTCCAAAGAAGGTCAAGAAATTTTGGTTGATCTAATTCATCGCGAGTTGTGTTAAATAGTCCAATCAAGGATGGATATTTTTAAAAAAATCGATGTGTTGGACCATCCAAAGAGATCCATATAGTATCATTATCCTTGAGAATCTTTTTCCCATCAATTATTCCGTCAGCAAAGTGTTGAAATTTCATAAATCATTTGGGACTTCGACAGAAGTGTGAGTAGAGCTCTCTGATTTTTTTTTGATTTTTTTTACCAAAGCATATTTGCTCACAATTCCAAACACTAGATTCATTTTGTGAGCCATGCAGTGAATTGCAATAATGTACGGTGCAAATGAAGTTTCAATCTTTGTACAAAGACTGTTCCTATGACCTTGCATTATTGAAGCTCCATCTGCTCCAACACAAACCAATTTCTTGGCAACCGTCATGTCATCCATACCTTCATATTCAATTAAACTTCTCTTTACTAGTTGAAATAAATTTTCCATTGTCGCACTCTCCTTCATTTTAGCAACAGATAGTAGATGAGGTTGGCGAGCATGATTCTCTACAGTATAAACATGCATGCATACCCATGAAGTATTGCCTATTGTCATAACTTCATCTAAAGAAAATGCAATAAAGTTTGACTCTCTTATTTTTTTCCTTTACATCTTCTTTTTCAACCTCAGCAAAACAACTTGCCCATTCCCATCCACTATTTACTGACCAATGTCTATAAGGATAGTTCAAAACTTTCAAAAAGTATAATAAACCAATAATTGATGGGAAATATATCATAGCACGCCTTCTGCTCAAAATATAAAAACAATGCTTAACTGAACAAATTTTCCCAGTTGTTCTATTTGCATTGCTTTTCCAAAACTAGCTTCAATAGAACATTTAACTTCAGTAGGCTTCGTTTGTATTTTCTTGTGAAAATAATACTCTTCGGCATTCCTCACATCCTTATATTCCTCCTTTGTTTTCCATCTTATCACTGATTTTTCAACTCCGTCTATCATTTGTTTTTCATAAACTTTACCCATATGCTTTTCTATGGTGTCAAATTTTACCTACCACCTAACATCCTTGTTATGTTTCCAAGTGCAAATCTTACACCTGCATTCTATTGGAGGCTTGCCTTCAATTGGATTGTCTACTAGTTCAATGAATGGATACTTTGATGCCCAATTAATTTGAAAATTCCTCACTGACATATCCCACTCCCGATCCATTTTTTGATTGTGGTTCATCCTTTTTTGACTTGGCTTTTCTTTTCCCCTTCTGTGCATTATCATCAATGGCATTATCACCCAAGTCGATTATATCATTCTGGTTAACTTGGGCATCTACCACATAATCTTCTTCAAGATCATCCTGATCTGAGATATCAGGTTCGCCGTCGTCTTCAACATGCGGTGTAGCTTGCAAATTTTGCACTTGTACTTGTGATGATGTACCTTCTTGATTTTCACCACAATCTTTTCCAAAGCCAAAGTACGAAGACAACATTCTATTTTTTATTGGCCTCTCATTGCCTTCCCCACATTCACGTTTCCTACCCTTCTTCCTATTCAACATCTCCAATGAAATAAAGGCTGCCCAAAAAATATCAATTTGTTGAAGAAGCAATAATAGACTATAAAGTATAATATATGTTTAATTGGCCCTACGACCTACAATCTAGATGTCTGAGGTCTAAATGTCCTGGTTGACCACTTGGTACTGATGGGTCACCACTGAATAAACATGAACTCAACAATGCAAACAAATATAGATAAATTCATAATAATATTATAACACTTCAAAAATATGATCACTCACCTTTAGGTCACTAGCAGTCGCCAATGCAGTCAACAACAATGATTTTTCTTGGTCTAAAACTTCTCTATTGATCCAAATTCAGAGCCTAGAACCCACCAAATTGTGTAGAGATAGATCTGATCTTTACATGTATTTATACCAATCCTTATATGGCGAATTCCACAGGAATTTTACATGATATACAAATATTTGGTGAATCCCATGTAACTATAACACGACTTATGTAATTTTTGAGGCGATTATGGGTTGTCCAAATAATTGGAAAATACAATATAGTTGGTGAAAGTTGGGGTGAATGGTGACATGCATCTACAAAATATCGGGTGAATTGGGTCCTCCTGGCTAACAAATCTTCACATGCCTATAGGCGAATTATGATCATCTATTAAGGCAACCTCGAAGAGTGTAGGCAAAAAAATTAAATTTATCGTGTGTCCATTGTATATTGTATTGGCGAAATGTTCACATAGAAACATTTAATTACATAAAACATATGGCGATCGGGCCATGAATTTGATAGAAATTGATAATGTTCTGGCGACATGGCCATCCCCAATCGGTACAAAATATTTTCCATTTCCTAGGTCACTGATGTGAAATATTCGCCACTAAAGTAATCTTTGGGTACTGTGTATAGGAACCACCTGGTATAGAGTCATAATGAGGAATGGAATATCTACTTTGTCCATGCATATCATATTCTGCAGGCATGTCATGAGTTTGTTCTTGTGTTGTGCCTCCAAATTTGACACGAGATTTTTTTGTGTCCAAATTTTGAGCATGCCTCTCCATATCCAATTATTTTGGAGGTTGGTCCTTAACATTGGTATGCAATTGAGTGTATTTATCTGCATAAGATTTCCATAATGGTTTGCATAGATGGAGTTGTTCATGAGATGTTCTTTCATGAGTGCCATAGGCTTGACCATGTGTACTTGGGACCTTGGGTTTTTGAAACAAAGATGACAGTGACTTAGGCACGAAACGTGGTCCTCTAGTACCTCCACTATTAGGTCTCCTTTGATCCATGTTGAGTTGATTTTCTTGCATATGTCGATTTTCCACTATTTGAGACATGTCAAAATCATGAGGTATCTTAGTTCCACTTTGTGCCATCACTTGTAGAAAATATTGTCTATCTCTTCTCATGATTTCCTCAACCAATTTATTAAAATGGGGATCCATAATAGAGTCTTCCACTTCTACTAAATATATTGAAATATTGTCCACATTGTCATTGTGTGTATCATTGTTGTTTGTATTATCCATGTTCTCAACATTTTGAATGTTTCTATAAATGTCCATGTCACGTAATGTGGTATGATCATAATTGAAAAATATATCATTGTCATACTCATAACCACTCATGTTTGCAGACTCTTGAGCCTCTTTATCTTCCCTCCTAGATTTTTGGGAACGAGTTTCCACCATGAACTAGGTCTTGACCAAGATGTGTGAGACTAGATGAAAATGTAAAGAGGATGGAAGACCAAGATTTGGATGGAATGTAAATGAATCTTAGGTGTACTTGCAATGTCCAAAGTGTAAGACCAAGAATGTATGTAGTAGAGTAGGTGTGACTTCCAAAGAGAGGATAGTTTCTCTTGATGAGGTAAGTTGACCTTGACTCTAAGTAAGACCAAATGAGACCCAAATGTGATAGACCTTGATGAGGGACCACTTAGCAAAATGTTGTTATATGTACTGTGTTGATAAAGCAAGATGAGGACAAGCAAGTGACCTTTTGACTCAAGTTTAGACAAATGTGAATGTAATGCAAGATGTAAAGCAATGATGAACTTTGTGAGAGCCAAAGATAGGTTGAATTCGAGATGAAAATTTGGAGAAATAACTTAGGAAGCTCAAGAATTATGAAACTGATTGTTCTTGTTTCTGGACTGTAAGTTTTTTTCCAATAATGAACACAGACGTGTCTGTATACTTCACAAGCGTGGTTACCCAACATAGACGTGATTAGACACTACACAAATGCATTTCTGAGATTTTGTGAATGCAATTTGGTATGATAACATAGACATGTTTCTGCCCTACACAAACGTGATTACAGGACACAGATGTGTTTCTGTCAGACACAGACGCGTTTCCAAAAACTGAGTGCAATTTTTCCAATTTGCAAAGTTGTTGTTGGGACCAAACCTGAATTTTTTTTTAATTGTTTTTCATGACAAGAGGACACAATGTTAATGAGGACTCAATGTTTGCAAGTGTTTAGATTGAAAATGACTCAAAAGAAAGTGTGTTGTTTGATGTAAAAATATTTTTGCATACACTTGAAGACACAAAAGACACAATGTTTTGATGTTTGGTCTTGAATGTTTGAATATTTAGAAGAAGACAAGAACAATTCTTATGGTTGGCTAGGACAATAGTTGTTGATCCCACATGGGTTTTCCCCTGAGGCTACGCTATTCAAAGTGGATACTTAGATGCTTGACCCCACTGGCTCCACCCTTGGCACTCACTTCTTAGGGGCAGCCAAGCACCAGTCTCCATGAAAACTCCTCATGGTGAACTTTGTATCTCTACTAAGAACCATATGTGTGTGGGTCGCTCCAGAGGTCCGACCTCCTGCCCCAACAACTAGAAGGATTTTGGCTTTCTAAAACAAAAAGGTGATAGTAATGGCATCCACTCATGTGGCCATACATGTGGCACTTTCAGCTCTATAAATATAGAAGGCTCCCAGCCGGTAGGGGTTACGCCCTACTACTGATCAAATAAATTTGATCAAACAGGTTTGTGGGGAGACATAGTGTCGGTATAAACTAATCAGCACACGTTACCCATGGCTTTCACCATGGATACAGTTATTTATAGTGGCTCAGAAGAGGTGGGTTTTCCTTGCTACCACTTGGGTCGTTCCCTCCTCACTAGTAGTCCTAATGACCACACGGGGAGGCAGGCCCTCTAAAGATTAAACACAAAGAGACTATTGCCCAAGACACAAAAGACACTAGTTCAATTTTAGTGCACCAATTGAAGTGTTTGCTAATCTATGAAAACAAGGCACACAATGAAGATCAAAAGAAAACCCTTGCCAAAATCCTATAACAAATATTTGTTAGTAGTTTTGCAATAATACCCATCCTATAAGCTCACAAGTTAGGTAAATTTTAGATCCAAAAGACTGTGTAAAATAGGGATATTCGACAAGACGTTTTGCTTCAAGGATAAATTGCACCAATTTGTTAGCTAGATCACAAGATATTAGCTCGAATAAATCAGATTTGTAATCAAAATGATGAAATGAAGCCCTAAAAATTGAAACAAAAACCAAAACTGCAAGAACCAAACACAGAAGCAACTTTAAACCTCACAAACGCGGTTCCGAAGCACAGACATGAATCTGCAACACAGACATGGTTAAAAGGTTCACAAACGCAATTTGGGAACACAGACGTGGCTCTGCAATCTAAAAATGTAAAATATTGTCGAGGACACGGACGTGATTCTAGAGGTCACAAATGTGGCAGAAAAACAAAAACGCGGTTCCAGAAGATGTAAACACAAAAATGTCAAAATATTGTCAGAAATATCAGATCTGCAACTTCAAAAGCATAAAATCTACAACCAAGATGTTAAATGAAAAACAAACAAGAGTCCTACCGGGCATGCCAAAATGTTTATGAAACAACAATATTGAAAGACTAAATAAATTCAACCACAAAACCCTAGCCTAACAACAACAAAGATTCACCATAACATATAAAGATTACCTAGGACAAATGCAAATCAACAAAATCACAAAGATTATACCATCACATTTCCAATAGGGTTTGAATCTCCATTCTTCCTATCTCCATTGATCTTATTTGATATATTTGGTCTTAGATTTTATGTGTGCACAAGAGCTCAACAAAGAACGAAAATGTGGTTGCAAGTAGGCTTGATTGCATATGAAAGTTCGAATGCTAGTCCAGGATGATTGATAATGAAGGGAGTATCTCTTTATATAGAAGACACTATAAGAAATGGAGGGATAAGATTGAGAGGTGTAAAAGATAAATGGTCGGCTAGGATTAGAGGGTAGGTAGAAGAAAATAAGAAAATAATGAGAGGGTAGGTAGTGTAAGAATTAAGAGATGAATGACATGTGTCATGGGTAGAAAAGACTAATGAATTAATTAAATAAATAAAGATTTATTTAAATAATAGAAGAAGTGGGATCAATTAAATAAATAAAATATTTATTTAATTTAGGAAAAGGACAATTTAAATAAATAAAAGTATTTATTTAAATGAGGAAAGGCTTAGAAGAGGATTAGTAAATTAATTAATTAAATAATTTATTTAATTAATAGAAGACTTAGGATAAAATAATTAAATAAATAAAAATATTTATTTAATTAGACAGGACAATTTTAGGTGTCTACAGAGATAAAAAATGATTTCAGGTCGACAACCAGAGCAAATAGGAGTTTTGAATTGTTGAAGCGAAAGATGACATAGCAGCCTGTGTTGGCTTTATCGGATTTTAATAGTCTTTCAAGTGGACTGTGATGCAAGAGGAAATGCAATTGGAACAATGTTGATTCAATAAAAAGACTGGTAGCTTATTTCAGTGAGAAATTGAAAGATGCAAGGAGGAGGTATTCAGTGTATAATCAAGAATTTTATGCCATAATTCAAGCATTGAAGAAGTGGAGACATTATTTGCTGACTAAGGAGTTTGTGTTGTATACTGATCATCAAGCTTTGTAATATTTCAATAGTCAAGGTAATTTAAATCAAAGACAGGAGTTGGGTAGAGTACTTGCAAATTTACACTTTTGTTTTGAAGCATAGAAGCGAGAAGTCAAATAGAGTTGATGGTGGCCTTAGCAGAAGAAGGAACTTGCTGATATAAATGAGAATAGAAGTATTGGGTTTTGAAGAACTGAAGAACCTATATGAGGATGACACAGATTTTGCAGAACCTTGGAGAGCTTGCACAAAACCTGTTGCAGTGGATAAGAGTAATTGGCTAGATTATTTCATGCAAGAAGAGATGTAGTTTAGAGGTAACCAGTTGTGTATACCTCAGAGCTCTATGAGAGAAAATCTGATAAGGGAGAAGCATAGTGGAGGATTAGTCAGACACTTTGGAGTAGACAAGACCACAACATTGGTAAGTGAGAATTACTTTTGGCCTTAGATTCATAAGGATGTTAGGAAATTTCTTTAGAGCTGTAGAGTTTGTCAATTAACAAAAGGAAGTATTCAGGATGTTAGATTGTATAAGACACTGACAATTCCAAAAAGACCTTGGGAGGACATAAGCATGGATTTCATACTTGGCTTACCTAAAATATAGAGAGGAAATGATTCTATATTTGTGGTGGTGGATAGATTATTGAAGATGGCATATTTCATACCTTGTAAGAAGACAACAAATGCAGTACATGTTACTGACCTATTTTACAAGGAGGTGGTAAGATTACATGGATTGCCTAAAATAATAGTTTCTGATAGAGATACTAAGTTTGTTGGATATTTTTGGAGAACACCTTGGAAGAAGCTGAAGATAGATTTGAAGTCCAATTCTACTTTTCACCCACAGACTGATGGACAGATAGAGGTAATAAATAGGAGTTTGGGAAACTTGTTGAGATGTTTGACTGGAGACAAAATCGGAAGCTAGGACTTGATTCTTGCACAAGCAAAATTTGCCTACAATAATTCAGTTAACATGAGTACCTAAAGAACACCTTTTGAGATTTTTACCGAAGTACCCTAGAGGCATATTAGAACTAATAGACATTAGTAATGAGGATAAGCGGAGTGCAGAAGCAGAAGAAATTGTAGAGCATATGAATATAGTGCATAATCAAGTTAAACAACATTTGAAGGACATGAACAGAAAGTATAAGGAGAAGGTAGATGAGAAGAGGCGACATAAGGAATTTGAAATTGGAGATGAAGTGATGGTGTATCTGATAAAATAAAGGTTCCCAGTTGGTACCTATAATAATTTGAAGATGAGGAAGTTTGGACCTTGTAAGATCTTGAATAAATTCAGTTCTTACAAATGCATATGAAGTGGATTTATCAAATAGTTTGGGTATTTCACCTATTTTCAACATTGCAAACTTGTATGAGTATCATGAGGTTAAATTCAATGCTGACAATATAGAGGACTTGGAGAAACATATGCCCCAGAAGGTACCAGACCAGATTGAAGAAATTTTGGATAGCAGAATTGGGCATAGCACTTGCAGCAAGCAATACAAAGAGTATCTTGTGAAATGGAAAGGCAGACCAGTTGAATATTTATCATGGATTTCTCAAGTTGAGGTGGACCATCTTGGTTTTCCTTTAGCCCTGGCAAAGTGAGAGGCTCAATTTTCAATCAATCTTGAATGTCTAATGCAGGAGCATCCCTAGTTCTTGGTAATCTTGCATCAATCAAAAACATTTTCTTTTCAATTTGTTCTTGTTTTGTAGTTCAACATTTCATTCAGTGTTTCTTTGCATTTTCTCACTGGACCTTGCGGAGTTGGATTCTGATCATGGACATTCTCATCTATCTTATTCTTGGTCTATAGGATGTTTGGATCTTTTCTCGGCAAGTTATCACTTCCAGAATCTGAGATAGTTTTCTAGCTTAGAACACTAGAACTGCTTAGACCTATTTGCTATTGGTGAATCTTTTGGATCTCAATCGTAGCTTGCAAAGCTTAAGTCCATTTTTTCCAATATTCCTTGACGTGTGGCCGACCTTCCCATGGGTCTGCACTTCATCCTTTGGATTTTTTGGAGGGATCTCTTTGGCAGAGGCCGCCTTGTGTTTCACACGTTTCATTTTGATTCATTGGTATTTATTTCATCTTGGGTCACGATGCAAATCATACTTGATCATATAAATCAATATAATCTAACATGTAACATGTAGTGATTAGAATATAGGAGATAAATATAGGATTAGGTGTTCCAGAGTTGGCTTGCACTTTTGCTTGAGCGGGATGTTGCACAGTACACATATTTTGTAATCAAGCTTGAGAGATGAATGTTGTAGTCTGCATGTTGTCGATAATTTGTAATCGATCTCTTTGATTTAATACATCTGAGTATGCATTGCCTCCATCATATCATTCTATTTGAGTTGTTTTAATTTATTGCACAATCTGGATTGTTCTCCTTGAGGACCCTCCTAATCGTGACTGCACCAAAAAGCCCCCCATTGGTGATGTTTCCCCTCCCAACAACACAAGCACCCACAATAAGAATCATTGTTGGTTAGGAGGAGCAAGAGAATCCAAATCAATTTGTTAGTAGGTTAATACTTTTGTTAGTACTGACAAGTTAAGGAATATCATCATGAATCACATACCTCAACAAAACAGTTTGAACATGTTTACTATAATTGAGCCAAATCTTTCTTCCAAACCAATACGTATTGATCTCGTTACCCAAAATATACATTATATTATCTAAATATTTCCTATCAAAGGCAACAAACAACTCAATTTTGACCTACTTAATCATTCATTTAATATTTCCAATAAATATGTCATCAACATATAGGATAATGATTAACAACTAAATAATCTATTGATTGTAAATAAATGCAATAATCACATTCACTTCTAATAAACCTAAATTCAACATGTAGGTATAAAAAATTTGTTACCGCATTTTTGGTGATTGCTTTAGATCATGTAACCATTATTTCAACCTACAAACCAACTTCTCGTCTTTTACTATAAAACTAATATCTTGTTTGTCTTCGTCAAAATCCCTATTGAAGTAAAGATTGAGCTCTCATACCATGTTGAATTTAAGATTGAGCTATGATACCATGTTGATTTTGCAACACAATCATACAAGATCAAACAAAAAACTAGAACACCTTCGACAAACGAAAGTAGTAATAAAAATATGTCATATTCCTCACAAGCAAAGTTTGCATGATGAATTATAATTATAAAATATGGTTCTTATAAACACAGCACTGAGTTAAATTTAGGAGAGCTAAAGTACAAGCATAAAGAGATAAAAAATAATTCCATTCTAGTTAAACTAGATGCACAAAAGCTAAACAAGAAGCAAACACTCCTAATAGAACTTAAGCAAAAAAGCATAAATAGTTGTAAAAAAGGCCCCCTTAAAAATGGCTAAAAATGCTCTATCCCCTTTAAGTGAAACTTAGGGTGAGCAAAAAAACTCTAAACGCATGAATGCAAGAATGGGTCCCAAAAACTAAAGGTCTGATTAGGTACCCATGTACAAACTAATTAAGTCTCTCTACGCAATAAAATGAAGAAAACCCACGTGGAAAAAAAACCCTCTTCAAAAGTGAGATGCAATACATGAAAAAACATGAATTGTTAAAAAAGGAAGGCCAGCCTCAAATAGACCCCCCATGGACAACTTCCTTCACCCTAAGCATCAATTGCAATGGAAGATAGCATGGGGACACCAAGGGCTTAGTGAAGATGTCTACAACCTTCTCCTTTGCAGATATGTAATCCAAGTTGAGAAGACCATCCTTAATCAACTATCGAATGAAGTGCATGTGGATCTTAATATGCTTAGTCCATTGATTCTCTATTGGGTTGCGAAAAATGTGAATAGAACTCTAATTTTCACACCAAAGGATAGGGGACCATCAAGAGGAAAACCAAACTCTATCAACAACTGACGAAGCCAAAGAACCTCTTGGCTAGCAAGAACTATTGCTTTAATACCATGTTGAAGTAAAGATTGAACTCTAATACCATGGTAAATTTTGCAACACAAGCCTGCAAGATCAAACAGCAAACTAAAACACCTTCCACAAATAAAAAATAGCAAGAAAAATATGCCATATTCCTCACAAACAAAGATTGCAAGATAAATTATAATTGTACAACAAGGTGCTTATAAAGAAAGCAATAAACTAAATTTAGGAGAACTAAAGTGCAAGCATGAGGAGCTACAAAAAATCTCAACTCTAACTAAACTAGAAGCAAGCACCTTGGTGCAGTCACTAGTTAGGAGAGACCACAAAGAGATCAATCCAGACTGGGCAGTATAATTAAACACAATGGAAACAATAGGATATGATGGAGGCAATGCAGAAAGAAATGAGCTAGATCATGAAAATTGATTATAGATAATCGGTAACATCTGGATTACAAGATTTGGCTCATTGGCCTACTACCTACATGTTTAATTACAGAATTGGTCAATTTCGGACCTCTAAATCTTAATATCTATCTTCTAACTTCTCTAGAATTAAATTCTAATGCTTGATTATAATGATTTATATGATCCAAGGAGATATGGTTGGCCCAAAGGGATCAAATGCCGAAGAACAAGATTAAAACATGTAAACCCAACAGTTTGGCCTCCACCAAAGAGATTCCTTCAAAAAATCCAAAGGATGAAGTATGGATCAAAGGGAAGATTGGCCACATGCCAAGAAACATTAGAATCAATGAGTTGGAGCTTTGAAAGCTATGGAAAGGATTTGCAAGATTCCCCAATAGCAACTAGGTCCAAGTGGTTCCAATGTCCAAATCCAAAAAACTATCTCGAAATCCAGAATCGATAACTTGTCAGAAAATGATCCAAACACTCTGGGGTTTATGAATAAGGAAGATGATCATGTTCACAAGAAAACTCCAGCTTCGCAAGATCCGATGAGCAAATGAAAGAAAATATAGAAAGAAATGTTGAAACTGCAAAAAAAAACAAAAAAACTAGAAGAAATGTTTTTGGTTGATGCAAGATTGCCAAGAACCAGGGATGCTCCTGCATCAAACATCTGAGGTTGTTGAAAAAAGTGAGTCCCTCACTTTTTTGGTGTCAAAGGAAAACCAAGACGGTTCACCTTTGCCTAAGAAGTCCAAGATGAATCTTCAACTGGTATGTCCTTCCATTTCACAAGATACTCCATGTACTGACTGTGTTGAGTACTACGCCTAATCCTACTATCCCAAATGTCTTCAATCTGCTCTGATGCCTTCTGGGGCAACTATTTATCCAATTCTCAATACTATCTTCACTTAATTTTGATTCATGATACTGATGTAGATCTGCAATATTGAATATAGGTGAAATACTCAAACTATCTGGTAACTCCACTTCATATGCATTTTTGGATCTGAATTTCCTCAAGATTTTACAAGGTCCAAACTTCCTCATATGTAACTTGTTATAGGTTCCAACTAGAAATCATTTTTTTCTTAGATACACCATCACTTTATCGCCAACTTTAAATTCCTTATGACTTCTCTTCTCATCTGCTTTCTCCTTATATTTGTTATTTATTTCCTCTAAATGCTTCTTGACTTGAATATGTAAGTTCTTCCTATGATCTGCAAATTCTTCTACTTCTGCACTCCGCTTATCTTCATTACTGATATCTCTCAATTTTGATATTCCTCTAGGGTGTTCTCCAGTAATAATATCAAAAGATGTTCTTCTGATACTCATGTTCACTGAATTATTGTAGGTAAACTTTGTTTGTGCAAGAATCAAATCCCAACTTCCAGTCTTTTCTCCAACCAAGCATCTAAACAAAATTCCCAAGCTCTAATTTACTACTTATGTTTGTCCATCAGTTTGTGGGTGAAAAGTAGAATTGAATTTTAAATCTGTCTTCATCTTCTACCAAAGTATTCTCCAAAAATTAACCAACAAACTTAGTGTCTCTGTCTGAAACTATGCTTTTAGGTAATCCATGTAATCTCACTACCTCCTTGAAAAATAAGTCAGCTAAATGCACTGCATCTGATGTCTTTTGACAAGGTATGAAATGAGCCATCTTCGAGAATCTATCCACCACCACAAATATAGAATCATTCCCTCTCTATGTCTTAGGCAATCCAAGTATGAAATCCTTTCTTATATCTTCCCAAGGTCTCTCCAGTACTATCAAAGGTTTATACAATCCCAATTTCTGACTACTACCCTTTGCAACTTGACAAACTCTATAGCTTTGCACACAAATTTCCTAACATCCTTATGAATCTAAGGCCAAAAGTAATGTTCACTCACCAATGCTACTTTTTTGTCAATACCAAAGTGTCTGGCTAATCCTCCATTATGCTTCTCCTTTATCAGATTCTCTGTCATAGAACTCTTAGGTATGCACAATTGAACTCCTCTTAATAACATCCCATCCTGAATGAAATAATCCAACCACTGACTTATGTCCACCATAACCGGTTCTCTACATGCTCTCCAAGGTTTTGCAAAATCTGGGTCGTCATCATACAAGGTCTTCAACTCCTCAAATCCTAATACTATCACTCTCATCTCTATCAGCAAATTCCTTCTTCTACTCAATGCATTAGCAACTTTGTTTGACTTCCCACTTCTCTGCTTCAACACAAAGGTGTAACTTTTCAAGAAGTCTATCCATCTCATATGTCTCTGATTCAACTTACTCTAATTGTTCAAATACTATAAGGCTTGATGATCAGTATACAACACAAATTCCTTAGGCAACAGGTAATCTTTCCACTTCTTCAAGGCTTGAACTATGGCATAAAATTCCTAATTATACACTGAATATCTCCTTCTTGCATCATTCAATTTCTTACTAAAATAATCTACTGTTCTCCCTTCCTGGCTTAATATTGCTCTTATCGCATTCCCACTTGCATCACAGTCCACTTGAAATACTTTTTTGAAATATGGTAAAGCTAACACAGGATGCTCATTGACTTTTTGCTTCAATAGTTAAACTCTTATTTTCTCAGGTTGCCCATTTGAATTCTTTCCTATCTCCTCTCATTGTCTCAATCATAGGGCTACAAACTGAACTGAAATTTCTGATAAACTTTCAATATAAACTAGCCAATCCATGAAATGATCTTACCTCTCCAATACTTTCTAGTGTAGGCCATTCAACAATTTCTCTTACCTTCTCAGGGTCCATCTTCAATCCATTCGCAAATATCACAAACCCCAAATGGACCAACTCTTCCTTCATGAAAGTACATTTCTTAAGATTTATCAGCAACTTCTTTTCTCTCAACCTCTGCAAAACTTGTCTTAAATGCAACAAATTCTCCTCTTTTGTTTTACTTAAAATCATAATATCATCCAAATATACAATAATAAACTTACCCCAATAATTTCTTCAATACCTCATTCATCAACCTCATGAAAGTACTTGGTGCATTAGTCAACCAAAAAAGCATCACCAACCATTCATACAATCCTTCACTTGTCTTGAACGTTGTCTTCCACTCATCTCCTTCTTTGATTTTGATCTGATGATATCCACTCTTCAAATATATCTTTATGTAGTATCTAGCTCCACTCAAGCAATCCATTGTGTCATCCATCCTAGGTAAAGGAAGCTGGTACTTCACTGTGATCTTGTTTATTTCTCTGGAATCGGTACACATTCTCCATTCTTCTTAGGTGCTAACATTGTTGGTACTACACAAGGACTCAAAATTTATCTGATCAAACCTTTCTTCAAAAATTCCTACACTTGTTTATTCAACTCTTCATTCTCTATCAGTGTCATCTAGTGTGCAACTTTATTAGGCAAACTAGCTTCGAGAATTAGGTCCATGCAATGACTGATACTCCTTATAGGTGGTAATCCATCAGGTACATTATCTGAAATGATGTCTTCATACTTTGTCAACAACTCCTTGATCTCTTCCAGTTGTTCTTCATGCTCCAGGTTCTCAGTCTTCTTAGGAACTAAGGCAAAACACACATTCTCATGTCTTTTTCCATCCAAGAATTTCCTTCCATCCACCAAATAGATTCTAGGATTTGTACAGAATTAACTCTTCAAAGTCTCCTCCAAGGGTAACAAGGTTTGTTTCATCTCGTTTGCTACAATGGTGTATATGGTCTTCCTTCCATCATGTATTGCATGTCTATCAAACTGCCGAGGTCTACCCAACAAAAGGTGGCAAATGTCCATAGGCATAATATCACATAAAACTTCATCATGATAATTTTTAATTTTCAATTTCACCAAGAATTGCTCAGTCACTAACAACTTATGATTATCATGAATCCATGCTATTTGATATGGCTTAGGGTGTTTCAATATTTCCAACTACAATTTATTCACCATTTCTTCTGAAACAAAATTATCCAAGCTACCACTATCAATAAAAACTTTACAACACTTACTAGATACCTTACACCTAGTTCTGAACAAATTCCTCCTCTACAAGGGCTCTTCATCTTCTCCAATATGACATAGGGCTCTCCTCATCATCAACAATTCTCCATCTTTCGGTTTGTTAGCTGATCTGGTGGGGCTTTCTTTTACTAATGTTGTTCTCGCAGTGTTCTCTATCTTCTTACATTCAAAAGCATGATGTCCTTCTCCTCCACACTTAAAACAAGTTCCCCTAAACACTTTCTTATCTTGTCTTCTATCATCTTTTCTAAAACCTTCATTTCGATAACCATCAAGTTCTCTTCTCTAGTAGAAATTTTTGTCATCCTTCTAGTATGAATTACCTTCTTTGCTTACTTCTTTATCCTTTTTTTGATTCGTATAGGTTCCTCTTCCTCCTTGAAATCTTCCTTCGAAAATACTTCCACCTCTACCTCTCTATCTCTGCTCATGTCTTTTGTTCAACTTCTCTTGTGCTTCCAGGGCATATTGGTAGACTTCTTCAACACTATACAACTTGGTCAAACTAAGATCATCTTGTATAGACATCCAAAATCCATTCAAATATCTTGCAACTTGTTCAACCTCATCATCGACATGTCCAGATCTGATATTCAATTTGTAGAATGCTTCGATATATTCGTTTACACTAGATTCTTTCTACTTCAAGTTTTGCAACTTCCAAAATAGGTTCGCTTGATAATCAGCTAGCACAAACTTTGATTTTAACTTGGCAACCATCCACTCCCATGATTTGATCTTCTCTTTACCTCTTCTCTGTCTATCAACCTACAAATGTTCCCACCAAAGAGATGCATGACCTTTCAATTGGGTACAAGCATATTTCACCTTCCTTTCTTCTATGATGTTCTCAAAATCAAATTACTTCTCCATCTCCAAGATCCAATCCATTAATTCATTTGAATCCAACTTTCCATCATACTCTAGTGGGGTAAAATGTGGTTTAGTGTTTGCTCTACTCAAAACCCTCAAGAACCTCTCTTCATCTGGATCAATCGTCAGTGGGTTTTCTACTTTTTCTGTCGGTGCTTCTTCTTCTTCATCTTCGCTCACATCTTCAATATGTCGGCCTCTTCTCTAGGTTGTCTCGACAGCTTCTAATCGTGCTGCAATTCCTCTCAACATTTCCATCATAGTAGGGTCTACATTCCCACGCGCTCCACCATTCCTATTTCCTTTATGTGTCATCTTCACGCCAATCCTCTATAGTTGCAGGTCGGATTCATAATCTGCCACCCTACAACAAAATCTTCAGGACAACGCAATCTCTGAAATGCAATCTCGCTTCAATACCACTTGGTGCAGTCATCAGCTAGGAGAGACCTCAAAGAGATCAATTTGAACTGGGTAGCAAGACTAAACACAATGGAAACAAGAAGATATGATGGAGGCAATGCAGAACTGAATGAGTTAGATCGTGAAAATTGATTATAGATAACCGATAACATTCAGATTACAAGATTCGGCTCACTAGCCTGCTACCTACATGCTTAATTACAGAATTGGTCAATTTCGGACTTGTAAATCTTAAGCTCTATCTTCTAACTTCTCTAGAAATAAATTCTAATGTTTGATTACAATGATTTATATGATCCAAGGAGATCCGGTCAGCCCAAAGGGATCAAATGTCGAAGAACAAGATAAAAATGTGTAAAACCAATAGGTTGGCCTCCGCCAAAGAGATTCCTTTGGAAAATCCAAAAGATGAAGTGTGGAACAAAGGGAAAGTCAGCCACACACCAAGAAATATTGGAATCAACAAGCTGGGGCTCCACAAGCTATGAAAAGGATATGCAAGATTCACCAATAGCAAATAGGTCCAAGTGGTTCTGGTGTCCAAACCCATAAAACTGTCTCAGAATCCGAAATCGATAACTTGTCAGAAAATGATCCAAACACTTCACAGTTTGGGAATAAGGAAGATGATCGTGTTCACAAGAAAAATCTAGCTCCACAAGATCCGGTGAGAAAATGCAAGAAAATACATAAAGAAATTGTGAAACTGCAAAACAGAAAACAAACTAAAAGAAATGTTTTTGGTTGATGCAAGATTGCCAAGAATCAGGGATGCTCCTGCATCACACCTAATTGCTAAAAATCCTCTAGCAATCCCCATATAAGAAAGAAATTTTAATATCCATTCACTCTTCTTCTTAATCATGAAGACCAAAAATAGAAAGTAGGAATATAATAGAATTAAATTTTACACAGAAAAATATTTCACCAAAATCAACTTGCTCAACCTTGGAGAACTTTTTTCCACTAGCCTTATCTTTTAGCCTTTCAACTACCAATACATTTTGAATTTTTTCTTAAACTCCAATTGCAACCCATGGGTTCCCTTCACTCGGGGATATCAACTATATCACAAGTCTCACATCTAAAGCCATCATTTCATATTCCACAGCCTCCCTTTGAGGAAATAACTCCCTTCATAGATCTAGGTTTATCATCAATACAATATTAAAGAAATACACAATGAACATTTGGTGGGCTATAATTATAAATTAGTTTTTATTACCTTGTGGACTTACATAAGGGTGTAGAAGATGCTCCTACTAAATTAAACTCTTTGAATCTAAACCTTCTTCCTCTACATCCTTGTATTCATTGTGTTTTTACTTCATCTATGCATATTCTCATGACTCAATTGTGATTTCGAAATACAAAATGTTATTTTCCTTCCTTTTTTAGTTACACCTAATCCTTCAGCTTAAGTTCACTAAAAGTTGTATCTCTCAAAAATACCATTTTCAAGGTTAGAATATTTTAAAACTTATAACTCTTAACATTATTCCATAACCAATCAAAGCATATTCATTAAACGTGAGAACAAAATCGTCACAACCAAAAAATATAATGTGTGATATAGAGAATTTCTTAATCTATCCACATATTATATGGTGTATTTATCAACGAAAGAAAGAAAAGGTTATTTATTATGCAAATAACAAATATCGCTTACAACCTTAGCCCAAAAATACTAATCCAATTGAGCATTACTTAGAATACCTCTACCTTAGTCCATTAATGTCATGTTCATCGTCTCTAAATTATCATTTGATGTGGCATATACAAAGCTTTTTTTCTTACGCTTGCTTATCTAACACTACTAACCTTAGTCCTAACGTTACTAACATTTTTCACCAACCCACAATATAGATATTTGAAATCTTAACCATACCTTGATAGTAGGATCACCCACATCAATTATTGGTTCCTACCAAATGCATGTTACTATTGCATCCATTTAATTTAGTTTTTCAATTAATTCAACCAATCAATGTTTACAATTAAAAATTTTGAACAAATTTCTATAATATAAGTTTAATGTTTATTTTAAATAGTTATAAAAATAACATTTTTCTTTGTTCCTATTTGTTACATTAGGTGTAAGATTCAATTTTATAAAAATAAATATTTTTTTATACATTCAAATCGTTAAATAAAATGTTTGTGACATCATCAACTAGCTTGATATAATCCACCGCCCAACTTGATTTTTTATTTTTTTATATGTCACATCACCGACCAATTTTGTGTTTATTTAATTCACAAGCAAACTTGACTTAATTCATAGCTAGCTTGATTTGATGCGTACCATCCCATTATATTGTATACAATTTATTTTTTTGACATAATTATAATGATTGCCATTTGTACAAACATGATTTTTTTGGATTTATTTTTTGACATAATTATAATGATTACCTTTTGTACAAGCATGTTTCCATTTTATTTAACTATGTATATTTGCAAAAAGAGAAATTATAAATTTTAATGACACAGTAACAATATTTTATTATTATATAATGTAAAATACTTAGTCATGTGGGTATTGAATAGCTCGTTAGAAAAAATATATATATATATATAATAGCTATATGCTTGAAAGAAATTTCAAATCCTTTATTTTTTAACTTCCGAGTAAAAAGTTCATGTAACTTCTAATAAAATTGTAGTCACATAAATCTGTCCACTTAATTAAATGAATACTTAGTATTTATTTGATTATTTAACCATCAATTAATAATTAATTAAATTAATATTTAATTAATTCATCTTAACCCTCTTCTCCTATTAATTAAATAAATTATTCAATTTATTTGATTTAATTCACTTAACCAAATTCAGACCATTAATTAAATAAATAAATCATATTTATTTAATTAAATATTCTCTCACATTTAAATAAATTAATATTTATTTAAATCCCCCAAAATCCCACCTCTCACATTTAAATAAATTAACATTTATTTAAATCACTTTTATCCTCTACCCACTTGCATTTTCCTACAAATGCAAGTTGCACAATTATTTTAAATAAATAATTTATTTAAATCACCTTTATCTTCCACCCACTTGTATTTTCCTACAAAAGCAAGTTGCACAACTATTTTAAATAAATTATTTATTTAAAATCCTATTTATCCTCACCCACTTGAAACCTTTAATGGTTTCCCTTAAAGTATTCAAACTTGATGGCTTTAAAGTCTTCAAACTTGATGGCTTCCTTCTATAGTCTTCTTAAGACTTTAATGGTTTTCCTTAAAATCTTCAAGCCTTTAATGGTTTCCCTCAAAGTCTTCAAGCATTTTAATGCTTTATCTTCATTTTTCTCATTTAAATAAATTAATATTTATTTGAATATTTATCCAAATGCAAATTACACCATTTATTTGAATATTTATCCAAATGCAAATTACACCATTTAATTGAAATAAATGATTTTATTTTAATTGAAAATACCAAAATTTCTCCCACTTGCATTTTCCTACAAAATCCACTTGCATGCCTAAACCCCTTCTAGAATTTTCTAATCACTTCTAAATAACCTAACCCCTTCTCTAAACTTTGTCACATTCCTAAGCAAAAGGGAAGTCACTTCTCAAACCTTCAAAGTCTTTGGTAACCATTAAAGGCTTTCAACCTTCAACCACTAAATGGCTCAAAGTCTTTGATAACCATTGAAGGCTTTCAACCTTCAACCACTTAATCCCCAAAGTCTCCAATAACCATTAATGGTTACCTCAAACCCTCCCACATGGTTAAAACATTTGTTTTGACTCAACCTCTACCCAACCCAGAGGTCTCATCAGGCCATTAATGCTTTGACCATGATTATCTCTTAAACATTTGCACAAAGGTTTATCCTTGGATTAACTCTTAATCTAGTGGGTAATCTTAATTTGGACTTGACCCTTAACCTCTAGATAACCATGAGGTCTTTTGAGGCCTTTAATGCCTCCAACCTCTTCTCTCAACCCAATCCTATGTTGACACTTGTCACCATTTTATTGGTGCCAATTGTGCACATGGATCCCCAACTTTCAAACTTGGCCCTTGATTAAACCATTCAATCTTAACCCTTCATTTCCCCATTTCTTCTATAAATAGAACCCTTCTCCTCAAGCAAAAAGAAAAGCATAAGAGTATTGTTGTTATACTGACATAGCATAGAGCTTTCTCATAGCATCACTATCTACACTTACATAGCATTTTCTTATCATATTCAACCATCTTGAATCTCCATATGGCATCCATGGCTAGTGCTAAAAGCTGAGAGCTACACTCATTTGGGACTTGGAGAGGAGAGGAACAAGGGAGGAGCAACTATGAGCATCTTGATTAGCTATTTTATTCTATGTTTATATGCTTTCTATTTCATGTTTAATAGCTCTCTTGATATGCCTGTTTAGGATAATCTTTTGTTGCTAACACTAATGTTTGTTTCTTGTGCTCTTGTGTGTGTTGCCATCAAACAGATTTTCTAATCCTTTTTGCAGAGCATCATTTGGTGAACCCGACATGAATCCAAACACCAAAAAGATCAACTTTTTTTTTTTTTTAAAACCAATAACATGTTTGAATGTTGAAAATGTCACACAGGTTGCGCTTTTGACACTGTTTTGGTGCGTTTGACATTATTTTGGCGCTATTCACCCTATTTCAGTGCTTTTCCCTTCTCTGTCTTTCCCTTTTTTTTAGTGCGTTTGTGTTAAATAGTACCTCTGTTCAAACGCAAACTAGCGCTATTGTAACAAAACGTTGTACAAATCACCTTGTAACCAAAAAAAAAAAAAAAAATTAGGCTTGTAGAAGCCCACCAAATAGGCAGATTTTACTAACTATTTTTGTCTTTTGTGCAGATTTAAATTAGTTTAAAAAGTAGATTTATATTTTTTTTACTAACTTGTTTTTGAAGTTGGTTTTAAAAATGAATTCACTTTTTATTTTGGTTTAAAATTAACTTCACATTTCAAAATTGGGCTTTTAAAAAAGAATCACACATTTGTTTGGGGCTCTTAAAAAGAATTTCATTGTTCAAAGGTAAAAAGAACCACAAACTTATACAAAAATAACTTTATTTTTTTGCAAGTTAGGAAACAAACTTCGTTTTGGTGCTTAAAATCAACAAGGCAAATTTTATTTCTTGCATCAAGATAAAACTCACAATCCACACTTCCATTTTTGGTGCAAATAAAATTCACAATCAACTTGTCTCATTTTTAAAGCAATTTTACTTCATGCAAATGTGTTTTTCATTAAGTTGACCAGGATTTTCAAATTCTAGTTTACTCAAACAATTGCATTTGAAAATTAAAAAGAACACCATGATTGTTGGAGCAACATCTCCAAATAGTTAGATCACATTGCAATGATAGATTAAAAAGAACAAGTGTTTTTCGTGCTTGGCACACTTGTGCAAAGAGTTGGTCGAGTGGTCCTACTTCTAACACACACTATCCTCTCCCTTGGCTTTCGTGGTCCTAGGTGCAAGAGAAAAGTGTTAGTAACACTCAAAATTTTATCTTTTTAAGAGAGGCTTGCCAAGAGACACATCACTCTTGGGAACGACCTCGAGCAGTAAATCCTTCGAGCCGCTATAGAAATCAGGTGTGAGCGAAAGCTGTAGCCTTGGGTATAGTTGTTCCTACAGTGTAACTGGCCGAAAGGACAAATGGGCCCCACCACCAGTTACAAGGCTCTTAAGTGAGTCACTGTAGAATGAACTTATGTCCAAAAACATCGAACATGACTAAACACTTTTAAATAGTATCCCACCTGTTCTATTGATTGAGGATAACTGAGATATAATTTAGTGCAAGAGCATAGATGGTTTTGCTCCCAAGATACTCATCATACATATTTCCTTGAGTAGAAACATAGCTTTTTGAAAAGTCACTTGTGGCTTGATAAAAGTGATGACTCCCCCATCATAGGGATCATTTATTTGTTATGCTCGTGCAAGACTTAGTATATCACATCCTTACCTGCCACGACGGGATTCATAAGGTATGTAGTACCAAAGTCAAAGAAATATCAAGATGTGGGCTAAATTTATCACAACTGGCCATTTGACCTTAGGGATAAAAAGTGTTTGAAGTGTGTTCATTTTAAAGACCAAGTGCAAATTGAGCCGACTTCAAGCTTTGGAAATACACCTTAAAATACATCTAAAGGAAGGGTCAAAAACAAGTCCAAGGATTGGGTTGATCTAGACCCATACTCATTTGTGCCTTTGAGGCAACATTCTTGTGTTTGTGTACTTGCTTTGTTTTCTTGTCAAAGAAAAATCAGAAAATCAATCCCAAAAACACAATATTCATCCAACATTTCTCAAAAACAAACAAAAATACCCAAAACAAAGTGCAAACAACAAAAAGACAAATTTTATGACCATTCTTCACATCTTGCGAAAGAAGAAGTGTCATCAGAATATCAACTTGAAAAGGAGACCATTAAGCTCAAAGGCTTTGATCAAAAGGAGGAAATTCTTCTATCTCAATAGACAAATTTTTGTCTCACATAGAGTCTTTCTACATCGCATGCGTCTATACCTTCAAGGTAAAACAAACGAGTTTAATTCAGAATCATTGAACCACAGAGCTTTTATGCAATATAGAGCTCTGAGTTATCACAAAAATCAAGGAGGAAAGATTAATCCCAACTTCTTCCCAAACATCTGTATCACCTACAACACAGCTCGAGAAGTGCCACCAACACCTGAAAGGGAAGAAGTAGAGTTTGTTCCATTTGTAACAAAAAGTTTTTATTGAAGTTGAAAACAAAACATCCATCATCTCATTCATACATCATTATTCCATCATCAATCCATCCCAAAACTCTCAAAACATTAAGAGGTTCTTGTCCCAAGATTCCTTTTTTAGATATTGCTTGAAATCAAACACATCACATCACTTTTCAGATTGTTTCTACATCTAGGATAAGCTCATCCTAAGAGGCACATCTACGCAGGGTAAAACTAGTTCATGAGTGAATCCTCTCATTACTAAGTAGTCAAAATCTATAACACATCTCAGATTTCTCTACACCTTATCACATCCAAACTCCTCAAAACAAACAAGCAATTCAAAGAAGGAATTTCGGTTACATCTACCTTAAAGTGCTAAAGATCCCCATACAACACAAATCACCAACCATCAATCTTTCATTTCATCGACAACTCATCATCATCTTCAATCAACTTCAACAAAAACTTGCAAGCAAAATGGCTCAAACCCGATCACAATCAAGGTAACGAGAAATAGAAATTGAGGAAGAAGAAGACAAAAATCTCAATGAATTTTAAGAAGCACTTGGAAGAAATATAAATGATGAAAACCCAAGTACTCCCACTCCTTCAACAATCGAAAGGGTTCAGCACAACCCTCACTTTAACAGATTGTTTGATGAAATACTTAGGAGCAATGCGGATGCTCACTTCTTAAAACTCACTCAAGAAGGAGCCAAACTCCCCTCTGACTTTGATCTTGCCCAATTAAGACAAGCATCAGAAAGACAAAGTCGCCATGAGGAGGAAAGAGGTAGAAATCACATCAGATATAACATTCCTCGAGGTAACGCACCACCTCCTCCTCCAAATGAAATGGAGATGTTGCGGCAACAAGTCGAGAATCTCGCCCAACAACTTCATAGTGGTGTTAAGACCAATCAATTCTCACTTAACGACATCTATCCCTATCCGTTTGATAGGAATCTTTATATGCCACCCTTTCCACGAGGATTCGAAACACCCAAATTTGAAAAATAAAGAGGAAAGGGGGATCCCTGTGATCATGTCTGAGAATTTCATTCCGCTTGTCTTGAAGTGGCATATGAAGACACATACCTAATGTGCCTTTTTCCTCAAAGCTTGGGAGGAATAACCACATCATGGTTTTCCTAACTACCAGGTGGCATTAGAACATTTGAGGAACTCATCCAGAAGTTCCTATCTCATTACTCTTATAATATTGAACGCGACATCACCATGGCTGATCTATGCAACACCAAACAAAAACCAGGTGAATTATTCTCAATATTCCTACAACGATGGTGCCAAATGTCTAGCAGACGTTCTCTTCAGTTACCTGAATGAGAACTAGTGGAAATATTCATTTCCAACTTAAACGAAGAAATGGAATTTCACCTAGATGTCAAAGACACAGACTCCTTTAATGATATGATCACCAAGGGTTTAAAATGTGAAAGGGCACTCATCAAGAAAGGACTCATCAAAATCTTTAATGAACCAAAAGATGGTCCTCGCCCGCGCTTCAATAGTGATAAACCAAACTTCTGGAACAAAAACAAGAATATCGTCAACGATGGAGTTGTGGATGCTCGGACTATCCAAAATGCACAACTTGTGGTTCGGTTTGCAGGACAAAATCCTCCACCTCAAAATAACACAAATGTTCCTCCTAATCAAGGTCGCATCACATCTCATGATGAACCAAGACCTCGTCCACAAAAACAAAAACGCACATACACTCCCTTAGGGGAACCCATTGAAACAGTGTTGCAACAACTCATTTCTCAGAATTTGGTCACTCTACCTAAGCTATCAAACTATGAGCCTCAGGTCAAACCAGCATGGTGGAGAGATACTGAACACTGTGAGTTCCATCAAGGAAGAGGACACAAGACAAGTAATTGTCACCGATTGAAAGATCTCATTCAGGATCTTATTGATCGAGGAGAAATTGAAATTGAAGGACATGACCCAAAAACAACCAATAATGATCATCTGATGTTCAAGAATCCACTTCCATCACAAGATCAAAGGGGTCCTTCCACTTCCTGGCGAGGCACTGATACCACTGATTATACGCAGGCTGCGTATAACTACACTGTAAATCACCTGTATGATGCCAGTGAACAAATTGCAACTATAACCTTCAAGAATCCCAACTCCAATTGCAATGTTGTTACACATCATGGCAAGGTCACCATAAAGGCAGCTCCACAAGGCACCACCTCCATCCCAAAGCAATACAATCTTGAGGAACAATTAGACAAAACCCCTGCGCTT
The DNA here is from genome assembly GCF_030272615.1 of Cryptomeria japonica. Lineage (NCBI taxonomy): Eukaryota > Viridiplantae > Streptophyta > Pinopsida > Cupressales > Cupressaceae > Cryptomeria > Cryptomeria japonica. Next base: position 713,768,486 of record NC_081411.1, on the reverse strand, counting down.
ATATCCATTTTAGAGCTTTTGTGCCTATCACCATCTCATAAAACTATCTTGGATCAATCACTCCAAGAGGCGTTAGTCCCTGCAAATTTGAATATAGACCAATTTCAAGCCATGGTTGGAAATCTAAAGACATCACCTTGTCTCACTTTTTCCGAAAGTGACAACTCTTCGTTCCAACAACCTCATAATGCTTCGCTACACATTGAAGGCTTTATCAACCAACACAGGATCAAGCGAGTCTTGATAGATAATGGAGCAGGCCTGAACATTTGTACACTACAGTTGGTCACAGCATTGGGATATGCACTAGAATCAGTGGATCCTCGCAAGAAGATCACCATCAAGGCCTATGATGATGCAGAGCATTCATCCAAAGGAGCTGTGGTACTACCAATCTGAGTGGGCCCTGTGGTAAAGCACATCATCTGTCAGGTTCTGGACCTTCCTCTTCCATATAATCTATTATTAGGGAGACCTTGGATACATGCCATGCAAGCTGTTCCATCTACCTACCATCAATGTATCAAGTTCCCACATAACGGTACAGAGATCACAATCTTGGGCGATGCAAATCCTTTTGCGTATTGCCATAATATCAACCATCAACCAGAGATTACTGTTCCTAATAATAGGGAAGCCATTTCCTCCACATCATATGTAAGTCCCGCCTCTCTTGCCAGTTCAAACACCCCTATACCCAAGCAAGAAAAACTTAAAATGAAAGTAGCAGAGGAAGGTCCTGGAGAATACAACTTGAGTCAACTCTTTTGTGTGGGACAAATGCCCACTTCTCCTAGAACACATGGTAAACCACAGCAGTTACTCCAGCAACCATTAATCACGCCTGCATGTGCCTTGACGCCTTTCATCCTTGGAAAGAGTCAAGAGGAAGAGACACAAGATGAGGACCTAGCGGAATGGATCTATAAAGATCCCATCACCACTGATATACCACGAGTTACACTTCCTATGGAACAGTATGGTAAAGAACTCCTCATTATGCAAAGAATGGGATATGATGGTCAAAGTGCTTTGGGATATTGCAAACAAGGATGACATGAACCTCTACTGCCAGAATTCAAGCCCAAAGGTAATACAGGCCTAGGCTTTGAGAAAGAAATATTTCCTAAACTCAAATTCAAAGGACAACCCAGCAAATCATTATGTCAGCCTACGGCAAAGAGGACACCTTTTATAATCAAAGCGCCATCAAGCACTATCCCCACTGCCCCATCGAGGCTCACAACCCCACCGCAACTGTCATCAATATCATTCATCCCACCAAACGAACCAGTAATCCCATCAGCAACACCATTTGTAGCAACAATTGTATTAGAACCCGCAATAGCATCTATGGCACCAGCCATTCCAATAGAAGCCACTAAATCAACACTGCCGATACTTCCAGTAACAAATCCTTTAATCCCCATCACAGTTCCTACAGCGCCGATCACTACAAAGATACATAAACCAATCACACCTGCCATGTTTAACTCCAAAGACATCCCAGTATGGTATAGCAATCGGATGCTGGAGAGTGATTCAGAGACCGACTCACATGAGTGGGAATTTGATTCTGTACAGCTTAACACTTTAGATGAGGAAGACACATCACCACCTCCGCCATGCAAAGACATCCTTGTTTACGGAGAAGCACAGATAAAGATCACTTGGGTACCTGAGCTGGAAACATCTTCCACAGACCCTACGTCTCATCCTATGCCTAATTCTGACAGGGAGAGTACCATCAATGACCTTCACCACACTGTCTTAACCCTCACTAATACATCTAATGAACTTAACCTAATCGATGACGTAATGCCCATTATCCACCCTAAACTCATCGAATGGACCCAATCAAATCCCCCATGTCTTGACCTCTTCCAAAACGATGAGGTTATCATTGACTTTTTGGAAATAAGGGATAACCTACCAAGTGGGGATCACAAAGCTGGATTCGCCATTGAACTTAATAGCGCAGCATACTTCAGGGCGGATGCCAAACCTTTCAGCTGCAAAAATATAACAATAAAACATGGATCTTCCAGTGAAAACCACACTGTGGCACTATTTGATCCGACAAAAGTAAAAAGAAAGAGCGTATCCAACGGTGAAAACCTCTCTGAGGCGCCTGAGGATGAAGGGTTTGACATTCTCCCTGCTAATGCACATCAGGAATGATCAACGATCCTCATTGAGGAGACCAAAGAATACAATGTGGGGACTCCTGAAAATCCTCATATTATACATCTGGCATCTCTTCTCACTCCAGAGGAACAACCTAAATTTATAGAGTTCTTCCAGCAGTGCCAGATCAACTTTGCATGGTCATATGCAGACATGCCTAGGCTTGATCCGGATTTAGTTATGCATCACCTCACAGTAGCAGAAGGAGCCAAACCTGTCAAGCAGAAACTTTGTAAGATGCATCCCCAGATTGCAGTGCTAGTCAAAATAGAACTCAAGAAACTCCTGGATGTTGGTTTCATTAGACCAATTGATTATGCAGAATGGATCTCCAATATTGTACTAGTTGGCAAACCAAAAGGTGGCATCTGCATTTGTACTGACTTCAGAGATCTGAATAAGGCATGTCCTAAGGATGATTTCCCCCTACCAAATATCGACATCATAGTAGATTTGACAGCAGGACATGCGATGCTTTCACTCATGGATGGTTTTTCAGGATACAATCAAATAAAGATCGCATCAGAGGACTAACATAAGACAGCCTTCACATGTCCATGGGGCACATATTGCTGGAATGTAATGCCTTTCAGTCTAAAGAATGCAGGAGCAACCTATCAAAGAGCAATGACCACCATCTTCCATGACATGATGCATACTATGATGGAAGATTATGTGGATGACTTACTAGCAAAATCACTCACTAGAGATGGGCATCTCCACATTTTAGATAAAATCTTTGATAGACTGGAACAATACCATGTTCGACTCAACCCAAAGAAATGTGTCTTTGGAGTGACCTCTGGGAAGCTTCTAGGATACATTGTCTCAAGCAAAGGTATTGAGGTTGACCCAGCAAAGGTAAAAGCAATCATGGACATGCCACCTCCAAAGAATATCAATCAACTAAGAACACTACAAGGACGGCTTCAATCCATCTGAAGATTCATTGCACAATTGGCTGATAAGTGTCACCCATTCACACACTTGCTATACAAGAACATCCGCTTTCAGTGGGATGCCTGATGCCAACAAGCATTTCAGATGCTTAAAGACTATCTCATGAATCCACCATTGCTGATGCCACCAGATCCAAGTAGACCATTGTTACTCTATATATCATCAACAAGTACAGCATTGGGTGTACTACTGGCACAACATAATGCAGAAGGAAAGGAGTGTGCTATTTACTACATCTCTCGAACACTGGTGGGCTATGAACTCAATTACACACCTATTGAGCGGGCTTTTCTAGCAGTAATCTTGGCAGCCACTAAACTGAGGCACTATCTGTTAACACACAAGGCACAACTCATTGCAAAGATTGATCCACTCAAGTACTTACTCAGCAAAGAAGCATTGACAGGTCACTTGGCCAAATGGGTGATGATTCTAAGTGAATTTGACATCGAGTATGTGGACCATAAAGCTATCAAAGGTCAGGTTATTGCAGATCAGTTGGCCGATGCACCACTCATAGGCGATCATCCTCTCATTTCCAATTTTCCAGATGAAGAGATATTCATGATCACAGAAGCACAGCCATGGAAACTATACTTTGATGGTTCATACACTAGACATGGCTCGGGGGCAGGCATTCTGTTTATCACACCTCAAGGTGACAGCATCCCGAAGTCTTACAAGCTCACATTTCCATGCACCAACAACATAGCAAAGTATGAGGCCTTGATCACAGGACTCAGATTAGCTGTACAATGGAAATTACAAAAACTGCAAGTATATGGCGACTCACAACTGGTCATTCAACAAGCAACTGATGAATATCAGACCAAGGATGATAAACTCATGCCATATAAGCAAATGGTGGACAATCTAAAGGCATCATTTACTACAATTACCTTTGAGCAGATACCAAGAGATCAGAATCGAGCTGCTGACGCTATGGCTACCATCGTATCTCTCCTAGATCTTCCACAAATTTCAACACGCTACGAGTTCTTGGTAGAACAGCTTTGGATTCCTGCTTATGATATCCCTAAATCTGAAATGATATGTTGCCTTGTCGGTTCTGAATCCCCATGGTACGGTGAGTTCTACACCTATCTCCGCGATCACACCCTTCCTCCCAACCAATCAAATAACCAACGTAAAACCTTCATTCGCCAAACTGCTCGATATACCATTACTACCAAAACCCTATACCGACGTAGTCTTGATGGTACTCTCCTTCGATGTCTGGAACAAGGTGAGATAACAAAGGTTTTGGAAGAGGTACATGAAGGAATTTGCGGGACTCACTCAAGTGGGCCATCACTAGCCAAGAAGATCATGCGAGCTGGATACTATTGGCCATCTATGGAAAAAGACTCCTACTACTTTGTTAGAAAGTGCAAGAAATGTCAAGTTCATGGTGACCTGATACATGCACCAGCCCAGGAACTGCAACCAATCACAACACCATGGCCTTTCTGTCAATGGGGCCTTGACCTTGTGGGTAAAATCCATCCATCTTCATCCAATGGCCATAAATTCATTATTACTGCCACCGAATATTTCACAAAGTGGATCGAAGCTGTTCCACTTACTCAAGTCACTGGCAAGCAAATCGCCTCATTCATCCTCAACTACATCATCTGCCGGTATGGTGTTCCCATGTCCATCATCACAGATAATGGTCTTCCTTTCAAAAATCAGGATGTCTGTGAGCTTTGTGAGAAATTTCATATCCAACACCACTTTTCCACTCCCTATTACCCACAAGGCAATGGTCAGGCCAAAGCATCCAATAAAAACATATTGAGGATCCTAAAGAAGACAGTCAATGATGTCGGTCGTGATTGGCATGTTCAATTGAATCCAGCATTATGGGCATATCGAACTAGCATTCGAACCCCTACAGGTGCAACTCCTTATTCATTGGTCTATGGTGCAGAAGCTATTTTACCTATTGAGGTTGAGATACCATCATTACGAGTTTCCTTGCATAATCTCATCGATGATGAAGCATACGGAGTCTCACACCTTCAGGACTTAGAGTTACTTGATGAGAAGCGACAAGCTGCATACAATCACCTCAAAGCCTATCAACAGTGCATGAGTAGAAGCTACAATCACCGAGTTAGACCTCGTACATTTGAGGTAGGTGATCTTGTTCTTTGAGAGAATCCTCGCAACCAACCAAACCGAGAACATCAGGGCAAGTTTGAATCAAACTGGCTGGGCCCATATGTTGTCACTGCTGTGTTCGGGTCCAGGGCATATCAGTTGGCTACATCAGAAGGAGAACCGCTTGCAGATCCAATCAACAGCATGCACCTCAAATGGTTTTATACCTAAGCTGTATAGAGCATCAGGCTCCCCTACATATCAGAAAATATCAAAAACATTCAGAAAATGTCCTAAAGAAAATACAAAAACATTCAAAAAAAGTAAAGAAAAATCATGCATCCAAACGGTGAACAACCACTCCGGTGGCACCTTGGGTAAGTACGATGGTGAAAACTTGGAAAACAGACACCACTCATAAAGGCTATGGCTCCATTTTCTTTCAGGCTCATTGCGATCACATCTACTTCATACATACATCCATCCATCCATCAACCATCGCTTGTTATTCCTCTGCAATTATGATAGTACTCCATACATCTTGCATCCCGCTTTTTCATAGTCATGTCTAAAACTGGGGGCAATGCCTTTAACCTATTGATGGAAGTGGATTCTACATTGTCTTATGATTCATTAAGTTCTTTATTCAAACAATCATCAAAAATCCAAAAAAATTCAAAAATATCTCGCAAAAATACCAAAAACATTCAAAACAATTCAAAATCCAAAAACATCGACAAAACCATTGAAAAATCACACAAAAACATGGCAACACCTTGTACATACCCAGCCATGCAGATACCAAAATAAACATTGACAAACTACTCACACAATGACCATTTACCAATCAACCACACAATCAACATCAACAATCAAACTGTCTTCAACAAGGATGCATCATTCCTTACCAAAACAAAGACAAAAGTGACGTTTTCTTTGACAAGAAAATTATGTTAAGCTATCAAATACTTGGTTGATTTGTGAGTACAATCATTTGTTTATCTGTATCAGGGTCTTGCAGCGTTGTTTTGTATCGTTTGCGCATTATTTCCGATGAAGTTATGGGGCATGTACTAATGGTGTCTACGTGGGAAGTTCACCAAGCTATGTGATCTTATGCCAAATGCATTCATAGATCATTACGGCTTGCTGACTACAGCGTATACCTTGACCATATGGACATGAACCATTACCAAGGATCCATATTCTTTATTCTTTATGTATATACTGTTTGTTTACAGGTACAATGCTCATTCTTTGGTTCCTCCTCATCCAAATTGGATAAAGGTTTTATTTTCTTAGTACGGTATGCACTTGTCTCAGGATCTGATCAGCCTAAGATCAAGGAGGACGATCCAAGTCATGCATAAATGGAGATAATCCTTGACTGTTCTGCAAGCAATACTCAGGTCAACTTGATCCATTATATCAAGTTGCTTGTATTAACTTTCTATATAAAATCCATGTAAGAAATACTCTGGTCATCTTGAATCTTTATATCAAGTTGCTTGTATTTTCTTACAACATTTTAAAGCTCAATGATGAAAAATAAAGCACCATGGATTGTCATTCCATCTCATCTGTATATATTGCATTTCATTGCATTCCACCCATCCATACATTCATAATAGCTGCATATCATGCATACATAGTCATAATAATGCATACTCTATTTTACTCATCTTCTTCCATAGGACTCGGTCCTAGTCCTCCATATCTTCTATCTAACATCGAATCCCCCCTCACCCTCCCTATCTTGATCATCAACATCATCCTAATCCCTTCATCGCTTCCCATCCTCACTCATCCACAAAATTAAGCCAGTTACTCTGTCTACATAGATACATCGACTCCCACACACCTAGACTATCAACAGATACTCTGATCAAGTATCTTCGGGTCTCAACAGGTAATCGATCATGGTAATCCTAGACTACATCAGGCATTTATCATAATGACCTAGTCTCAACAGGGTTGCCATGATTCTCCACAACCATCCATCACACGCACACACTATCAATTGATCAACCAATCAAACACAATCCAACGAACAATTACATCAATTGTCTATGTCTCAACGAGTATTTTGTTTCATATACCTTGACTTCATCGAACAATTACATCAATTGTCTAAGTCACATCAGGTCACTTTGATTCACTTACTCAGACTTTATCATGTCCAAGCGACCAACTGACATCAATTGTCACCCTTTGATTTGACCGGGGCAATTAAACTGATTGCACCAGATTGTCCAACTAATTTTGATCAATTGTATAGCATCAATCCAAACCCCACACTACATCTGCTATGTATCTCTTGCATGACCTCAAGGTACTCGCTGGCTTGTTGTTTCTTCATATTCACTCCATTTTCTCCCATTCTTTCATCATTAGTTCTAATTTCTTCTATTCTACCTCCCTTCCACTTTTCATTCTTTTTCGAGAGATCGCCCGATTTTTCAAAAAAAAATTCGGCCCATCTCTCGAGGGGACATATCACCCATTAAATTTATATTTTATGGGGCATATTTCTTCACACCTATTTTTCTTTCTTTGAAACGACGCGATAAAACCGCACGTCTCAAAGAGGGGCAAATGTAGTCACATAAATCTGTCCACTTAATTAAATGAATACTTAGTATTTATTTGATTATTTAACCATCAATTAATAATTAATTAAATTAATATTTAATTAATTCATCTTAACCCTCTTCTCCTATTAATTAAATAAATTATTCAATTTATTTGATTTAATTCACTTAACCAAATTCAGACCATTAATTAAATAAATAAATCATATTTATTTAATTAAATATTCTCTCACATTTAAATAAATTAATATTTATTTAAATCCCCCAAAATCCCACCTCTCACATTTAAATAAATTAACATTTATTTAAATCACCTTTATCCTCTACCCACTTGCATTTTCCTACAAATGCAAGTTGCACAATTATTTTAAATAAATAATTTATTTAAATCACCTTTATCCTCCACTTGTATTTTCCTACAAAAGCAAGTTACACAACTATTTTAAATAAATTATTTATTTAAAATCCTATTTATCCTCACCCACTTGAAACCTTTAATGGTTTCCCTTAAAGTATTCAAACTTGATGGCTTTAAAGTCTTCAAACTTGATGGCTTCCTTCTATAGTCTTCTTAAGACTTTAATGGTTTTCCTTAAAATCTTCAAGCCTTTAATGGTTTCCTTCAAAGTCTTCAAGCATTTTAATGCTTTATCTTCATTTTTCTCATTTAAATAAATTAATATTTATTTGAATATTTATCCAAATGCAAATTACACCATTTAATTGAAATAAATGATTTTATTTTAATTGAAAATACCAAAATTTCTCCCACTTGCATTTTCCTACAAAATCCACTTGCATGCCTAAACCCCTTCTAGAATTTTCTAATCACTTCTAAATAACCTAACCCCTTCTCTAAACTTTGTCACATTCCTAAGCAAAAGGGAAGTCACTTCTCAAACCTTCAAAGTCTTTGATAACCATTAAAGGCTTTCAACCTTCAACCACTAAATGGCTCAAAGTCTTTGATAACCATTGAAAGCTTTCAACCTTCAACCACTTAATCCCCAAAGTCTCCAATAACCATTAATGGTTACCTCAAACCCTCCCACATGGTTAAAACATTTGTTTTGACTCAACCTCTACCCAACCCAAAGGTCTCATCAGGCCATTAATGCTTTGACCATGATTATCTCTTAAACATTTGCACAAAGGTTTATCCTTGGATTAACTCTTAATCCAGTGGGTAATCTTAATTTGGACTTGACCCTTAACCTCTAGATAACCATGAGGTCTTCTCAGGCCTTTAATGCCTCCAACCTCTTCTCTCAACCCAATCCTATGTTGACACTTGTCACCATTTTATTGGTGCCAATTGTGCACATGGATCCCCAACTTTCAAACTTGGCCCTTGATTAAACCATTCAATCTTAACCCTTCATTTCCCCATTTCTTCTATAAATAGAACCCTTCTCCTCAAGCAAAAAGAAAAGCATTAGAGTATTGTTGTTATACTGGCATTAGCATAGAGCTTTCTCATAGCATCACTATCTACACTTATATAGCATTTTCTTATCATATTCAACCATCTTGAATCTCCATATGGCATCCATGGCTAGTGCTAAAAGCTGAGAGCTACACTCATTTGGGACTTGGAGAGGAGAGGAACAAGGGAGGAGCAACTATGAGCATCTTGATTAGCTATTTTATTCTATGTTTATATGCTTTCTATTTCATGCTTAATATCTCTCTTGATATGCCTGTTTAGGATAATCTTTTGTTGCTAACACTAACGTTTGTTTCTTGTGCTCTTGTGTGTGTTGCCATCAAACAGATTTTCTAATCCTTTTTGCAGAGCATCAAAAATTATTTTAAGATTTGTTTTGTATTTTAATTTGATTTAAAAAATAATATTATCAAAAGTAATGAAGAATAAAGATAACCAAATTTAAGATTAAAAAACATCTTTTACAAGATAGACATAGATTTATAAATATTTAAGTATTCGGTAGATAAAGCATTCATGTTCTCCTTGGATAATTCAAAGAAGAGTGCAGTGTCGTCTACAAACTGGATGTTAAGCAGCTTATATTTATCTAGAAGGGAGATTCCTCTAACCTTAGGGGAGAGAGAGTTGTCCCTGAGCAGGTAAAACGAAGCGTCAGAGGCTATTACAAAGAGGGCAGGGGCTAGAGGGCACCCCTGCCGAATAAATCTACTAAGCTTGAAGGGTTGTGAGATCAACCCATTCACTTCCACCTAGGTATGAGCATCCCTAAGAAGAACCTGAACGCAATGGAAAAAGACCTCAAGGAATCCAAAGGCTTAAGCATAGTGGAGATAAAGTTCCATTCAATCCTATCGTAGGCCTTTCCAAAGTCTAGTAAGAACATGGCCACCTTTTGATTCAACAATCTAGCCCATTCCATAGCCTCCCAGTTGGTAATAAGGTTTTCCAAGATGTATCTCCCTTTAATAAATCCAGTTTGAGTGGAACAGATAAACTTGGGCAAAATATTTTCAAGTCTAATAGCAAGCATCTTAGCAAGTATCTTATAGGAAACATTAAGTAGTGTAATAGGGCACCAGTTTTTTATAAGAGCCTCATCCCCTTCTTTGGGAATAAGCTTGATAAGTCCTCTATTGATGTCAACTCCTAGAGACCCTGACTTGGTAGCTTCCTTATAGACCTCAAGTAAGTCATCAGCAATCCAAGTGATATTATTCTTATAGAATTCAATGGTAAGTCCATCCGGCCCGAGGGCTTTATCATTATGCAGGGAGTTGATGGCTATTTTGATCTCTTCAGTCAAAAAGGGTCTACTAAAAATCCTACCTTCTTTAGGAGATAGAATCTTGGGTATAAGAGCCCGACATTTGTCCCTAGCAATCATGGAAGCAAGAGAGTCCTCTGAGGAGAACAACATCTTGTAAAAGTTGAGGAATTCACTCATGATTTCCTCATCTACAGAGACTTTCCTATTGTCCACCCATAGTTTGTCAATTTTCTCCTTACACTATTTTTGTTTCAAAAGGTTAAAGAAGAACTTAGAGCCTTTGTCCCCCTTGAGACAACCATAACATCCTAGCTCTAGTTCTGGCTCCCATGGCTTTATCATGTTGACATTTTCTAAGGTTATCTCTAGCCACCATCACCTAGTGGGTAAGGTGAGAGTTGTTAGGGCCATTTTGAATGTCTTGCTCCACCTTATGTAGGCTAGAGGATAGGATAAGCTCTACCTGTCTGGCATCCTTGGCCTTCTTCTTGCCAATGGTACAAAGAATCTTCTGCCAACTAGCTACTGAGGTATTTCACCTATGAATATGAGAAATAGCTTGAGAGTTCCACTCTATTTTGTGATGCCTTAGGGGCAAAGATCTCTCAAACCAAATCTACTATGCTTGGATGGGCTGAGCGACCTCCAAACTGGCTCTCCACCTATGGGTTTCAATTGGGAGGACCTAACATGATTGTCAGATATTTGGGGATTCCTTTTGCAATCTCTCCTTGCCTCAAGGATATGTGGGCATGGATTAAAGGCAAGATTGACACCAAACTTACCAAATGGAACAAACACTATCTCTCACTGGCAGGGAGAATGCAAGTGTGTCAGAATATTTTGTCTTCCTACAGTATCTACTATGCTTTTGTCTGAATGTTTAGTAGCTACCAAATTAATGAGCTGTAGAAAAGCATTAGGAATTTTTTGTGGTCGAATGGTAGAGGTCACAGAAAAACTCACTCTATCAAATGGGAGTGATGTTGCATGGACAAGTCTATTGGAGGTCTAGGTCTTAAGGATCTTAAAGTGCAAGGGATTTCACTTGTTGTCAAATGGATTTTTCATGCACTGGAAGGTAATAAACCTTGGAAAGTACTCATTCGTAATAATATCAGACTGGGTGTCCCAAGAAGGCTAAATCCTGGAAATTCCTCCCTATTAGTGATCTATTAGTTGGATCCTTCTCAGTCTCTACCGCAAGCTCTGTTGTCTTTAAAACTATATGGAAAGCATGGGAAAGCATTAGATTTAGCATTGGCAAAAATTGGATCAGCGGAGGTAACCAAGTCTATGGGGAAAGATCAATCTGGTGGAATTTAACCCACAATAGTAAACCTCTTGCCCTCACTCAAGGTTGCTCGGCCAAAAAATGGGCCAACAAAGGTATTTGTTGTCTTAAAGACATTATAGCTAATGGTGCTCTCATCTCATGGGATGATCTCTCCAGTAAATATCAGCTTCCTATATCTAATAAAAGGACTTATAACATAATGTGCAATGCCTATGATCTCGTGCAACTTCCTAAAACATGTGATGTGAATGAAGATGATTTCTATCCTTCTCATGGATTAATAGCAGCCCGCTCGACAATATGAAACCTATTTCTATCTATAAAACTCTCTCTTATAACGACAATATTCTTAATCATGTTAATGCTAACTGGTACTCAGATCTCTCACATGCTCAATGGGGTAAAAATTTAAAGGCTCTCTGGAGCTTTCCTTTGGCTCCCAGAAAAAAAACGTTTAGATGGTTGTTAATGCTTGATAAGCTGCCTATTAGATCTGATTATAGTAAAGAAGAATTGTGCACTATATGTAAAGTTAAGGATTCCAATAGACACATTTTTTTTATTGTATTATTGCTAAGGAAGTGTGGCTTATGTTTGGTTTTATTCTTCCGGTACATATTAGCATACTTGATGTTGTTAATGGATGTACTAAAGGCATTAAGAAAGACACTAATCTATCTTGGAATCTGTTATCTAGTAAACTTCTATGGTATTTATGGAAAATTAGGAATTTAGAAAGATTTCAAGGGCAAGAAAGGGCCCTTACTAAGTCTCTTCGAAGACTCACTTTTCACTTTGTTCTCTCGCAGGTTACCATGGTTATTAGGCTGAATAAGGAGAAGTTTTGTAGATTTCTTACAGAGGGGCACACAAGAATCTTCATCTTTGAACTTTCTCATGGCTATACCTAGGAAAGGATGAATGTTGAACGAACACTCTTTGTCAACACCCTAGGTGCTCTTATGGAAGAAATCAGAGGTAATGGTCAAATGGCTCACCAACAAATGGTCCATTCTGCCAAAATGTTGGATGATCGGAGGCTGGTATGGATGAAAGGTCACTCAGGATGGATCGCTTGGATTTAGTTCAAAACCGCCTCATGGTGGATATGTATAGATGGACTATTTTTTGTATATACTTCCTTAGTTATATAGCTGGGCAAATCATGTATATGGCTTTGTAGTTGTATAGGCCTATATCTTTTGTAGGGGTATATTTTGTCTTAACCTGTACATTCTTGGGTAGGGATGTATTTTGTCTTATCCTATACATTTTCTTTGATGTGACTGCCTATCGGAGGGGTACCATGAACTATTGGTAAAGCTCTAAATCTTTTTGTATCACAATTTACTCTCTATTATCAATATTAAAAAAAATATTTAAGTATTTTTTTTTAAGCTTGTAAGGAATACAACAAATAATGTAAATGTTTTCATGTGAATAATAAATTTGAATAATTTAAATTTAAATTTTTTAAGTGATTTAAGATTGAAATATTTAATCATAAATGATAATTGAAAGGAAAACATATAGGATATTGTTTAACTTTTCTAATTATATATAATTTAGAAAATGTATATTTTATTATTAATATTATATAATAATCTAAATAAATTTAATCTATTATTATATACTATTTTGATATAATATTAACTATTAAATTTATTTTTATTTAATATTATATTTTGTTTATGTTAGATATATGATATCTTTATTATTTATTTGTGTTTTATATAAATATGATTTATATTTATTATTATATATCATGTTTAATAATATACATTATTAGGCGCCTGCGGATTGGAGTTGTGGGTGGTTTGCACGGGGCTGCTCAGAGATTGTGGTGGTTACTAGGCACGATTTGCAGGACTATCACTGAAGGCTCGTAGAAATAGATCGAGGATTTATTCGATCAAGACAAGCAGGTTTGAGATCATGGCTGCTTATGCACTTCTTCAAGACGCCATGTTTCTGGGTTTAGACAGCTCTACACAAGTTTAAGCAGAAGCACAAGCACTCATCCAAAAAGGGCAGATCAGTCATAATATATCAAAGCGACCAAGCAATAATTCCTAGCAACCTCAATCGATCAAGGATAGGCAGCATTGTAATTGGCATCATCCAACCATATCAGAAAAAACATATCAAGCAATGAGTACAAACAACAATCAGGCATATATCGATCAGATCAAAGGTTTACTATATATAGCAAACAATAGCAATCTCATTCATCTTTGTGGACTGGAAGATGAGTTTCAGCGCAATTGTGGGGTATCAGCTCATGTGAACAAAGAATAGGGCACAGAAAATCAAATACAGGAAGGAGGATTGTGTTTTACGGTTTGTAATTTCTTATCCATCCTCTTCGCTTCTTGTTGATGGAGGATTTAAGTGATACTCTAGTTTGGAACAACATTGAATCACGACATGCACCGTTGGAGTAAAAACTGCAACGTTGGGTAATGCATTTTTTTAGGGTATCTTCAAGTGAAGAAAAGCGTTTATTGTTGATTGCTCTTCTCTGCAAGGCAATCTACATTCCCTCAGGGGACAGCGATCTCTCTCAGGTTCAGTAGAAATTTAATACAGTGATCGGGCATGGCTGATAGAGGACATTTGGGTTCATGGGCAGATGTAGGCTTGGAAGACCCACCTCATGTTCCGCAGTGGGTCTACACAAATGGCAAATGGAAGGACATGGCCATACAAGTAAATCAAAGCAGAAATAACAAGGTTTTTCAGCCAACTTCAAAATACTTTCAAGGCTTCTTTGGGAACAGACGAAGTGTGGCATGGAGGAAGAATAACAATGGAAGGAGATGCACTCAAGGCCATTTTAATAATGGTATAAATTAAGGGAATTCTGAGAAGAAATTCAAGGGCTTTTCGAGGAAATGGTCTTTGGATCTGGAAAATCAGCGAACATTTGCTAGGGTTGTTGGCTTGGCAAATAAGGAGACTACAACTAGGTTTTTTGTTTCTTTACAACAAGTGGGAAATAACGTAAATGTGAACCTCAAGGAAGCTAGTCTGGAAAAGGTAAGTAAGATACCTTCTAATCCTATTCTATCGGGGGTTTCTTCATCACAGGTTTGGGCTCCTATCCCTTGTATCGATCTTTTGGGTTCCTATGTCGATAAGAAAGCGAATTGTTTGCATACCAATGCTATTTCTGGGGAAATTTGGGGTGATCAAAGTAGTTTGTTAATGCTTTATCATAAATTGCAGAAAAGATGGGGGATATGCATTATTTTCAATTATTGTCTGCGAATGCTTTTATTATTGTCTTTGGTTCTCCTTCTTTCAAACATGAGGTATTAAGAACTTCACATCATTGGTTTGGAAAACATTTAATTTCAATTGCGGCTTGGAAACCTTTTTTTGTTCCTTCTTGGTCTAGTTCGAAACTTATTCCTTTCTGGTTTGGTTTACCTAAAATTCCTTTTGAATTTATGGATCCAGATGTTCTTGAGAAAATTGGAAATACTATTGGAACTTTTTTAACATCTAAAATGGACTTTTGTGGAGGGGGAGGTTCTGGTAAAAATTTGTGTTCTTATTGTTGGCAATATTGCATTATAACAAACAATGAAAGATTGTTGACATTTCATAAGGATATTGAGAAGGTTGTTGATGATTATGGATATAACTGATTAAAGATGTTTTACTATCTTGATATTATTATTTTGTCATTGATGTCAAGAAATTGATTTTCTAATTTAGTATGATGTTGCCATATCTTGAGAAGTATGATATGAAGATTATAAAGATGTCGGTAAAAGACACAGGAAAGAATATGATGAATAAAGGGATGAATAAGGTATTCAATGGGCAATTACTACCGAGTCAGATAATGATGAGATCATGATGTTTTAGATTGTTTTAACATCATACATATGTTGTAAATTGTAAAGGTTAATACTATACCACTAGTACATTCGGGTCAAAATTTCGACAGCAAATCGTCGGTAGTCCGATGCATTTTTGTCGCACTACCGACAAAAAAAGCCGTCGAAAACTTTTTGTCGGAAGTTCTGACTATCCTTGTCATCGTCGCAATTCCGACATCAGCCCCATCCTTTCCGACAGCCGCCATTGATACTCATACTTAGAAAGAATACCGTCTCAATCTCGGGCTACCATCGGAATTCTGACATCAAAGTGTAAAAATTCCAACAGAGGAGTGTCGTCGGATGCACAAAATCCTCGTCGAAACTCTCCTAGAGGCCATCGTAATTTGAACCCCTTGGCATTGGAATTACGATGGTCCCTAGGAGAGCTCTGACGAGGATGTTGTGCATCCGACGGCACTCCTCTATCAGAATTTTTACGCTTTGATGTCGGAATTCCGACGATAGGCTGATTTTTCACAAAAAAAAAAATTTATAGAAAAAGATTGGCATTGGTATCTCTATTCTATCTCTCTTCTCTATCCCTCTCTACTATCTCTCTTCTCTCTCCCCTCTCTAGGTCTCTTTCTCCATCCCTCTCTTCTTCTCTCCCTCTCTACTTCTCTTTCTCTACCCTCTCCAGGTCATTATCTCTTCCTCTCACCCTCTCTCTCTCTCTCACCTCTAGTCTGTGCATATGAGCCTTTCAAACCCACTCGGGGGTAAAATAGCCCTAAGTTGGCCTTATTTTGAGGAAAAATGCAAACGTTTAAAGGATAAAATCAGTAATTTTCTACATTGCCAACCCCAATCTGTGCAAACCTTCTTGTTATTTGCACCTAAATCTATGCATGAGAGGAGTCCAAACCCACTCAACAAGAGAAGAGCACCTTAAGTCAGCTAGAAGGAAGGTAAATTCATGAATTTAATAAACAATTATTGGGCTGGCCGACCTATAGAGGTGAAATGAAGGCAAAGGTAAAAAGGAAGCATATAAAACAAAGATCAAATGCTCATCAAATTCAATTTGTAACCAATTAAGAGGAGAAGAATTAGGGAGCAGGTCTGTGAATTAGGGTATAAAATCAAATTAAATTTATTTGTGATGCATTATTTTTTTTTCATTTCATTCACGATATGTTCTTTCTTGCTTTTAGGATGTCATGAGGACTTCATTACAAGGAAAAGAACACCTTACCCAGCACGTAGAGCATGCCAACATCATGCTTCAATGCAAGGATGAAGACACTTGATGAAAGGAGGCTTCAAGGCATGAAAGAGGACATTGGCATCATGGAGGGTTTTCACATCAATATCAACACCAAGATTCACGAGTTTAGGATGGCAACATGAGGAGCTAAACATATTCAAAGCTTTCAACAATGCAATACAAAGGAAGGAGCATCTCAAGGCACAAGGACAATGTCAAATGATGATCAAGATATTATGAGGATTCAACAAGGAAGAAACAGAAGACTATCTTGCATTCCCTTCGAAAATCCAAGAATAGCAATCAGTAGAATAAGGAGAAATCAATAAGGATTGCTTTAAAATGAAGGGATCTACAACACTATAGGCCATATGTAAGACATCAATCACCAATGATCAAGGTATTCAAGTCAGAGTTACAAAGGTGATCAAGGTTGGATAGATCAAGAATAAGTGGGTTCTACATCAAGCCTAGGCATTACAAAGTCTATATCAAACATATTCACCAAGGTGAATTACCCCACAAAGAGGTAGATATTTGAATCTCAAAGAGGATTTCATCAAAGCAAGCCATTCAAGTCAAGTATATGCACCATGAAGTTGAAGCAAGCATCATCGGTATGGAGATGCAACAAAAGGAGGACCAAGCATCATCAAACATATACTTCATTAAGCACACGGTCACATAAAAGGATCAAGAACTATCAGGAAGATGGAAGGACACAAACATGATCAAGTAGATAGTTTCAGAAGAATTAATCAAAAGCTAAGGACTTGATCATCTAGATGATACAATTTGGGAATATGTCCCACCACCTTCATCATGTTGAGAAAACTAGATAACGTTGAGTATCAAGAGATATTGCTCAATCACATAAGCTTTGTGATGATCGACTTGGCAAGTTGAGTTGGCACCCAATCATCGTCAACCTAATCAAGTGAAGCCACATTGACATGTCCAAGTTCATCGTACTTGATTCATCTAATGAATGAGCTAGTGACACATTGCAATGCATCAAAGTTTGTTCAAGCATACCTAACTTATTTCCTCATTGGTTAGAATTCAAGGTGGACATGTGTCCTATTCAATGTAATTATTTAATTGGCTAGAATGGAGTTTGTTATAACAAGCCCTAATTAGGGTTTCACTATATTATCTCGACTGTTGATTTGATAGTCAATCTGGGTCATTCTTTATCTCTTTTGTCTTTTATTTTCCAAGCAAGTTAGTGTAGAGTCCAAGTTCCGATAGAGTTCAAGAAAAATGTAAGCCCCCTTGCGATTCTAGCAAAATCACACCATATTCACTAAGTCTATCCCATGCAATTAAGTTGCATAGTTTGTATTGTAAACCTTGGAGTTGCTTTGATTGATCACTTTGTTTAGCATTCAAAGTTTCTTTGTTCAAGAGATGATAGAATACCTTGGTATTTTATTGTGTTCGCAGTGCATAAAAAAACATCAATAGGTGGTTCTAGATGAAAGATAGCTGTGGGTTTGCATGCATGTTTAGTGCATGATTCAAGGAGGTTGTTTGCAACTTTCTCATTGAGGAGATGTTGGTATGCAATCATTAGTCCCTCATCATCTCTACAATATTTTCTTGGTGGATTCCTTGACTAGTGGAATTGTTTGGCAAATCAGATTTGGAGTTGATTTGGTGTCTTTGTCTTGAGATCCATATGGTATTTCTTTGTATCTCAGTTTGCAAGTTATTGATGTGATGATGAGTTTTACATGTGTCATTGTTTTAGATCTACAAGTTACGCAGTTGTATGGATTTAATCCACCCATTGGTGATGCAGAGCCCTTGATGCTGAGATAAGATCCTTCACTCAAGAACCCCAAACAAGGACCCTACAACTTCTACAAAGACATCAAGGGTTGGATTGGTTTCAATTTGATTGGTTTCATACCTCTCCCCATACTAAGCCATCTGGACAATGCCAATCCCACAATGTCTCACAAAAGTCTCTCAGGACTCAAAGACCACTACACCCAACGAAAGGTGGACACACACTTCCTAAGGCAATGGGGACCTCCAATACCTTGATTTACTGTCCTATAGGGTTAATAGACCTGTTCCAATCATCAAACATGATGTATTGAGAAAAATTAGTACTGCTGCTACAATTAGGTTTGTCACACCTAGTAGCCCTGCCAATCTGAAAAACTTAAGGTTTCTTGTTAATTTCTCAAAAGACCTCTACAACTAAGAGTGGATTTTGTTTCATTCAAGTGAGTTCCAAAGGATTCCAAAAGGGTTTGGGCAGATCCAATGTAAGACCTGAGACATGTGGGGGACATAGATACAACATAAATTACCAAGTTATAGCCCTTGGTTCCACCGCTATCATCATTTGTGGGGTCGGATGCATACCCAGCCAAGGTGGTCACATAGAGATGCCCACCTCTAAAACTTCAAACCCTCGCCTTTACCTGTCACTTTCCTGCAAAAGGTCTTGGAAATCTTAAAGTACATTGTCACCACTTGCTTCACCCCAAAGGCCATACAAATCCCATGGGGTATCAGCAAGAAAAACTCAATTCGATCTCCTCAACTTGGTGTATGAGGTAGTGTTCTTGTGCATTGAAAAAAGTTGAAGGTAGACACTTTTGCATTTCACACATTAGATGAGGGATTTTTCTCTTCCAATATTTTATATCTTCCTTGTGGATTTCTTTAGATGACAACCACCTAATTAAAGAGATTGAAGACCCAAAAATATATAAACGAGACTTTACAAAATAATATACAAATATATTGCATAACAAGTAAAACAAATGGCAAATATAATATATATACAACAAATTGAACAAACATCACTACTTACCTCATGTATTTTCCAAGATCATATATGACTTGCTTGATATTATTATCGAAGTGGTCTGGGAGAGATAGAGGTAGAACATACTGCAACAATTATAAAATGATCTTTTCATTGTTTTCTAACATAATACAATGAAAAGTACATGCGCAGTATACAAATATATAGTAAATACACAAGAACGTGAATTACCTTAATGAAGGTATGTCAATCATGTGTTTTCATCCTTGGCCCAAATTCACTCTTCTTTGATATGAGATTGTTCATGTTCGCAGCAAATCCTATGGGAAATCGAATTTTTCGTATGACTTCTTTTATAGAATTGCTTTGCTGCTCCGTTAATAACCAAGGAAGGGCACTTATATTAATCTGATCTCCATTGCTATTTGATTGAATGACATTTTTCATTGCATGATTGGATTCCACAATGTCACTACAAATTTTGACAATTTTTTCTTTGTCACGCCTTCCATCCAATATTTTCCATAATGGCTCTGTTATATTCTTTCCAATATGCATTGTATCAAACAAATGCACAATTTGTAGCTGCTCGTAGTAAGGCAACCTACTGAATTGTCTGGGATAACTTTTTAGTCCCTTTGGAAGGTGGCCATCCATGCCTTGACAACCTTCAGTATCATCAATTACATCATCAGTAAACAAAACACGATAGAAAAATTCAAATTCCAAACATAAACCATTAGATGGAATGACATTACCTTGACGATTAATTCTATTATATTCCAACTTCTATAAATGAGGAGTCATTCTTCATGGCTTTGATGTAGTCTCTTCTTTCCCATTGAAAAAATGTTTTTCAGTATTCCGGTACTTATGATTTTTGTGAAGGAAGTGCCTATACTCATCAAACACCTGCTTTCCTAAACTTTTTGAATGACGGGATTTCATCTTTGGACCACAAACTAGACATGCAAATTTTCCCTTTGTTTGAAGACCTACAAGATAATGTATAATTCTATTAAATCTATTAATTTTTATAATTATAATTATCATGCGCAACTTGAACACTATAACGTACCACAAAAATGTGTTAGCCCTAGGGCATCATGTATTGTCCATACAAGCATTGCATGGAATTGAAATTGTCTTTGTCCTATTGGTCTAGAGATGTCATACATGGTCACACCATTCCATAACTCCAGCAACTCGTCGATAAGAGGCTCAATATATACATTCATATCTTTAACTTGGTACTTTCCTAGTGGAATGAACAAAAACATTACATAATTATTATGACCATTTTACTGCAATATTTATAATTAAATGTAGATGACTATTAAATGATAAAATACCTAGAACAATCATTGCCAACATTATGTGCTCCCTCTTTATTGACATCCATGGAGGAATATTATTGTTGATAACAAAAATAGGCCACACCGAGTAAACAGATCTCAACTCTCCAAATGGATTAACACCGTCCGCTGCCAATAAAAGCCTGAGATTACGAGGTTCTTCTTTAAAGTGTGGCCACTTTTCCTCTATGTCCATAAATGTTGAACCATCCGCAGGCATTCGAATAATGTCATCTCAACTTCTATTGCATGCATGGTAATCCATAAATTGTGCCAAGCTAGTGCACCTAAATAATCGTTGCATACGTGGAATAATGAGAATATAACGAAGAACCTTGCGAGGCACCTTTTTTGTTATTTGATCTATTTGATATCTACTGATATGACATTCAGGGCATTCTGTTCAAATTCATGTTGTTTATGATATATAATATGATCATTGGGACAAGCATCTATTGTTTGATACTCCATTCCAATATCTTTCGTAATGGCAGATAATTATCGGTATGAGTGAGGTAGAATATTTGATGGTGGTAAGAAAAACTCACCTATCAATCTTCAGCAAAAAAAAAGTTTGAGGTGTTAATATAAAGAATATTAATGGTACATGATTCACCATTTATTAACTATAATGACATGTATGGCACACCTTAACATACGAGAGATTGTTATGTTGGATAAACCATTCATAACCTTCAAGTTCACCAACAACAATACAACAGAGAGAAGAGTTGTTTGGGAGCCTTTGTAAAGGGGCTCATATGCCTTCTCAAGAAGAGGTAAATCATGAACATCAAGGTCATCCTGATCATCATGATCAGCTGTGCCAGTACTAAATGTGTCATGGATCAATGTATTTGTACCATCATCTTCAATTGTGTTTTCTGGTGCATGATCGTCATCTTCCATGGGATCATTATCTTCAGCTTCGATATTCACACCTCCATGTTCCTCCACTTCCAAAACCATATTCTCAGGGTTTTGTTGATCCATACCATGTGCTCTAGGGTGCTCCACCTATATAAAATTGATATACATAAATAAACCGTGATCATGATCTCATTATCAAGTGATTTCTTATGTATATAAATTGTTAAAACAATATAATGAACAACTTACCAGTGGATGATAATCATGTCCCCCTTCAATGTGACCATGCTGCCTACAATGTTTCTTAGCTATTTTGATTAGAAGTTTTGTAGTCTTTAAGCCCTTACAAATTTTGCAGGGACAATAACATTTCCCATCACCTTTTCTTTTCAAGTTAGACCATAATCTAGCAATTGTCTCCTTATTTTGTTCTTCGCTAATATTATCTAACATGGTCTTTCTTCATAGGCAAAAAAATCAGGCTATGGAAACTTCAGTGCAAAAGCTTCACAAAAATTGCAAATCGAACCAAAACCATTCAACTTAATAGAGAACGTATTTAATGTAGCTGATTGTGTGAATTTCTGAGCATTGTGTCTGCAAATTCTTACTAAAATTTCGCCTATTGTAGACTTTCTGAGAGACATTTTTGAGTATTCTAAGCAAAGCATTTATTTAAACATACACTTATTCATCCACATTGCAGGGATAACAATACAAGGCTCACATATGGGTCTAAGAGGATGCCATGGTCTCACAAAGTAACCAAGAACCATATGAAATGATGGTCGTCTTGAATCCACACACAACTAGGGAGGATCCATACAATTATGTATGACTTCCCCCTTGTTTGTTTAATGGGATTAGCCAGCTCCAAGACATAGCTGTCAATAATCACTAAGAATGTAAAAGTGGATCGTAGCTACCCATACAACAAACACTTACCCCTATCCTCAAATTTTCCCAATGTTTGATTCCTTATATACACTCATCCAAGGTTATCTATGTCGATCTTGGTGAGGAATCACATAACAACAAAGAAGGCAACATTTAAAAATAGCAAGAGTTTCACTAAACTACCAAAGATCATAAATATTGAAAGAAAGAAAAAATAGTAACAATAATAAGTCAAATAAATGTGTTCAATTCCAATAGCAAATCAAGCATAGCCACAATAACTACACAATAGAGAAAACTCACAATAGTGATTAAACTAATTCAAACAAGAAAAAATAAAATTGTTGGCCCATGCAACAAAGATGAGAGATCATCAATAATTGAAGGAAACTTCACAATCCTTAAAAGTGCACATTACATAACTATATGACTAGAAATTGTGGCTAAATAGAGTGAAGATTCATCATGACTCCAATAATAGTCCCTCATGTGTGCATTTGTGGCATGAACACAAAAACTCCCACACGGCATGGCCATGTACCTAATGGAGAAGACATGCCTAGGCTACATGCCCAAAAAACATGACTATAATAATAGTCCCTCATGCATGCATTTGTGGCCTGCACACTACAAATCCTAACATATCATGGCAATACACCTCATATAGAAGACACACCTAGGGCCACATTGCACATAGCAATGTGCCTCACAAAGATGACATGCATAGGGCACATGCCACATAGAAATGTGTCTTATGGAAAAATGTGCATGCATGTCACACACCAAAGCTATATGTATACATCATGAGGCACATTCAAATGTTATCAAACACAACCTATTGTATCTAACATGAGTTCCTCTCTACATGTGTGCAAATCTTCCAACACTAATCGCCACTAAGAAGGAATAATATAAAATGCATCTTCAAATATTTGTGTGTGTGTGTGGAATTGTGTCTTTGAGCCCAAATCGCTACCATCAACAACATGTAACCATCACCTACACTATATCAAAACATAAGTATGGTGTGACATCATATCTATTTGCATAATGTCAAAACACATGCAAACATGAAAATCATCATAGCATGACAAAAATCAATCTCCACATGTTGGAACAAAGATATAAATAAGATAATAGGGTAAGAGGAAACCCGTACCAAGAACCACATACCAACTATCGGCAATGCCATCAAGATAAATGTAGGATAGGATACCACTATGAGCCATCCAATGGTCCATTCTATGAGGAGAACTAGGGGATACTATCTTTGAAAGGTGTGGTCAATAGAGATAATCCCTACTAATGCCACAATATGTCACCATAGCTTCTTGAGTTTTCCATTCTTCTACTTAACACCACATTTATTGAGTTCCTCAACAGCAAGGTTGGTTCTCAATAGGATGCACAAACATGTAAACACACAAGCATGGTTTTATCATACTTGTATTATATCATACTTGTACAACAATACAAATTCATTTTTCTAGTTAATTACTTAGTGTAAAAATAACTCCATTACATAACATAGGGTAATAATCACCATAAGTTTTCAAATAAACTGCCCAAACATCAATTGGAGTTACCCTTTCTAAGGTACAAACATAATTTATTTATAACTTCAAAATTAAAATAATCACAATATATCCAAATAAGTTCAATAGTGCATGGAAATAGACAACATGATCCATAATTAAACCCATAAATTACCCTAATTGGATATGCTAATAAAATGGTGTCTCAAATAATAGAGATTATGTTGGACCTATAATAGAGATCTGGACTTTGTTTCATCATACACAAGCATGGTTTCATCATACTTGTATCCAAATACACCATCCATAGATAGGTACTCAGTACCACAATCTCATGGGTACCCTTTTAGCTGAATTTACCCTATATTTAGGTGAATCTACCCTTGTATCATTCCTTGATCTAGTATGTCATTCCACCAATCAATAATTTTTCCATATTCTTGGGAGAATACACTATCCCTTAGGTGAATATGCCATATCCTTAAATGAATCCTCATTGTGATTATCATCCTAAGTACTCTTTTTGTTAAGTCTTATCCCTTCATCTTTAGGAAAATCCACCTATCCTTATGTGAATCTACTTTCTCTAAGTCCTCTTTTTGTTCAAGAAGACACACTCAAGCCTTCATCACATTCCATAAAAATAAAATCATTATTCCATATAATTGGGAGGAAATGATATATTGCAAAGATTACTATGAAGGTCTAAAATAGTAAAAGAGATGAGACTAATCTTTTATTTCTACTTACAACAGTGAATTGGTTGAGATATACTCATAGACAAAGTGAATGACATGAATGAGAACAACCTCAATAAAGGTAAAAAGGACAATAAATAGTAGTGATAGATGACAATGCATTGAATGTGCCAAGAAAAAGACAGTGGAAGCCGTGGAGAAATCACTATCAAAACAAAGCCATTAAATAAAACTATGTTGGTGCAGCTTGAGAAGCACAATAGAACAATGAAAAAAGAACACTATAGGATTCACATTACAATGACATCAGTGAACAATCATCTCTTAGCATGTATCTTCATTGACTTTGGTTGCTATAGAAAAATATAGTGATCATATGCAAATACAATTACATGGTTTGAAAAAGGATACATTACCATATGATATAAGCTGAAAAAGATAAAATTTAATATGTACTTGGAAAAGGGTCTTATTAGTAAGACTCATCATTCATATGTTTACTCCAGTCTATGTTTACATTCCATAGAATATCAAATTTGGTGGTACTATTTGAATATGTGAGTATATGTTATATGGTTTTGATCATTGGATAAGAGAATTGTTGCCTAGTAGTTTTCTAACGGCATTGACTATAGTGTCTAAAAGACTTTGGGCTTGAAACACTTTCTAAAAGCATTAAAAGAATGGGACACTTTATGTCACTAGAAAATGGGAATATATTATACTTAACTTTTTTTTATCATCCCATCGAAATTCATTTACAATATCTCTAGCTCTGGCTATGACACACGATAGTTAGGGTTCTTGCTTCTTGGTTCTAGTTAGGGTTCTTGCTTCTTGGATGACTATGTAACTGGTAGCCCGTGTCTGATAAATATACAAACTGGTATGTATATTTATTGTATAATTAAGGGTTGTTTTTGTAAAAATCCTTGTTACTGTCGTGTCTAAATATTGTTAAGCATTTGGTTCAAAAACAATTTATTAACTCATTTCGAGCTTTGCATGTGTAGTGTCTATTGGGTCAAGGGTTTCATGATCCATAACTATTGTATTTTGTTAAAAACGTTTCTCTGCTGCAACATTTGCCAGCATCCTCCCTGCGTGTGCCAAAATAGGAGCTTTGGAACAAGGTATGGACATCCATCAAAGCATAATCGAAGGGGTTTTTTTTGTCAGAAATTAGTTGCAAATGCTCCAATAACAAAAATCGCAAAATGGGGTAGCATACACACAGCATGTGATTAATTCGCAAAATGGATTAATTCGCAAAAAAAAACTAGTCTCAATATGATTACAGAAAAAAATTAGTTGCCCTTACCTTGCTTGTGCAGAGATCGCTCCAGCGGGGGGGGGGGGGGGGGCAAGGAGGCAAGACGGTCGTTGGTTGCTTCGAATTGCTTCGATTCAAAATGAAAATGCATTGTGTTTTTTTATATATAAAATGCCCGATGTCGGAATTCCGACGAACACGGGCATATTTTTTTAAAAAAATCAAATTTGACCCCAACGCTCCTTGTCCGTCAGAAATCTCTGTCGGAATTTGACCCCAAATGTATTAGTGTACTATGTTATCAAGTAAAGAATTTAGTCGGTAAACCCTAAGGTTATCGCTATCGGTTAATGAAGGCGGAATGTCTACCGAGTGAAATTTAGTATTCACCGAGTTGTAACCGAGCTATAACATAATGCATTAAATGTTTACATGTGGTATTTAATGAAGGAAGCTGATGATTTGGAGTGGATTAAATGATTGGTAAGCCATAATGAAGTTTGTTAACGAATCTAAGGTAATGAAAAGTTGGCATGAAGATCTACAGCTCATATTGAACCGCAATACCCTAGCACAAGTTCCAAGACTATTATGCAAGTTCCAAGGTGGGGTAAAACGTTTTCAGATCGAAAGATGCATTGAACCTGGACAAGATTGAAGATCTGATGGTTGTGATTGATCATGGGAAATGTGATCAAGGAGATTAAGCGGTTACCTAATTGTTTATAAATAGGAAACTGTTGATAAACAATGTATGCACAGGGATGCTACATAGTGATTACCGAGCACAGAAGCTTGAAGACCTGTTTGAATAAAAGAGTAAAGAAGCCCAACAGATAGACAAGATTAATTCTATATCTAGATTGTATTGAACAAATAGGAATCTGCTTTAGCATTTTAGATGTGAAGTTGCAGATAGATTTTATTACTGTTATTTTGTGAAAGTGACAGAAAATCTCTTAACCGAGTGGACTTAACAATCTTATATGTAAACCCTCTAGCAAGGTGACATTCTGATTGAGTGTTTAAAATCCTTTAACAAGGTCACTTCTAACAAAGTGAAGATCCTAATAGATCTGAGGGAAATCCCTTAACCGGGTCACATCTAGCAATGTGTTTGTAATCTTTAATAGGATTTGCTTTTAACCGAGCATACTCTAGAAGAGTAAATTTCTCTCATCTTGTTGGCTATTGGATCTGTACTTATATTAAGTATCAGAACTATCAATTGGTATCAGAGCATTGGAATCCGGAAGGAAAGTTTAAAGGCACTTGAGTTAAAGATCCAAAGATGTATAAGAGGGATGCACCAAAGCTGAACAAGTCAAGTTTCTCTACATGGCAGAAAAGGATGAAGCTACATCTATCAGGAGTTGGAAAATATGTTGTATACTATCTGGAGAATGATTTTGTTACACCAAGCGCCTATCCATTGACTATGGAAGAGATAAAGGCGAAGCAAGAACATATTCAAGCAATGATTGAAATAACATCTGCATTGACCGATTCAGAGTTTAATGGTCTAGAAGGCTACAATCATTCAAAGGCAATGTGGGATAAGCTCATATCAGTATATGGAGGAGATGAACATGTTCAAAGCGCAAAAGTAGACAGTCTGAGAGGACAACTTGAATCTATGAGGATGAATGAAGGTGAGAACATAACTCAGTACAGTATAAGACTAAAGGAGATTGTCAATCAAATCAAAGGAGCAGGTGTAACTATTGAAGAAAAGGATATAACAAGTAAGTTGTTGAGAACCCTTCTACCAGCTTATGCAATCCGAGTCTTTGCAATCAATGAATTGAGGTCTGTACCTAATATGCCAGTCTCTTTAGATGCTACTATTGGTAAGCTACATGCATTTGAGTTAAGTAATTTTGATAACAGTGGATCTTCGGTAAATAAAGTTGAATATGCATTTAGTTCTTTTCATCTTGATGAATCTAATGATTACAATGAAAGAAAGTATAAGTACTCTGAAAGAGATCACAGTGGAGCAAGTGAAAGATTTCGGAAGAACACGGAAGAAGTACACAAACTGTATGAAAAAATCAGAAAACAAGAAGAGTTTGAAGCACTATTAGCCAAAAGGTTACCGAGAGGTAAAGGCAAGTATAAAGGAAAACTACCTTTGAAATGTTTCAATTGTGATAAGATAGGACATATGGCTTCTAACTGTCCTGACAAAGATTTTACTAAAAGAAGAGATTACCAAGATGATAGACAAAAATATAATCATTACAGAGGACACCGAGACTTCAGAAGAAGAGATAGAAAGACATGCCTAATAGCTAATGAGGAATCTAACGATGATAAATCAGATGAGACTGATACAGAGGAAGTAGTTTATGTGGCTATCAAGGATGGCTCAAATGAAGAAAGGTATGAAGAAAAAGCCCTAATATCTCACATAAACACTAATGATTCTTGGATTATAGATAGTGGATGCTCACATCATATGACAGGAGATAAACACAAGTTTGTTATATTAGAAGATTATGATGGAGGCTATGTTAGATTTGGTAATGATGCACCATGTCCGGTAAGAGGTAAAGGATCTATAACACTTCTTGATAATGCAAGATGCAATGATGTTTATTGGGTTGAAGGTTTGAAATACAATTTGTTGAGTGTAGCACAGCTAAACAACACAGGTTACCGAATAGAATTTCAGAAGGGAATTATCAAAGTTCATGACAAAAATGAAAAGTTAGCTGCTACCAGGACACAAACAAAAGGTAATACATTTCACCTTGACTCAACTTGGAATAAGTGTTTGCATGCAAAGATTGATGATACCTGGTTATGGCATAAAAGGTTTTGTCATGTCAATTTTGATAATCTGATCAAAATAAGTAAGAAGCACAGAGTAGAGGTCTACCGAGTCTTGAAAAACTAGAGAATGCTATGTGTTGAGGATGCCAGATGGGTAAGATGATAAGATCAAGCTTTACAAGTAAGTCTTACACTTCTAAGAGAATTTTAGATCTAGTGCACACTGATCTTTGTAGTCCTATGAAAGTTCAAAGTTATTATGGTGATAAATATTTCATATTATTTGTGGATGACTATTCAAGGATGATGTCAATAATGTTTTTAAAGGAAAAATCAGAAGCTTTTCAAATGTTTAAATGGTACAAAGAAAGAGTTGAAAATGAAACAGGAAGACAACTGAAATGTCTTATATCAGATAGAGGAGGAGAGATCACATCTGATGAGTTCAACTTATTTTGCAATGATCATGGTATTAAAAGACAAGTCTCAGCACCAAGAACTCCACAGCAGAATGGAATAGCTGAAGAAGAAACAAATCTATTGTGGATTGTGCTAGAACACTGATGATTGAAAAGAAGGTGCCACAAATATATTTTGGAGATAAGCAATAAGCACAGCTATTTTCACCTTGAACCGAGTTCAATTGAAGAAAGGTACTTTGAAGACACCATATAAAATCTGGTATGATAAGAAATCAAATGTTAGTTATTTGAAAATCTTTGGAAGTAGATGCTATGTTCATAAAGATGATAGAAATGACAAGTTTGATCAGAAAAGTGAAGAAGGAATGTTTCGAGGTTACTCTTCTAGAAGCAAAGCATTTAAATGTCTGATCAAATCATCTAACAAAATAGTAGAAAGTGCAAATATGAAAATTGATGAATTTGCAGAAAGAAATGATGAAAGAAATTCCAAGGAACCAGAAGACTATGATGAATTTGTCTATGTTCAACTAAGAAGTCCTACCGAGAAGACTGTTGAAGAAAATAAAGAGAATATCCAGTTACCGAGTGATGAAGAAGATCATACAGAGTCTACCGAAACTGTATTAGCCAAATATGTCAGAAGACCTCATGCACCAAGTCAGATTATAGGAGATAAGGATGATCCAATAATGACAAGGAACAAACTAAGACAGAATACATGCTTGATATCTGAATTTGAACCGAGAATAGTAAAAGAGGCATTTAACAGTGATGATTGGGTAAATGCTATGGTAGAAGAGATTGATCAAATCAAGAAAAATGACACATGGACACTAATCCCAAAACCGAAGGACAAAAATGTAATCGGTACAAAGTGGATTTTCAGAAACAAGCTAAATGAAAAAGGTGAAGTCGTTCGAAACAAAGCAAGACTAGTTTGCAAAGGTTATGCTCAAGAAGGAGTTAGAACATTGTTGGCCTATGCTGCTTTCAAAAATTTCAAGGTATATCAAATGGATGTCAAATCTGCATTTCTGAATGGAATATTAGAAGAAGAAGTTTTCATTGAACAACCTTAAGGATTTGTTGAAGACAATAATAAAGATCAGGTATGTAAGTTGAACAAAGCTTTATATGGTTTGAAACAAGCACCAAGAGCATGGTATGAAAGATTGCACTCTTATTTGATTAATATTGGTTTTATAAGGACAAGTGAAAACAGCAACATGTACATGAAGAATGATGAAAATGGAATACTGATCTCACCAATATTTGTTGATGATATTATATTTTGTGGAAATGACTCTTTATGCAAGAACTTTGGAAATGAAATGAGCAAAGAATTTGAGATGTCATTAATCAGTGAGATAAAGTATTTTATAAGTTTACCGATACTGCAAATGAAAAATGAGATTTTTATTACTCAATCCAAGTACATAAAAGAAATCTTGAAGAAATTTGGAATGGATGATTCAAAATCAGTAAGTACTCCTATGACTACAAACTACAAATTATCAAAGATTGATGAATCTGCATATGTTGATGAGACACTCTATCGATCCATGATTGGAAAACTACAATATGTTGTTCACAACAGACCAGACATAGCACATGCAGTAGGTATAGTTGTAAGATTCTCTGCAGATCCTAAGGAAACACACATGACAGCAATCAAAAGAATTTTTAGATGCTTGAAAGACACAGAGGATTATGGCTTAGTATGTCAGAAAGGAAATGATTTTGATTTAAAAGTTTATACTGATGTTGATTGGGCAAGCAACATTGATGACTGAAAAAGCACAAGTGGAGGAGCTTTCTATTTAGGAGAAAGACTAGTGAGTTGGCTTAGCAAGAAACAAGGATGTGTTTCACAGTCAACAACAGAAGCTGAATATGTTGCTGCAACATTGAATTGTACCAACATTGCATGGATCAAATAACTGTTGGCAGGTATAAATGAGAAAGTTACCGAGCCAGTAACTATATTTTGTAACAATACTAGTGGCATTAATATTTCAAAGAATCTTGTTATGCACTCTAAGACAAAGCACATATCTATCAAATATCATTATCTTAGAGAAGAAGCTCAAGAGAAGAAAGTGGTGCTGGAATATGTTAGCACAAAAGAGAAAATAGCAGATATCTTCACCAAACCACTACCAAAGGACACTTTTGAATATCTCAGAAGTAAGTTAGGAGTCCTACCCCTATCTTTTACTCACTGATCGAGTTCGGTGAAAGCATCAGTCCGATGACTAATGAATATCTTTTGAGAATTGATGTTGATTTATACACTTTAGGATGTTTTCTGAAAGTGTACTAGAATTAATACAAGAAATATTATAGGTAACAAGAATTGAAGACAAATGCTTTGACCGAGACTGAGTTGATACACAACAGCAAGAAAACACTTCTTGCAGAAAGAAATTATGTTTTAGTCCTTTACTTTTTGGCATTGTTGTCAAAGGGGGAGAAGACCTACAAAGGGGGAGAAGACCTATCAGGGGAGAAGACTAAGAGCAAACTGAGCAGACTATAGATTGGAAAGAAGTCTAATGTATGGGGGAGAGCATTTTAGCATTTCAGAATCACAATAATCTGAATCTATTAAGGTCAAATCAATTGGTTTTGCCATCAATGCCAAAGGGGGAGATTGTTGGCAATATTGCATTATAACAGACAATGAAATATTGTTGGCATTTCATAAGGATATTGAGAAGGTTGTTGATGATTATGGATATAACTGATTAAAGATGTTTTACTGTCTTGATATTATTATTTTGTCACTGATGTCAAGAAATTGATTTTCCAATTTAGTATGATGTTGCCATATCTTGAGAAGTATGATATGAAGATTATAAAGATGTTGGTAAAAGACACGGGAAATAATATGATAAATAAGGGGATGAATAAGGTATTCAATGGGCAATTACTACCGAGTCAGACAATGATGAGATCATGATGTTTTAGATTATTTTAACATCATACATATGTTGTAAATTGTAAAGGTTAATACTATACTATGTTATCAAGTAAAGAACCTAGTCGGTAAACCCTAAGGTTATCACTGTCGGTTAATGAAGGCAGAATGTCTACCAAGTGAAGTTTAGTATTCATCAAGTTGTTACCGAGTTGTAACCGAGCTATAACATAATGCATTAAATGTTTACATGCAGTATTTAATGAAGGAAGCTAGTGAGCTAGAGCGGATTAAATGATTGGTAAGTCGTGAATGAAGTTTGTTAACGAATCTAAGGCAATGAAAAGTCGACATGAAGATCTACAGCTCAGATTGAACCACAATACCCTGGCACAAGTTCCAAGACTATTATGCAAGTTCCAACGTGGGGTAAAACGTTTTCAGATCGAAATATGCATTGAACCTGGACAAGATTGAAGATCTGATGGTTGTGATTGATCATAGGAAATGTGATCAAAGAGATTAAGCGGTTACCTAATTGTTTATAAATAGGAAACTGTTGATAAACAATGTATGCGAGCAAGTGTATGCACAGGGATGCTACATAGTGATTACCAAGCACAGAAGCTTGAAGACCTGTTTGAATAACAGAGTATAGAAACCCAACAGATAGATAAAATTAGTTCTATGTCTAGATTGTATTGAACAAATAGGAATCTGCTTTAGCATTTTAGATGTGAAGTTGCAGATAGATTTTATTACTGTTATTTTGTGAAAATGACAGAAAATCTCTTAACCGAGTGGACTTAACAGTCTTATATGTAAACCCTCTAGCAAAGTGACATTCTGATTGAGTGTTTGAAATCCTTTAACAAGGTCACTTCTAACAAAGTGAAGATCCTAACAGATTTGAGGGAAATCCCTTAATCGGGTCACATCTAGCAATGTGTTTATAATCTTTAACAGGATTTGCTTTTAACCAAGCATACTCTAGAAGAGTATATTTCTTAGTGGATCCGAAATCCCACAGTGGTTTTTCCCTATTTGGGTTTCCACGTTAAATCTGGTGTTATGAGGTTTATATTGTTCATATGCTTTTGAGTTTGCATGTTTAACAATTTTGGTTATATTACTGATATATATGTTACCAAGGTTGAATCTGATGTTTTTATGGATGATTAAATTTGTATGATTCACCCCCCTCCCCCCCCTCTCATCTTGTTGGCTATTGGATCTGTACTTATATTAAATATCAAAACTATCACTTATTAACCCTAACAATGTTTGCCCCCGTACTTGTAATATCAAGTTTCATGATGGTATTTGGCACCAATCAATTAAGAAATTAGATATGGAGCTTCTTGAGTCTCCTTTACTTTTGGATGTTCTGTTACTTATGGATTTTAAGAAAAACCAACAGGTTGTTGGCTCTGTCCCTAAATCCCTTAATAAAGATAGTTTGTCGGTGGGACCTTCGATTGAAGGATGTGGAAATGCCTCTTCGCATAAATTGGTAGAAACGGGTCACATTAATCTTAAAAATAATCCATTGTATCGTAGTTCTGGGAAACCAAATGATCACACTTCAGGTTTAGTTTCACTTTCGTCTTTATTGAAGATATTTTCTAATAATGGGGCTATAATGGATGGTAATTCCCCAATGAATGGAGTAGATCATCCATTGATGATAGATTGCCCTAAGATGCCAAATATTCACACAAAGGGTAAGGACGACAATTTGTCTTCATGCACTCAAAAGGAGGTTTTGGATTCTTCAAAGAATGTGAATTTAGATAAAAATGCAGTGGTTGATATGGAAACTATTAAACAAGTACCTGCCATAGGTTTTCCTAATGATGCTTCTTTAGTTCAAGAAACTAAGAATTTGGTGTCTAATAATTCCCCTCTAAATGTTGAAATTAATATGGATTAATATGGCTAATGAATCTTCCTTAGGGAATAGTAATCCGTTAGAGGTTGATCCTGTTATTATGCCAGATGAGAATCTAGTTCAACAAGTAAATGATATTTTTAACAATCATACACATCAAATGGATGAGGGTATTACTGATAGAGTTGTTTGTTCAATTGAGAATGATTTGGGGGGTATAAATTCGACCCTTCCAATTTCTACATCTGCTAATCCTTTTGCGGTTTTGGCTACAACAGAGTTGAGTTTTGAAAATAATCCATTTATCCTAGCTTCTCCAAAGTCATGCAAGAGTTTACCAATTGTCCAAACAACTCCGGTTTTTTCACCATCGGTGGTTTCTCCTAGGAAAGGTAGGCCTCCAAATAATTTTAAGACTCAAATGGAAATTGATGTTGAAATTCAAAAGACTTTGTCCCTTTCTCCTATTGGTGGGCAAGGGAGGCACTCGATCTCTCTTGGTAGGCCTAAGAAAACATGCCTAACTCCTATAAGTGTAAAAAGAAAGAGGAGTAAAAGATTTGTGACTAGTCCTCATGTGACAAGATCAGGGGCTGTGAAACACAATTTGCAAGGTTGCTTTGGAGAAAGCAAAAATTATCCAATTAATGGGAAGAGGGGAGCTTCGGCCTCCCCTCGAGGACAATGAAAATTATTTCTTGGAATATTAGGGGCTTAAATGCCCCTAACAAAAGACGTTTAATTAAGTCCCAGATGGACTTAATTAAGTGTGCTATTTTTATGTTGCAAGAAACAAAGTTGTCAAAGGAGTCTGCTGATTTGGTTTTTTCATCTTGGAGAAGGTGGAATTTTTTTCTTCTCCGGCTTGTGGTGCTTCAGGAGGTTTGGCACTGCTTTAGAATAATTATAATATTGAGGTATAGTTAGTGGCATCTGCTACAAATTGGATGTTGGCTTTAGTTATAAGCAAGATTTCGAAGGTTGAATTCTGGCTTTTTAACATTTATGCTCCGTCAAGAATTCAAAGGAAGAGTAGGTTATGGGGTGAATTATAGAGGATTTCTTCTCCCTTAAAACATGGTTCCTTTATTATCTTTGAGGGTGATTTTAATGCTATCACTGATTTAGATGAGAAAAGAGGAGGTGTTTTCCCTAGTAAAAGGATTATGGATGACTTTGGGGATTTCATTTCTGATATGAGTCTTTTTTATTGTAAGTCTCATAATGGGGTTTTCACATGGACAAATATGAGAAGGGATTTTTCTGAGATTGCTAAGAGATTAGATCGGTTTTTGTTATCTGAGAATTGGATTGATTCAGATTTTGAATTCTTTTCCTCTATTCTACCGGTCTCGGGTTCTGATCATTTTCCAATTTCCCTTTCAGTTATTGAGGATAGGGCTTCATTTAAGTCTCCATTTAAATTTGAGCCCATGTGGTTTAGGAATTCTTCCTTTTTGCCTCTGCTTATGAAAAGGTGGAAATCTGCTCCTTTTTGTTCTAGGTCTCGTATGTTTCAGATTGCTAAGAAGTTAAGTAATTTGAAATTGAATATTAGGGAATGGAATATCTCGCATTTTAAGAATGTTTTTCAGGAGAAAGAAAGGATTCAAGATATGATTGAGTGTCTTAATACTCATGTGCTTCAACATGGTATGGTGCCACAAGTTTTTGATAAATTGAAGTCACTGAAATTATAGCTTGAGGAGGTGTTAGCTAGAGAGAAAATCTATTGGAGACAAAAATCTAGAGATTTATAGCATTCAGATGGTGACGGGAACACAAATTTTTTTCATTCTTTAACTAAGATTAAAAGATGTAAGAACAGGATATCTTGTATTCAGTGTTAGAATGGGAATTTATTGACAGAGCCAAAGGACATTGCTTCAGAGGCAGTTAGGTTTTTTAAGTCATTATTATCTTCGGAAAATGGGAATCTCAACAATGATATTATATCTAATATTCCTCCTTTAGTATCTTTGGAAGACAATGAGATGTTGATGTCTCCCTTTTCCTTAGAAGAAGTTAAGAGTGATGTCTATGCCATGAATTCGGATAAAGCTTCGAGACCACATGGTTTTACTCCTTTATTTTTTCAGAAATGTTGAGATTTTGTGGGAAATGATGTTTTATTGGCTCTCGAGGAAGCTAGGAGAAATAGGTCTATTTTAAAATAACTTAATACTACAATGGTTGCAATTATTCCTAAAAAAGAGGATACTACGACTTTTGCTGACTCCTGCCCCATTACTTTATGTAATACTTTGTATAGGATATTTACGAAGACAATTTCCTTTAGATTGGCAAAAATTCTACCTAGGATCATTTCATTGGAGCACGGTGGTTTTGTTCCCAGAAGGGAGACGACAAAAGGTGCAATTGTAGCACATGAGGTGCTGCATTCTATTTCCACCCAAAGAACCCTGGCCATGATACTTAAAGTAGGCACGATGAAGGCTTATGATAGAGTAGAGTGGGGGGCTTTATGTGTTGTTCTTGAGAAATTAGGTTTTTCCAAGGCCTGGGTCAAATGGATTCGTGCATGTATTTCTTCTGCAAGATTCTCAGTTTTAATTAATGGTTCTCCTTGTGGTTTTTTCACTTCCTCTAGGGTTTGAGACAAGGAGATCCCCTTTCTCCCTTTTTGTTTATTCTCCTAGTTGAAACCTTTAGTTGGGCTATTAGGGTTGCTAAAGTTGGGGGGGCATTGAAAAGGTATAAGGATTCAGAATATTCCCCAAAGTATTTCTCATTGTCTCTTTGCAAATGATACTCTGTTATTTGGACATGCTTTGTTAGTTGAGGCAAAAGTGATTAAAGGAATAATACAAAATTATGCATCATTTTCTAGTTAGAAAGTGAATGGTGATAAATCAAAGATTTTTTTCCTTAATACATCATAACTGGTTCAACATAGGTTGCAATCCTTTTGGGGATTTGAGACTGGAAATCGTCCATGTACTTACCTTGGGATTTCTTTCTTTGTTAAACAGGATAAGATTGGTTTTTGGGATAAGATTATTTCGGTCATTTCTAAAAAAATTCTCTCATGGAATCATAGATGGTTAACTTTGGTGGGTAAAATTGTTCTCATCAAGTCTATCTTGAATGTTGTTCCCATATATCTCATGTCTGTTTTGAAGTCTCCAAAAGCAGTTATTGTTAGTTTATAAGATATTTTTAGAGATTTTCTTTGGAACAATAATAAAGATGGCAAGAAGAAACTCCCTTTAGTTGCATGGGATAAGGTAGGTTTGCCTAAGGAACTTGGGGGAATAGGAATTTGGAGTCTGGAGAATCAAAATTTAGCCTTAGGTGCTAAGTTGGTTTGGAAATTATATGACAAGCCTAGCTCCTTATGGGCACAGATCATGTTGGCCAAATATTTAAATAATGGACAGAGAGAGTACATTTTTAAAGTCTCAAATTTGCCTTCGAGTTCTGCTATTTGGAATTTCCTTTGTAAATGTAGATCAGTTATTTTGCCTCATCTCTCATGGATTGTTCATAATGGTAGAAAGGTCAAATTTTGGGATGAAGTATAGAATGGACACACACCTTTGGTGAATATTAAGGATTGGTCTTCTCTGATCATTGTTCTTTCCTCCCTTTGAGGTGTTTTTGTAGCAGATTATTTTGAAATTGTGACTAGTGGACCCCTTAAGCTAGCTAGATGGAAGTCGATTGATTTCTTAGATCTTGATCAAAGCATGAAATTAGATTTTGAGAAGATTTTGGGAGGTAGAATTGTATTTCTTTTTTATTCTAAGAATAAACTTATTTGGACAAAGAATATTTCTGGTAAGTACACTGTTAAAGATGGTTACAACTCTCTTATGGTTGCTAGAGATTTATCATCTTGGCCTTCTAAGTTGTTTTGGCATTCAACTTCTCTTCCTAAAGCTGGAGTCTTTGCTTGGAGTATTTGCTTGTTTGGCAATTCAAGACAGAGTCCTTACAAGTATGAGACTAAACAAGCTTGGTATTATTGTTGTTTTCCCTTGTGTCCTTTATAACAAAAATTTGGAATCTTTTTCACTTGTTCCTACATTGTGATTATGCTTATAAATGTTAGCAATGGTTGTTTGAAAAGTTAAATATATCCTTTGTCATTGGTAAGGATCTCATTTCCCATTTTAGATCTTGGCCCTTTATGTTTGCCTCATCTTTTTATGCATGCCTTTGGATCATATCTCCATCTATTGTAATTTGAAATGTTTGGCTAGAGAAAAACAAGAAGATATTTAAAAAAACAAGGTCTCAAGGTTCTATTAAAAATTGAGTCTTCAATCTCTGAGGTTGCTTTGTAGTTTATTTATAAAAATTTGGAAAATCTTACTTCTTTTTCACACTGGGATAGTAGAGTTACTAGAGTTTGGAAAATAAAAAATATTAATAAAAAAATTTGGTGGAATAATCCACTTTTATTGAAAAAAAAAATAATATACATTATTAAATAAAATATATTATAATTTTAGCATATATTATAAATTAAAATGTTAAATATACTATTTGTATTATTTATTCATATTCTTTAATTAAATATAGATATCTCTTCAACTCTTTTTAAATATTTAATTATAACTCTTTAGTCTATTTCATGCAAATTTCTAGAATGTCACTAGTAAATATATTTCAAATTATTTTATAACATAATACTCACACAAAATCTTTGTTTCTAATCATTCCCCTCCCTGTATATATCTACCTCTCTCTATATATCACCTTTTATATCGTTACCTTTCAATCTCTAATTCTCCACATCCCTCTTACCCTCCCCTACTAGACATCTCTCTCTTCTATACTTCTCTCTATATATCACCTCATATATCCTTACCTTTCAATCTCTCCGTCTCCCTCTTTCTATCTCTATTCTATCTCAATACTATTAGCAAGACACATTTGTGTCCCTTGTTATGGAATGATATAATTATTTGTCTAGGTTTTATGATTGTACAGTTTATGCATCGCACAGAGATAAAATTGTGGAATTAGAAAACTTACATTTTGGCTCAAACAAGTGTGAAGTAAATAATACATTAACCATAAAAAATCAATTTATACAAATTAAAGATTCATTCACACTGCACTATCTATATAGACTAACATGAAGCCATCATTATGATTTACATTAGTTGATAACATGTAAGTGTATGATAGGGTGGTTATTAAATGCAAGTGAACTTAACGTAAGGTAAACCATAAAATAGCCAATTCCATTCAATAATCAATTTGTAAAAATTAAAATTACAATATTATTGCACTATACGTATAGAATAACATAGGGCCATCATTATGGTTTGCATTAGTTGATAACAGATAAGCGTATAGTAGGGTGGTTATTAAATGTAGGTATCCTCAAACGTTGGTCTTTGGACATAGCATTTAAGACTTTGATTCTTTGTGAATGCCTCGATGATTCAGGTTTAACCCTAAAAAATTGCTCTACACAATGTATTTATGAAAGCACTAGGAATATTCTCATTATATTTACTTCACATACTCGGGTAAGAGAATAGATAAATAGTTATTTAAAAAATCTAATATATTTTAAGAGGTAATTAGGCGTTCATATTTTTACTAATTTTAAATTGCTTAGGAAACAAAATATTTTGTTTACTGGATTATCCACTTGTCTAAATATAACTAAGACATTCAAAGTTTCTGATCACATTTCGAAGCTTATCAAGCAGAACCATGAATAATGATTTCCAAAGAAATCCTTGAATAAATAATGTCTTACTACATTAGAAAATTGTTTGGTATCCGGCATGTTTCCTTCTTTATGTCTTAATTTTTAATAAAATACTTCAGCGTGGATAACGTTAAGTAAAAACTTCAGCCTTGTATTATATTCATTGGAAATGTAGGACCAAGAAATAGAAAAGAAACATCTCACCCAATCGAGAATTTAGACTTCTATCCACCGATCTAAAAAACCCCACAGAGCCGGAATATTACTGCCACCGAAGAATGCCAGAATAAAATTAACTAGTATAAAAAAAACCAGCTTCATCACCATTATCAACTTCTGTAATAACATTACCTAAAGTCCCATCAAGAAAAAAAATTACTATTGTCAGGAACCACAATTGAGTGGGTGATCGATACCAACGGTTCACCGTCAAACACAAGCTCCCAGTATCTGATATATAAAAAGTCCCCAAAACTTAATTAACAGAATCAATAACCCATACTTGAAAAAAAATCCATCAAAAATAAACATGAGATGGTTTATTAGGATTCATTGCCGAACTATACTCTGAAGACTTGGGGAATTCAAATGTCTGTAGATATCCAACCTGTGGAAACGTGTCAGGACAAGAAATCCATATCCAGATATCTACCCATCCTGTGGACAGGGAAACATGCATGCCCAGAACAAAAAAATAAATGAACAAAACAAATCAACTTGCTATGATCCTGACTGATCCACAACGAAGGCAAAACAATTGGAGTGCCACACCAGCCATTTTCCCCATACCTGGAAAGAAGGTTTTAATCTTATAATAACAAAAGATTTATCTTTACCAAGAATCGTGGTCTCTGCATGCAATGGTAGAATTAAATATATCACTGAATGTCCCATAGATAGACCTTAATGCCCGGTATTTGGATTTAGTTAACAAATTCTATAAATTATAATTTACTGTAGAGAGGATCTACAACCAAAGATAGCATTTTTATTGTGTATACTCACTCCTCTTTCACCCAAATAGTCTATGAGACGTAACAATGTCCTTAATCACGATGGCAGCAAAGAAAGATAGTGAGAACTTTCGGAGTCCAGACCCAAATTTTGGGGATTCAAAAGGTATAGAACCATAATGAAAAATTTGAGAGGAGAGGAAAAAGGAGAGAAATATAGTCATGGTGGTAGTAGGAGGCAGCATAGCCAGCCACGCATGTACTCGTGCTCGTTTTTTCAGCAGGCTGTAAGCGAGTGATTGTGTAGGAGCAGGGGCTAGTATTCTTTGTCCACCTTCAATACCTCAAAATCCTGGCATGTGTAGGAATATCTACACAATCTATCACATAAAACTCAGATCCAACCAAGTACTTGAACATGATTCAATTGATTTTTAGATATGATCAGCAAGCTAATAATCTTAAACTTAATAGAAGCTGGACCTTCAATCCTTCTCCATTGAGTGCATTCCTTAGAGTTGTCTATGCCTCTACTGAACGTCTCTGCAAGATTAGGACATTTTGGCATTTGCAAGGTGTGAATTGCAACTTACCTTTTGATTATGCTAAGAAGGTAAGAAGCTTCATCTAGACAGTAGCTTAAAATGACGAGTTTCAAGTCCCATGGATGAATCTTCTCTAGCCACTCCAAACCTTTTCATGATCAGCTCTGTAAGAGCTTCATTTGGACAGTGGCTTAAAGAGAAGAGTTTCAAGTACCGTGAATGAATCTTCTCTAGCCACTCTCGAACATTTCCATGATCAACTATGTTACTGCCTAAGGGCCTTTTCAATATTGGCAAGATACCCACTAAACCATACACACCGTTATGATACCAAAATAAAGAAATTAGGCTTTTCTAGTAAAGCTTCCTAAGATAATTAGGATTATATACAACTGTCGATAAAGGAAACATACTGAATAATTAATGGTGGTCCACATAGAAATTATTCACAGCGACTAGAACAGGAATGCTCCCAATAGAATTTCATCTGATAAACTCTGCATCCAATTTCCTTGCCTTCATAGGATCTACATGATGCAAAAAATGCTAATGTTTTTCTCTTTCATCACCAGGCAAGCTTTAAATAAAATCGACACAAATGAAATATGCATTGATCTTCTATTGATCTTCTACACCTACTTGCAAATAATTCTGCAAGATAGTTCTGATTACTTCTATTAAGACATAAGAAGTTGGTACTAATATTATGGGTGAAACTGAATCACAACAAAATTTATTCAGCATAATGAGTTTCTCCAGATTGATGCAATGATAGCTTTTAAAAATGGCAATCTGTTCCAGCAGACCAATTAACTAGTATAGCCATTAATCATTTGTGCAAGCAGTAAACTGAAGCTTTAGAACATAACTGCTTGAATATCAATTTCAGTTTTTTCCAGATAATTCTAGTTAACCTCATTGTGTTGCCCCCATCCCTGTGAATTCCTTAACACAAAATTAAATGACTACGAAATAGAAAATCATGAAATAGCCGTGGTAGCAAACCCTGAGTAGAGTTTTAACAACAGATAGGAAGTACCATCCAATGTTACCTAAGGTATGACATAGCTGTTATTAGTTTGAAGGATTCAACAAGAAGTAAACTCAAAGCCTCCCTCGAATTGAAGGAAACAGAGTCATCCACACATGTCAAGAAAGAAACTAATAATTTAAGGCAAATAGCTTAGATATGGGGCAACCCTTCGACAATATCTTCAAAGTTTTTATATATTGAGCTTGTGAGAATCATACTTCAAAAGCTAACGCATGATTGTTTATAACGTCTGAATTCAAATTCGCAACAGAGATATTCTCCAGTGCGAGTTGCTCACCATAAAAGCCAAATAGTCCCAGGCATGCATTCCTGACAAGGGGAATTTTCTTCCTGAATTTGGTGCCCTATCATGTGCTCCTAAGATGGGATCTGGCTGGTCCTTATTTTGTAGCCACCAGTTCAAAATGACTGCAAACTATGGTATGTAGTTTGAAAGAGCAAACACAAACTATTGATCTTATAATTTCTCTTAAGCAAGGTCTTGAAGGAGATTCGAAAAATCAAAATTAAAACCACTATAAGGTGGTATCTAGACCCCATGTTAATTATGTATACCTCTGAAAATCTAAATTCCATTAACATAAACATTGCCGGAGGGCGGCTAAATCTGTTTGGAAACTAGAGCAGGTTGACCTTTCTGGGCATTTTAGATAGTCTTAAGTGTAAAATGTTTATTTTTATTGTCCTCTTTTTATACCCACCCAAACATACCTGTGCACAAGGCGTGCGTTGCATACATGAGATCAATCTTGTGATTAATACAAGAGAAATCAGCAACACTTTGTTGAGTTAAAAATCATGCAAACAGGCATCTGCACCATTGGCAAGATCGCCATCAGGAGGCACGTTTGAGGGCTAATAATTGTTACCACTTGAACCGAGTAGAACACTAGGCCACAAACTGGATAGTCCTCTTAATCTTAATAGCGGCAACAACAGTATTCAAACCCATGGTCACAACATCTCCTCTGTAAGTGAGGCAGAGGGCCATGGAATGGAACAATTAAAGACCATAACATAACCATAAATATTCTTGTCCTGAAGTTCAGGAAACAGAAAAAAATAGTTACTGACTAGAGAAAACCCAGTTAAGGTTAGTGTAATTAGGGCACTCGATGTCATAAATGTCCTCGTCAGCTAACAAAGCGACAATGTCAGTGTGCTCTAAGAGCGAATTAGTCGACAGCGCGCTATTGGAGGGTTACACTGCAGATGTGCAGACCAGAGTAGATGGGTAAAACATCAAATCCGACTCAGGTTTCTTTCCGTAGTTCACATAATGTCTCTCTAGGACAATAAATCAAAACCCTGACCCGATTACGCCTACTACCAAGTGGAATATATGAAACCCCTGCAGACATGTGCAGTTGTTCTGGTTTCGATCCAGACACAGATCCCCATTTCCTTACAAACTAAAGGCATAAAACAAAAATAACATCATTTATAGGTTAGTGTTTCGAATGATAATATCCAATTCATATTATCACTTTAGGGTTTCACACAGAGAAGAATTATATTGGCATGGTAGTTTGAGAAGGATTACTTACTGTTGTAGTGCATTACTCAATTATCTCACTAAAGACGGTGTTGAACATATCATCGCCGCCGCCCACCATCTCATCGCTTGGCACCTAAACAGGCTGACCATCATAATTGTAAACCATAAAACATCCGTCAAAATTGTTAAATGAACACTCCAAGTAAAGGAAAAATAAAAATAAAAACAAAAATTTGCAGATGAAACCCCAGAACCGCTGCTTGCAACTCGAAGCCCAAGGGCTAAACCCATAATAACCCAAAGGGCATGCAGCCTAAAATCAAGAGTTGCAGTGATATCAATCCTTCAAAAAACTTCCATATGTGAATGTCGTGCACAAGACAATCGACCTCCCAACTCCTTGAACGTATTATTTATTATTTATTTAGCCCTCAAATCTTGTGGACGATATTAAATCATCCTTTTAAAAAACTATATATATAAATTATAGAAAATTATAATTAAATATTACTTATATGGCTGATGTGATAATGATATGGCTAACCAATATCAGTCATCATATGAAGAAGATGGTCCCAAGTATATTTTGTTATCATAGATGAATTTGTATGAGATAAGAAATCATGATTAATTGAAATCTTTCACTAAGGAGTGATTGATTGCATATTTTGTAGATTGGACATGCTATAAGTGATTATGGGAATAATTTTAGTTGAGTGGGCATATTGAATAGGC
Organism: Cryptomeria japonica; assembly: GCF_030272615.1. Classification (NCBI taxonomy): domain Eukaryota; kingdom Viridiplantae; phylum Streptophyta; class Pinopsida; order Cupressales; family Cupressaceae; genus Cryptomeria; species Cryptomeria japonica. The sequence continues at coordinate 713,723,618 of NC_081411.1, read as the reverse complement.
TAACATAAGGTTGTAGTGATTGACAACTTGCAAGTATTTGTGTCTTATAACTTCTATCTTGACTATTTGTGATGTCATATTCACATTATGTAAATAGGAGAACTTTCTTAAATTTGTCATTTAGGATGCCTAATTCACTAAATTGTTAAACATTTCCTACAAATAAAAAAAGTTCAAACCTCATAAATAATGTTCTTTCAACATAAAATTAGTTATCATCCGATTTGAAACTTGAACCTTTTGATACAGATTGAAGAAACATATGATTGAAGTGAGAAATGTATTCTTGTGGTGTTCTTTTCATGATTGCAAACTAAAATAATTAGTTGCGTGCAATTGCATTAGGATAAAATTGAATCAAGAATAATATTTCTAATTCGGCCCATTAGCAAATAGAATTAGGTGGAAGACTTACATACCATTGAAGTTGTGCACCTTGAAGTGTCTTAACAAATAGATGAAAAATAAAATCATCATGATTTACCTTAGGAAAAAATATTAGATCCTTGCAAATCCTCACACGACCTAAAGCATTTTGCCCATTGTTTGGGAGGAACAAAGGAAGATTTATGTATGAAAAGGAATCTCGTATAGACCTCCTAGTATATACATAGGACTACCCATGAGAGCTAGTTTTTCCCAAAAAGTCTAAATCATCCAAAATGTTCAAATAAATTTGAATAGTCTTTTTTCACTACCCTCCTAGCACTAGTTCTATTGATAGGTGTTTTGACATAGTTGTAACATAGATGCAAATTCAAAAAATCTTACAACTATCTTGAAAGGAAATCAAATCCTTAGATAGAAGATGGTTACCCAAAGGTTCCAAGTGTCATCTCATGACTTTCTTGTTCACTCTAGATTGTTCATTGTTTTTCCTATTTTCACAAAGGGACTTACACAATTGTATTCTAGAATTTGCACCTTAAGGGTTAGATCTTAATGAAAAAGCAATTTACAATGTTTGAAACTTTTAAATTAGGTTTCTCTAATCTTGAATCTGATAAAATGAGTTGAATGGGTACTAAAATAAATAGTGTCTTTACATATCTTGTTAGGATATCACCTCTCTAGGATTTAGCTATTCATGCTTATCTTGTTATTTTTTGTCTTCATGTGATTGAAACATGTGTCCTTGTCATTTGAGATACCTATTGCATTCATGCCTTACACTTTCCCACACACTTGTCACTTGAACTTAGATGTGTAGTACATTTGGAAGGGTAGTCAAAGTTTCACTCCTTTGTTCTCACTTTCTCTTAAATGGAAGCTATTGTGCTTTCATACCTTGGCTTCTCCAACACTAGGAACGCTATAATATAGATTAAAAAATTAATATTTTGTTATTTTTTATTCTAAATAGTTTATAAAAAAAGGTCAAAATAAAGAGAAACAAAATCTTAACTTTGAAATTATGCTAGAATGATAACATGCGTGAATAAATTAATCTAAAAGTAAATAAAACTTTATTTAGCTAAATTAAATCATGGAGCCACAAAGTTAATGCAATATCCAAAAGAACTTGAATCACTCAAAATTATATAAATTTGTCAAAGCACCCAATTCTAGAGCAACTCTAACTAATAATTTTCCATGGACGAATTGAAATACATAGATCAAAACACATGCATGTATATTCATCAAATAAACTTCACTAAAGAAAGAGAAACTGTGAAAAAAAATAAAAAATTATCGTTGCAATTGTATGAAAATGAACAATTCCCCCCCCCCCCACCTTTCAAAATACAATGAATTGTCTTTATAAGATAAGACATAATTATTTACAAAAACCAATGGCTAGGGTTAATCCTCCATGTATGGTCTATATTGACACGTGCATTTTTTCAACCATTTAATTATCCATGGTTGAATATAAAATCTTGATACATACTTGATATAAACTAATATTTCTACGATCAAAATCAAATAGCCTAGTTTGCATATTTTTTTCAAAATTTGAAAATAAATTCCCCTACAATTTACTACTCAAAACTCTAGTTGAATTGTTTCACTTTCAATTCATTTTTCAATTTTCCTTAAATTCACCACGTAGAAAACACTACCTTTTCAAAATCTTACTCAGTTGCCCCTATCTTAAGTCTTCACCTTGATTTACTTATGGGTGAACCCACAATATTTAGTCCCATTTGTGGGACATCACTCTTTTGAACTTGGATGGAGGTAAAAACTTAAAAGCACTTTCATTTGAAGGTATTTTTTTAAAATGAAGGTACATCAAAAGGTACCTTCATTTGAAAGTGGACCTCCATTCAAATATTAAAAATATAAAATAAAACCTTCAAACAAATATAATTTCTAATAATAGTAAAAAAGTACCATCTCAAGCAAGGCTCGTTTTTTCTATTTTTAGAAATTATCTTTTGTTCAAAGTTTTTTTTCATTTTTTTATGGAAATGTCATACCTTGTAACAAAGGCCCTTGAATACCTTTGAACAAAAATACATTCATTTGAAGAAAATTTAAATGAAGGCCCTAAGAGTGACCTCATCAAGGTTTATATCCAAAATAAAGGCATTTGATTGAGTAATATGTGGAGCAAGTGGGAGGATTTGAATTCAATAAGGAAATTCTTCACAAATATAATTAAAATTAATGATATAAGCACGATAAGGACTCTATATAGGTGGGATTGATATGACTGCTCTAACATTATCTAATTCCTAGTAGTAGTGATTACGTATATAGGGGAAAGGATCCAATAGTTGAGCATGTACCAATTGTTGTGAGGGTTGTTGATACCTTTTGTTCCAAAAATTGAACAAATAAAACTTATTGTTTGATACAAAAAATATCAATTTTTGTTAGGAAATGTACCAATAGTTGTTAGGAAATGTACCAACAGTTGTTAGGAAATGTACCAATAGTTGTTAAGAAATGTACTAATATTGTAAAAAGTAACCAATCAGGTGATGCCATATCAGCTACACAACTATTGGGGTCTCTTTTGCACGTCTATTGGTCTCACTTTTTGGGGGGGTTGTTTTGGACACCTTGGCAAAAAGCATGCTGATGTGGCATCATATTTGATGATGTGGCCCTGAAACCTTAGTTATAAGTAGGGGACTTGGCAAGTAAGCTGCTGTAAAAAAATCGGAGTGATTTGAAATTTCCAAGTAAGATTTTGAGAAGCGTGAAGTTAGGGTGCACAACTACTGGGTCCTTTCCCCTAGTATTGATAGACGCTACATATAAAAGTATTAATACTATTGAGAAATCTAGTCCTGACTATCACTAATTTATTCCTCCTATTCATCCTTACCTATGTCCTCTTCTATTTGAATAACTTTACATGTGGCCCATGTACTACTATCTATTCAAAATAGGGGACACTATTTGATCTTCCTCATTGCAAATATAATTTCTCTACTTCGATAAAATCAACAAAATGATTGATTTTCATTGCTAGAAAATTAAATAGGATTGATTTTGATTTCTAAAAAATGTAATAATTATACTATTAAATGAAAACATTGGAAAGAGGACTTGCCTACCTTAAGGGATTGAAATTTCTAAAAATAGTGTCCTTATATATATATATATATATATATATATATATATATATATATAGATAGATAGATAGATAGATAGATAGATAGATAGATAGATAGATAGATAGATAGAGAGAGAGAGAGAGAGAGAGAGAGAGAGAGAGAGAGAGAGAGAGAGAGAGAGAGAGAGAGAGAGAGAGAGAGAGAGAGAGAGAGAGCGGGGGGGGTCTCAATCTCTCTATGTGGGTAGAGTGAGGATGTATAGAGATTAAAAAAATTATTGTAGTATGAGGAAATATATATAATTTAGAAAAATAAAAAGGTCAATTTTTAATATATATGAAATGTAAAGAGTTTAAGTTCTTTTCTATTTAATTTTTTATATATTTTTTAAATATATATAATGTATTTCAATCTATTTCTCTACTTTTTTATTTTATTTCATTTAATATTAAACTAGCAATAGTATCTTCTTTTTACACAACTATTATAAATTTCAAAATTCTTCATTTAATTAATAAGAATTGTGAGCATCAATTAAACACAACGAAAATTTTATTTGATTCTTAAGATGTATGAAAGCTTGTAGACAAAGTTGTAGATACAATGACATGCAATGCATTATCTCAAAACAAAAAAGGACGTTCTCAAGGTTAATGAAAAAAAATATTTAATTCCTAGTAGTAATAATCTACGAATATAGTATTGATATACACTACATATAACGTATTAAAACTATTGAGAAATATAGTCCCCACTATCACTAATATATTCATCCTTACCTATGTCCTCTTCTATTCTAATAACTTTACATGTAGCCCATACTACTATCTATTCAAAGTAGGGGACAAGATTTATTGCAAATATAATTTCTCTATTTTGAGATAATCAACAAAACAATTGATTTTCATTGCTAAAATATGTAATAATTATACTATTAAATGAAAACATGGGAAAGAGGACTTGCCTACCTTAAGGGATTGAAATTCTTAAAAATAGTGTCCTTATGTTTTTCTCTTAAAGAAAATAATAGCAATTGGTGGGTAGATTGAGGGTGTGCCTTGTATAGAAAAAAAATATATATATAGAAGTTTAGAAAAGGGAAACATAATATATAGTTAGAGCACTCAATCTCTCTATGTGGGTAGAATGAGGGTGTATGTCAATTAAAAAAATTATTGTAGTGAGAGGAAATATATATAATTTAGAAAAATAAAAAAGCTCTATTTTATATATATATGAAATGTAAAGAGTTTAAGTTCTTTTCTATTTAATTTTTTCTATTTTTTTAAAATATATATAATGTATTTCATTCTATTTCTCTACTGTTTTATTTTCTTTCATTTAATATTAAACTAGCAATAGTATCTTCTTTTTACACAACTATTATAAATTTCTAAATTCCTCATTTAATTAATAAGAATTGTGAGTATTAGCTAAACACAATGAAATTTTTATTTTTTTTAAGATGTATGGAAGCTTGTAAACAAAGGCTTTCTTAAACTTGTAGATGCAGTAACATGCAATGCATTATCTCAACACAAAGAAGGATGTGCTCAAGGTTAACGAAAGAAAGATTCCATGGCTCTCTTTTACTACTCTCAAGAAATGCATGAATACATATTTTTCTTTCATAACTAAGGTATCATTTACATTGTAATCTTATGTTTATGTCTTCAACACTCTTTGAAATCTTGGATGGGGTTTGATACATTAATTAATGGTTGAAATGTTTTGTAATATTGTCAAATGTTTATGCAAGTTGGACAAATGTCATGTCAATGATGGATGAATTGTAAACTCTAACTATTCATGTATCATATCACTATTTTCCTAAAATTGATTTTATAATAGAAATATCAATATCTATTGACACTCACCTATATTTGAGAAAATAGACTGTAATTAATCAAACCTTTACCTGACTTGGTGAAAAAATGTCGACATGTCAAGATCCAAATTCAAATTTGTTCCTAGTACCTCTTCAAGTCAAAGACCGCTATGTTCGTGCTAATGGTCCAACATAAAGTTCCTCGGCCTATCGATTCCCTACCTATATTTGTACGTCAATCAAACTTTAGAATAATAGGGGCCCACCCACCATAACTATAAATCATGTTTAGCCCTCTGTTTCCTTCCCATAAATGGGATGAGAGAGATCTTTGGTACACATTGTAAGAACCTAAGCAGATATTTTTGTTTTCCTATTATAAATAAAATTTAAAATAGAATTTTTTTATTTTTATGATCAACATAGAATCTTGTATTACTAGTAATCCCACCTTGGTGTGCAATAGGTACACCAAAGATGTTTAGAAGATCAATTAGAAAAAAAAATGGTTAATTTTTTCATACAATTGTGCAGTGCATGAGCTCAATTGGTAGGAAATTTAGAAAATGATAGTTTCTATGCAACAAAGGTCTAGAACTAAGATCCAAACATGATTAAAACAAAAGTTGATATATGGGAAGAGAGAGAGAGAGAGAGAGAGAGAGAGAGAGAGAGAGAGAGAGAGAGAGAGAGAGAGAGAGAGACACACACACACACACACACACACACACACACACACACACAGAGAGATGCATAATAAGATGTAGAGAGAGGAGTGAGCGCATAAAATAAAGAGATAGATATATAGATTAGGAGAGATGGATTGAATGTGAGAGAGAGAGAGAGAGAGAGAGAGAGAGAGAGAGAGAGAGAGAGAGAGAGAGAGAGATGCATAATAAGATGTAGAGAGAGGAGTGAGTGCATAAAATAAAGAGATAGATATATAGATTAGGAGAGATGGATCGAATGAGAGAGAGCTACAAATAATGAGATATGGATAGCGAGGGAGAGAGAAGGTAACATAGATAAGTAATACAAATAGAGAGATAAAGGTGGACATATAGAGATAAAAATGGGGAGAGAGAAATGAGTGTGTGTGTGTGTAAGAGAGAGAGAGAGAGAGAGAGAGAGAGAGAGAGAGAGAGAGAGAGAGAGAGAGAGAGAGAGAGAGAGAGAGAGAGAGAGAGAGAGAGAGAGAGAGAGAGAGAGAGAGAGATAACTTTGGAAAGATAGAAGGGGTGAGAGAGATATATAGATAGGGAGGGAGAAATAGGGAGTGTGTGAGAGATATGGAGAGGGTCAAAGATAGAGAGGAATATAGAGATAGAGATAAAGCTGGAGAAGGATATGGAGAGAAGGAGAGGGGGATATAAATAGAAAGAGGAGAAAATGATAGAGGTATACATTTAATTAATTAATTTTTCTCATAACAATGAATCCTCAAATGGAGTAACTATCTTTCTTTCACACTTACAATGGAGGAGAAATGTATCTAGGTGATAATAATTTGCATCAAGTTGTTGGTTATAATAAGGTTTAGTTGCGTTATAATCTCAAAGGATGGGAATGTCTTGTGGAACAAGACTATTACAATCACACTAACACATTGACCAATGACAAATAAAAGCACTTTTTAGATATAGATTATTAAGAAAGCTTCAATCATCTTGCATAGCTAGAAGTGTGTATCAATTGTAGATCCTAAATACCTTAGATATAATAAATTAATAAAAATAACCATAGAAACTTATTTATTAACAAATATTCATGTCTTATAACATGAAATAATATAATTAATTACATGACCGATCTTTCTTTCCTACAAATTACCATGCTAAATTCAAGGTCTATATATGATAACATTTGTTCTTTTCAATATGTGTTTGGTTGTTCTTTAAAATATAAGAAATGATTTATTGAATAAATATTAAATTTTGTATTTAAAACTATAAGAAAGGGCTAAATTCTTGGATAGCAAAATCACCTATACATAATTAAATCACCTATTTGTGAGAAATAGAACATCCTAGTAGGCAATGATGTCAATGGATGAAGCAAATCTCACTAGTAATTGACTCTATTTTTACCTTACAAGATGGTTTATGGAGTTTTAGTTTATGCATTGTCAAGGTTGTAGTTGTTATGAATTCAAAATAATTGACAAAAGTAAAAAATATATGCTCCACGTGCAGGTTACATTGAAATGCATAATATACTTTTACTTATACTTATTGTTGTACATCATACATTTGGATGCAAATTAGTGTTGAGTCAAGGCAAAGTATGTGTTTTAAAATCTTTGTTGTCAAAAGAAAAATTGATTTACTTTGGTCAAATATATAAACCTAATTTAAATTATGTTTAGCTATTCAACAAAGGAATTCTTCTAAAAAAGGTCTTTGGAAGGAATAATTTTTATTTAAGCTTTCACATTTTTCAATAGTATAATTTAAATATTTTTTGTCTAATGTTTGAGAGCCACTAATATGGTTCAACATGTGTCAAATGTGTATAGTCATGTCACATGTGTGAATAGTATGGTACACGCTATCAAACTCACAGGGTGAGAATTACACTTGGGATAGGAGCTACAATATATCGAACGTGTACTGTACCAATTGCCAAACTTGATTTACTAGGAAACCTACTCAACTTTGTGTGGTGTTTCATGACATGGCATTCTCATGTCTTCCATTGATTGTAGTAGAATTGACATGCATATTCAATCATTGAGGATCTTACAATTATTAGGATTAATTCTATCTATTCAGGATATGCATATTTCCATTGATTGAAAACACCGATACCAAAGAAAAACTTAATTAAGGAAGCAATGCTCATTAAAGTAGATCCAACTTATTATTTTGAAAGGTGCCATGTGTTGTCCATTTAATGTGGGAGAAGAATTCATTAATGTTCAAATATCATATTCACTCTATAAAATAGAGTTATGTGTATTTGTTTACTAAAGTTAAATAATCTTAGTTATGCTAGGCATGCATAACTTCAGTGAAAAAAATCATAATTTTAATGTTAAGCTTAAACCATTAAATTTAGATTGCGAATTAGTCTAATTTACTTAGCTATGATCTAGAACATTTTATTTACTTTGATGACTTACAAAAATAATTTAGTCTTTGTTTCCCTACTTTCTTGTTGCTAGTATATGTTGCGATAATTGTACTTTAAGAGATGCCATCTCTTTCTACTTCTATTCATATGGTCAAACAACTACTAGTGTCCAACAAAGTTCAACTTTTGATATACATGTAAACATGCTTAATTTTAACAAGTTACCAGTACTTTTTTGTTTACAATTATAATTTGTTCACTTTGTTGCAATGGAGTATCTACCATGACAATATTTATATTTAGCATTACATATTAATATCTACTTAATTTTTTATTTAATGTACATTAATACATATTTGATATTTCTATATATTCAATATTTGCATACATTTAATATATAATATTAAAGTTAAATAAATAATGTGTCTAACATATTTTACTTCTTTCTTATATTATATATTGAACTTACATTATATATTAATAAAATAATAAGCAAATCTATGTATTATTTTTCACTAAAACAAATAAATGTTGATAAAAAATTAAGTTAGATAATTTAAGGAGAAAATCTCTTGCTGAAATGGAAAGATCTACAAGTTTTGTTATAAATTATATACATATATTTTTAAAAATAAGATAATAGAATTGTATATTAAAAAAATATTTATTATTTATTTAAGTTCTTTTTTTTACAAATCTTTATATTAAAATAAAGAGTACTTGAATCCAAATTCATTTCTTAATAATACTAGATATTTATATTAAAAATAAAATAATATAAATTTCATCCAAAAAAAAAATTAGACTTACATCTAACATCATCCCTATCACATATTAAAATTTTATAGCAACAATGAATACATATTGATAAGTAGGAGGTATTTTCCACAGCTAGTCAAACTATGATATTGCTATTAAGGTTCAACAGTGTAGTTTTTGGGTCAAACTCATTGACCCATGTTTCACGAGTAGTGGTTCACAAGAACCCATCTCTCATGAGAATGAATGGTCCATTTAGCACTCATTGCATCTAGGTGATGCTCACAGGGGTGAAGCACTAGGACTTCCTGGGAGGTCACCCATCCCAGTACTACTCTAGCTCAAGTGTGCTTAACCATAGAGTTCCCTCCAAGGTTAAACCCGCTTAGCTTGCAACCCCATTTGCAAAACCTTCAACAAGTGTTGCGCCTTATGAGAGATGGGTTCTTGTGAACCACTACTCATGAAACATGGGTCAATGAGTTTGACCCAAAAACTACACAGTTGAACCTTGATAGCAATATCATATAATGAATACATATATTTAATCAACAAAAATTATAAATTAAATATAATATTATCTTGTCAATGTTGTGTATTCAAAGCTACCAAGGTGAAATAAAAATGTTTATGAATGATTTTCAACCATATATATCTTGTCATCTTTCACAATTCAGTCACGTTTGAAGAAAAACGAAGTTATCGATTGCAAAAAGAAAGCAAGATTGTAGTGTAAGTTGCAGAAATGGGTGTCTACCATAACTAGGGGAAGAGCACCAATAGATAACATAGTTCCAATAACCGTCACCTTATTGTCATGTTGACCCCCCAATAGTCATCATAGTGAAAACACCATTAATAAATTTGATTTGTACCAATCACCGATCATTTTTTGTAATTTTTTGTTCATAATTGGCCCATTTGTGCACCACAATTGAGGCATTTGTCAACAAGTACTAGCGATTTTGAGTTGACGGTTATTGGAACATCTTTAGTTAGGTATCAGACGACACTTTGAGATGTGTACTTTTTGACCTTTGTGCGCATAATTGATTCCACAACGTGCATTGTTACTACCCAGAAGCCAGATCAATAGCTATAAACAATTAAGTCGCATATGAAGACAACTGAAAAAAAAAATCAAAAATCCGATGTACCGTTTAAAATATGTAGATAAATGAAATTAGCTATGACAGCTTCTCATGCTCTTCCCCTAAACGTGGCATAAATATCAGTTAAGACTAATGGCAAACTAAAAACAAAGCTAATGCCAGACTGTCCACTAAGCAGAAAAGTTCGATGGTCCCGTAAGCAGTGTTTAAAATTGCCCCAAGAATAGAGTTAAATGTCTGACACCATATTAATTCAACAAAGGACGCTGTACAACATAAAAAATGATGGCACGTATAAAAATATAAACGGTACCTACTATACAGTGGAGCCAACTATACGGATACAACACAACTGAATTAATGTTGCCGTGAATAGTGGATGGCGGGACCCAAAAAAATGAACGCATTAGATGTTTGTAATCGTCTTACAAGGCTGAGGAAGACTTTCAACCGTTGATCCTGCAAACCAGGTTGTGCGTAATTAGCAAGTAGGCAGGTAAAGTCCTATTTAAAAAAGGCGCCAGGTAGGAAAACTTTTTACCCATTTCCACGACTTTTTGGCCGCAAGCCAAAGTTTCCGCTTCCACAAATTCAATGCCTCCACCCTTTATCAGGTCGAAATTGCTTCAATCCGTTCTGGTGCCAATCTCTCTATGTTGGTAGAATGAGGGTGTATAGAGATTAAAAAAAATTATTTTAGTATGAGGAAAAATATGTAATTTAGAAATAAAAAGTATATGTATAGTATACATACATATACGAGTGAGAAATGTAAAGAGTTTAAGTTCTTTTTTATTTTTATTTTTTAATATATATAATGTATCTCATTCTATTTCTTTACTTTTTGATTTTGTTTCATTCAATATTAAATTAGTAATAATACCTTTTTCTTACACAACTATTATAAATCTTAAAATTCTTCATTTAATTAATAAGAATTGTGAGTAAACACAATGAAAGTTTGGTTTAATTCTTAAATGTATATGGAACCTTGTAGACAAAGGCTTTCTTAAAATTGTTGATGCAATAACATGCAATGCATTATTTCAGACAAAGAAGGGTGTGCTCAAGGTTAATGAAAAAAATGATTCCATGGCTCTCTTTTACAACTCTCAAAAAATACATGAATGTATTTTCCTATCATGACTAAGGTATCATTTACATTGTAATTTTATGTTTGTCTTCAACACTCTTTGAAATATTGGATAGGGTTCGAAGCATTAATTAATGGTTGATATGTTTTGTAATATTGTCAAATGTTAATGCAAGTTGGATAAATGTCATGTTAATGATGGATGAATTGTAAACTCTAACTATTCATATTATATCACTATTTTGTAAAATTGATTTTATAATAGAAATATCAATATCTATTGACATTTACATATATTTGAGAAAATAGACAATAATTAATCAAATATTTATCAAACCTTTACCCGACTTGATGGAAAACCACCGACATGTTGAGATTCGAATATTCGAACTTTGATTGCACCTTAGAATAGTAAGGACCCACCCACCATAACTATTCTCGAAATTATATCTCACGTCTAGCCCTTTGTTTCCTTCCATGAATGAAATCATAGAGATCTCATACAAAAAACTCCTACACAACTGAGCCCAGAAACATACATCAATTTAATATGGCATGCGGAAATCTCATCTCTTTAATCATAAAGATCATTGGAACACATCATATCAGAACCTAGATAGATATTTTTGTTTGCCTATTATAAATAAAATTTAAAAATACAAAAAATCTATTTTACGGTTAAAATAGAATCTTTTATTTTAACAAGTAGGCCCCATCTTGTCAAGTCCTATTAGAAAAACGCACCAAGTAGGAAAACTTTTTACCCATTTCCACTACTTTTTGGCTGCAAGCAAAAGCTTTTTCTCTCATTTCCACGACTTTTTGGCTGAGCATAAAAATAAAGCAAATAGTGTATAAAGCTCAACTTTCCGTTATCTTTCGTGAAATCAAAAGAAAGTGTGCCTCACGTCGACGACTTTTTTTTGGCTACCTGTTGCGTGCGCTCCTCTAATGAATTGTAGCTTATGAACTGGGATGACTGGTCCGTAAAGCAATATAAAATTTCTATACCCCTTTTTTTGGGGATAGAAACTGAAACCATGTCTGTGCGTATCCTAGTTGTCCTTGTGCTGCATGTATTTCTTCCATCACAAGCCCTCACAAGTTTCCGCTTCAACAAATTCGATGCCTCCACCCTTTACCAGGTCGAAATTGCTTCAATCCGTTCTAGTGCCATCTGCCTCACCAATCAATCACAACACGTCTCTGGCCGTGCCTTATATACTCAGCCCGTGCGGATGAAACATCCCAACTCCAGGAATACGAGCTCATCATTCAGCACCACCTTCGTATTCGCTATGGTTCCTTCTTCCTCTGATCCTCAACGCAGCGGGCACGGGATGGCCTTTATAATCACACCCACCAAGTCTCCAGTGGAAGAGTCATCGTCTCACTTCCTCGGTTTGTTGAACAGTTCCAGCACAGGGAAGCCTTACAATCATCTCTTTGCAGTCGAGTTCGACACAATCCTCAACAAGGACTGCCAAGACATCAACGACAATCATGTCGGCGTGGATCTGAACGACCTCCACTCTGTTAAGGCTGAAACTGCCGGCTACAAGATTGGCAACCAATTCCACGAATTAGATCTCAACAGTGGACACAATATCCAGGCTTGGATCGACTACGATCATACCCAACATCAATTGAATGTTACAATAGTACAAGCTGGTTCACTGCGACCCAAAGAGCCTCTTATATCTCTCAAAATTACGACTCTGTCCAACATTTTCGAAGAAGAAATGTACGTTGGTTTCTCTGCATCAACAGGAACTGTCGTTGAAGACCATTGTGTCCTCGCTTGGAGCTTCAGCACAAATGGATCCGCGCCTGCGCTGGATATATCTAATCTTCCTTCTCTTCTCATGCACAAGAGTTCCAACTCTAGACTTATAGTCGCTACAACTACAGCTCCGATACTTGTCTTGTTGCTTCTGGTTGCTGCTGCGGTTTTTTGGTGGAAGAGAAATAAGTACAGAGATGATATAGAAGATTGGGAGATGGAGTATTGGCCTCACAGGTTTAACTACAAAGACTTGCATATTGCAACCAAAGGCTTCCGAGACGAACAAGTTTTGGGCTGTGGGGGTTTCGGTCGGGTGTACAAAGGAGTCCTCCCCGATAACGGCCTTGAAGTTGCTGTAAAATCCATCTTGAAAGAAACCAACGAAGCCCTGAGGGAATTCATTGCAGAGATTTCAAGTCTTGGGCGTTTACAGCACCGGAATCTTGTACAGATCAGAGGCTATTGCCGGAGGGGAGCAAAGTTATTCATAGTTTATGACTACATGTCAAATGGAAGCCTAGACAAGATGATATTTGGGAAGACAGAGAGCGTGCTGAGATGGGCTCAGAGGTACAGAATCCTGAAGGACGTGGGTGCAGGATTGCTGTATCTTCACGAAGAGTGGGAGAAAAGGGTAGTGCACAGAGACATCAAATCCAGCAATGTTTTGTTGGATTCTGAACTCAATGCAAAGCTGGGAGACTTCGGACTTGCTCGTCTGTACGAGCATACAGGAGACCCACAAACTACTCGTGTGGTGGGTACGCTAGGATACATAGCACCAGAGCTTGTACACACAGGAAAGGCCGGTCCTAGCGCAGATGTGTTCAGCTTTGGTATTTTAATGTTGGAGGTTGCCTGCGGGAGGAGGCCTGTGGATCGCTCACTCGATGCTTCCCAGATAGTAATGGTGGATTGGGTAAGAGAGCTGCATGCGAAAGGCAGGCTGATGGATGCAGCAGATCCCAATCTTGGTGGTGAATATGTTGAAGATGAGATGGAGAAAGTGCTGAAATTAGGACTGCTGTGCTGCAATCCTAAGCCGGAGGCGAGACCTGCAATCAGACAGGTATTGCAGATAATTGAAGGGGAAGCGTCCGTTCCCAGTTTAGTTCCTTATGAGGCGAGTGAAGGTAACAGTAGTTCAACTCCAGACACAGTAGCATCTTTTGCATCGACTTCCAACTCTCTAGAGGGACGGTAGTGGAGAGTCTTTTCTGTGCGGACTTGTTGACCACAGGATCCCACTACTAATTGATGGAACATTTAGTCCGGTATAATTTGTTCTATTCTAATCATTTTACCCATAGCCCCGTACCCGTGTAGTATGTATATACCGTAAAATGTGGCTGATATCTATTCAAAATAGGGTCCAGTATCTGATCTTCCTGGTTGCAGATATAATTTCTCTGGTTCCGCAAACTCAAGAAAAAGGCTGAGTTTCATTGATGAAAATGGGATAATTATGTGATTCAATGAAAACACGGGAAGGAGGACCTGCGTGCCTTAAAGGGATTGAAATTCCTTGTATAGAAAGTATGTAGAGGTACGAAAAAGAAAAAGCTTTATATATATGAATGAAATGTAAAGAGTTCAATCAATATGTGAATAGATTGAGGGTTTACACTTAGAGGGACGGGAAATTTATTAACTGAGACGAATATATATATAGTTGAGAAAAGTTGTAGTTTGTTTTACACATATATTGGGAAGAGTTTGAGTTCTTTTTCTTTTTTCTAATATAAGTATTAGAGATAAGAATTGTGAGTATTGGTTAAATATAATAAAGACTTTGTTTAATTTTTAAGATATATGAAAGTTTGTAGACAATGACTTTTTTCAAAATGTGGATGTAATATATGCATGCATTATTTCAAGCAAAGAAGGATGTATTGAAGAATGATAGAAAAAATGATTTTGTTTCTTTTTTACATCTTTCAAGAAATTGATGAAGTATTTTTCCTATCATGATTAAGGTTTCATTTACATTGCAATCTTATGTATATTTTATGTGTCTCCAACATACTTTGAAGGTGTACATAGACACCTAGGATGTTATTGTAGAAATAATTGTTAATTAGATTTATAAAAATCTTGGAATTGAAGCACTAGAGTTGTAGTTATAATTGACTTTGAATTCATTTAAGACACTTTCCCATTCCTAAATAGTAGATGAAGAAATGGAGAATCTTGTGACAAATGATGGCCAAATGAGTTAATAGACTCCAAAATGGAGCACTACACTTGAGGGTGTGAATTGTTAGGAGTTGTCGATAAAAAAATGTGTTTGCAATTATTTGTTTTATTTGAAGATCCATTGATTGAGCCCTTGCAACACCCATGTGAAATCACTAATATATTTACTATTTCTAAAAAGTTATTCTCCAAATTGGACATGTGATTTTTGTATAATAACATAGTTTTGGTATCTATTATTTTGATAAAATTGTTTGTGGTTTTTTATCTTTCTCCTTGCTTATTAATATTAGAGATATGAGATAGCGAATTTAAGATATTATTGTTTATAGGTACGTACAAACACTATTATAATGCTATTAGACTTCAAAATGGTAGAATGTTGGCGTTGTATCATGCGCATTAAAGATTGAATCATAACTGTCTTCTTTCTTTGGTGGTTTTTTTTCTTTCTTTCTAAAAGGCTTCCATGTTGTAGATTTTATGTTTATATGATTTGTTAAGTTTTATTTTTATCTTGGGTTTATGCACCCTCATACATTTTATGGTAATCCAATATTTCATCCATCACACTAGTGAACCCTATTTTTCTACGTTACAGAACTTATATCAAAATAATAAGTAAGATTGAGTTGTTGCGATTAAATATTTTAAATAGATTTTTCTATAGTCCAATTGATGTATGTATAAATATATTTTGAATAGGAAGTGTATATTGATAGGCATGTTCCTATGTGATAGATGTGCCTCTATGTTATATATATACTTGATGTGATAAGTTTATATTTCTAATATTTTCTCATAAAAAATTATTTTACAATAACTTTTTTAATGAAATGATATACTTAAATATGTTTTATGCAAGCATGAAATGCCAAAATTTTGAAAATCTTCAACATATTTTGAACCTTCTAGCTATTGGTCTTGCTTTGTGCTTACTAATTTAGACCTAATATGTGGACCTTGTTTTGAAGATGAAAATTTACAATAAATGGTTTCTTCCAATTATTTATTTCAAAGATTGCAAGCCTAGAACATTTTTTTTTTTAAGTGGCATGCTATTCTTTTAGCTACTCCATTTTAATGGAGTATATGGAGTTGAGAGTTGCCTCTTCATTCTCTTTTGTTTGTAAAATTTTTTTAAAAATGTTTGAGGTATACTCTCTCATATTATATTTAGCATCCTAAAATTGCACCCCTTTTTAATTTTGATTTCATTGGGTCCCTACATTAGCGTTTGTGCCCCTCGACCTGATTATGCTCATGCCCCTCATAAATTGCACCATTTTTTACTTTTTCCATGCATCGGACACCTTGTCCTAGCCCCAAAATAGGGTAGGATTAGGGCATAGCACCTTGGTCCTCACTAGGACTATGGTGCCACACCATAGTCCTCCTCATTTTGGGCCTCTCAAAAACCCAATTTAGCATTTCAAATTAGGGCGGGATTCCTCTCTCCATGTTGGCTCATGTCGAAAAATTAATTTCCTACAGGCAATTATAAAAGGAGATTTCCCTCGCTCATTTAAACATTCGACAATCACACACACATTTGGCATTCAAGCAATCAAACATTCAAGAACAATCAAGTAGCAGTCAGTCTTCCTTCAAGCTTTGGAGCAACAATGAAGTCAAGATTCAAGCATTGGAGTAATTGTTAAAGACTTCATAAAACCCTAATCCCTTATGGATACAAACAAAACTTCATGAGGAGCTATAGCACTTGATTTTCAATCATTATTCAACATCTCCCTTAAAAGGAAAATCTTCTATTACAACAATTTCAATTATCTTTATCTCAATTTCATGGTTAATGCCAAAATTAGGGTTTGAATTAGGCAAGCCCCTATTCCCAACCTATTTCCCTTTCTTTATGTATGCAAGAAACAGGTACAGAGCTGCGATCTTCATAATCAATATTATTTGTAGAGACAAATCAATTCCTCTTCGATGTGTGAAAAGTTCGAAGGACCATGGTGACAGGCACCATAGTCTCAACATTTTAGGTGTTATTTCAGGGATAAAATTTGGGTGGGTGAATATTTCTCAGATCCAGGTGCACAACTCAATCCTGCATCTGTAGCTCGCTATTTTCATGTTTTTACCTTCATTTCCAACATTTTATCTAAATTTAGCAATTCAATTTACAAAAAAGAGGGATCCCCAAAATAAAATCAATCAATCCAATCAATATTCAAATTTAATCCTTGCTGGTTTTTGACAGAATTTATTGGATTCCCCCTCTTTTGAATGTATTTGGTCTCCCAAGTTTAAAATTAGAGGTTTTCATCTCTCTTGGGGTGTAAACCCTAATTTTTCACCACTACATTATATTATCTTTAACATTTTAATTTGTGTACTTCACTCATCTCAACTTAGTGTACGAGTTTTGAATAAATGTTAAAATATTAAACTTGTTTTTGAATGGGGTTGGATGCATTACTTAATTTCATTGATTTGTTTTGAAGCTTGGTTTAGTAGCATTTAAAATGCTGATTTGAAATATGTAAGAATATTTGAATTAGGGCGCAATTCAATATTTAAGTTGTAAAATAAATAACATGTATCATTACAAATCAAGAGGTCTTGTTTATAATGTGTTTTATTGTTATATTGGAAAATAATTGTTAATGGTGAGTTTGAGACCATTTTTTTAGTGATTGTCGAGTTTACGTGGAATAAATGAGAGAGTACTTGAGTATGGTGAAATTGGAAGTTGGACAAATAGATGTGAAAAATGGAACACTTATATTTTTAATATTGTCAAATGCATTTACAAGTTTGATAAATATCATGTCAATAATAGATGAATTTTTAATATTAACTATTCATATTGTCGCATTAAAAGAATTCATCTTTAAAGCACCAATTAGAATTCAAAGGGAAATCATGAATCCTCGTCTAATCAAATAATTCAAACAAACAGACAATGAAATAACATAATCAAATCAAAATAGGAATTATAAAGTAATTCAATCAAAACTCCCTATTCCGTGACTGCATATAACTCCCATTGCTCTTCTCTTCTATGTGGTATGGTGGCTCTCAGATATTGCGCTAGCAACTTGCAATTGACACAAAGATTCAAAGTTTGTGATTGTTGAAAATAGAGATTGAATGCTCAATTTATAGATTTTTGGAGAAGATTGATTGAAAGGTGGAATAGATTGATCAAGAGGTGGAACTCAAGTGAGCTCACATGAAAATTGATAGTTGAACTACTGATTTGGAGGTGAAACAAAATAGATTGAATAGATTAATTGAGTCAACTGATTGAGAAAAAGCTAACTAAAGGAAGAAAAAAAATGATTGGAGGAAATTAAGAAGATGATAAAGCTAACTAAAAGATGAAAATAGAGATTGGAGAGATAAATGATTTAATTAATTGATTGATTGAATTAATTAATTTAGCACGTGCTTGCACTTTAACTTAGATTTTCAATTTAATCTTTGCATGAGATTTATTCAAATAATTGAATTTATCTTAAATTCAATTTAGTATTTGAATATATTTAGAACTACTTTGATTTTCAATTTGCTTTTTGAAATCATGTGCATGTAATTGAATTTAGAAGAAATTAGAAGAATTTAAAATTAAATGAAATTTGAATATGGGGATTTGGAATTGAAGAATTAATTAGCTAATTAAATAATTTAAAGAAACTATTTAATTATTTTAGAAATGGAATTTAATTAAATAATAAAGATTATTTAAATTAAAAGATTTAAATCACAATTAATTAAATAATAAATATTTAATTAATATTTAGAAAAGGGTTGAATGATTAGATGATTATAGATATTATTATTTAAATAAAATATTCTATTAACATTAGAGAATTTGGTTAAAATGATTAAATGATGATAGAATAGGAAATAGAATAATTAGTAAAATTAGAAGAATAATATTAATTAACTTAATTAAAGAATTATTTAATCAATTAGAGGAATAATTAACACATGATCAATGAGACATTTTTAGGTGTCTACACATATCACTATTTTTATAAAACTAATTTAATAATAGAAATATTAATATCTATCAACATTCACTTATATTTGAGAATATAGACAATTTATCAAACAATGGTTGGACCTTAAATTAAAGATACTTTTATTTACATATTATAAACAAAACTTAAAAATAAAAAAATTGTTTTAAGATTAGCATTAGTTTTTTTGTTTATAACAAGTGAGGGCCCATACCATCAAATCCTATCAAATGCTAATAACATGCACCACCATTGTCTCGTCTCTCACCTAAAAAATCTTAAAACAAATATATAGAAAACGTTTTTTCCATTCAAAGAAAATAGATTTCCATAAGCCATTGAAATTACTACATTGTTTCTAGATTCCAAATTGTGTAAGTTTTGTTTACATTAGCATCTTAATTATTCTTCATCAAGATGAGATGAGAAAACTGCATGAATAAATTTTCACCATTTACACAACTTTTTCACTGCACTCAATTTTTTTCTCTCATTTCAAGTGCACTCTTGGATAAATATAAAAGACAAAGCAAATAATGTACTTATAAGAAAAAGTGGCTTTAACATGTGTTCCTTTAGGGGAAGAGCACCAGTAGCCGTCATAGCTAACTTCATGCACCCACAGATCCTAAACGGTACATCAGATTTTGATTTTTTTTTTTTAGTTGTCTTCATATGTGACTTAACTGCTTATAGCTATTGATCTGGCTTCTGGGTAGTAACGATGCACGTTGTCGAATCAATTATGCGCACAAAGGTCAAAAAGTGCACATTTCAAAGTGCCGCCCGATACCTAACTAAAGATGTTCCAATAACCATCAACTCAAAATCACTAGTACTTGTTGACAAATGATCCAATAGTGGTACACAAATGGGACAAATGTTCCAATAGTTGTGCACAAATGGGCCAATTAATTACAAAAAATGATCAGCTATTGGTACAAAACAAATTTATTAATGGTGTTTTCACTATGACATCTATTGGGGGGTCAACATGGTATCAAGGTGATGGGTATTGGAACTATTTCAGCCATTGGTACTCTTCCCCTATATAACTTAACTTACTTTATATGTGGATGCTTAACAACTTCTCTTGATTGGACAATTTTCTGATATTTATTATTAAACAATTCTCTGACATTCCAAGACAGTTGATTAGACAGTTTTCTGACATTTATTAATAAATATAAGAAGACTGTTTAAAAGATGCATTTTATAGACATATTCCTGTGGGGACCCCCTCCCCCAAAAAGGACATTTCCTTTTGCCTCCTCGTTGCATGTGCTCCGTGATAATTTAATTTACAATATGAACTGGGATGACTGGTAAGTAAAAGAAATATAAAATTTCATTTTATTCTTAAATTCAAATGGAATTCCATAAACCATCTCACTGGTAAACGGAACTGTCCAGATGGAGTCGAAACACCGTAGAATGAATCATCTCCCTCTATTTTCTTGTTTACTGGTACATTGAAGATTTACAGGATCCAAGCTTCATTGTCCAGTGAATATTGTCCGTCTTGAAGTGTTTCAATACCTATTTTTCCTTTCGTTCATATAAACTGAAAGCCATGTCTGTCCGTATCCTAGTTATCCTTGTGCTGCATGCATGCCTTCCAGCACAAGCTCACACAAGTTTCCGCTTCAACAAATTCAATATCTCCACCCTTTATCAGGTCGAAATTGCTTCGATCCGTTCTGGTGCTATCTGCCTCACTAATCAATCACAACACGTCTCTGGCCGTGTTTTATATGCTCAGCCTGTTCAGATGAAAGAACCCAACTCCAGAAATATGAGTTCATCATTTAGCACTACCTTCGTATTCGCTATGGTTCCTTCTTCCTCCGATCCTCCACGCAGCGGGGACGGTATGGCCTTTATAATCACACCCTCCAAGTCTCCAGTGGAACAGTCTTCATCTCACTTCCTCGGTTTGTTGAATACCTCCAACATAGGGAAGCCATACAATCATCTGTTTGCCGTTGAGTTCGACACAATCTTCAACGAGGAACACCTTGACATCAACGATAATCATGTCGGTGTGGATCTCAACGACCTCCATTCTGTAAAGTCTGAAACTGCGGGGTACTGGATTGGCAGCCAGATTCAGGAACTAGATCTGAACAGTGGACACAATATTCAGGCTTGGATCGACTACGATCATACCCAGCAGCGATTGAATGTTACAATAGTAAAAGCTGGTTCACCCCGACCCCAAAAGCCTCTCATATCTCTCAAAAATATGAATCTGTCCAACATATTCGAAGAAGAAATGTACGTTGGTTTCTCTGCAGCAACAGGAACTGTCGTTGAAGACCACTGTGTCCTCGCCTGGAGCTTCAGCACAAACGGATCCGCGCCTGCGCTGGATATGTCTAATCTTCCTTCTCTTTTCATGCGCAAAAGTTCCAACTCGAGACTTATAGCCGCTATAACTACAGCTCTGGTGCTTGTCTTGTTGCTTCTGATTGCTGCTGCCGTTTTCTGGTGGAGGAGAAACAAGTACAGAGACGACACAGAAGAATGGGAGATGGAGTATTGGCCTCACAGGTTTAACTACAAAGACTTGCATATTGCAACCAAAGGCTTCAGAGATGAACAAGTTTTGGGCAGTGGAGGTTTCGGTCGGGTTTACAAAGGAGTCCTCCCTGCTAACGGCCTTGAAATTGCTGTAAAATCCATCTTTAAAGAAAGCAACGAAGCCATGAAGGAATTCATTGCAGAGATTTCAAGTCTGGGGCGTTTACAGCACCGAAATCTTGTGCGTATCAGAGGGTACTGCAGGAAGGGAACAAAGTTTTTCATAGTGTATGACTACATGCCAAATGGGAGCCTGGACAAGATGATATTTGACAAGACGAAGAGCGTGCTGGCATGGGCTCAGAGGTACAGAATTCTGAAGGACGTGGGTGCAGGATTGCTGTATCTTCACGAAGAGTGGGAGAAAAGGGTAGTGCACAGAGACATCAAATCTAGCAATGTTTTGTTGGATTCTGAACTTAATGGTAAGCTGGGGGACTTCGGACTTGCTCGTCTGTATGAGCATAGAGGAGACCCAGAAAGTACTCGTGTGGTAGGTACGCTTGGGTACATAGCACCAGAGCTTGTACACACAGGAAAGGCCACTCCTAGAGCAGATGTGTTCAGCTATGGTATTTTGATGTTGGAGGTTGCCTGCGGGAGGAGGCCTGTGGATTCCTCTCTGGATGCTTCTCAGATGGTAATGGTGGATTGGGTGAGAGAGCTGTATGTGAAAGGCAGGCTCACGGATGCAGCAGATGCCAATCTTGGATGTGAATATGTTGAAGATGAGATGGAGAAGGTGCTCAAGTTAGGACTGCTGTGCTGCAACCCTCAGCCCGAGGCGAGACCTACTATGAGACAAGTACTGCAGATAATTGAAGGTGAAGTCTCTCTGCCCCCTGTATATCTGTATGAAATGAGTGGCGGGAGCAGTAGCTCATATCCAAGTACAGGAGTATCCTATGCATCGACTTCCAACACTCTAGAGGGACGGTAGTGGAGAGTTCATCAAATTTGTCATCATTTAATAAAGGATCCTTTCTTTGATGAAATTTCCAAGTTTCTTTGTGAATATTGGTTAAACATGATGAAGGTTTTCTTTAATTTTTTAAGATATATGAAAGCTTCTAGACAATGACTTCTTCACATATGGATAGAAAAAATGGTTTTGTGGCTTTCTTTTACATCTTTCAAGAAATGTATGAAAGTTTTTCTTTTTATAATGATTAAAGATTTATTTTCATTACAATCTTATGTATATTTTATGTGTTTTCGTATATGAACACTTGGGTTAGGATGTTATTGGAGATTTTTTTTCAATTACATTTATAAGAATATTTGCATTGAAGCATTATGGTGGCAATTATAATTGACTTTGGATTCATTTAAGACACTTATACATTCATAAAGACTAGATGAAGAAATAGAAAATCTTGTTATGATAAATGATGGCCAAATGTGTTTATAAACCTCAAAATGGAGTAGAATGTGAATTGTTAAGAGTTACTATAGAAAAGGCCTTTACAATTATGCATTTTAATTAGACACCCATTGATTGAGTCCATGTGACACCCATGTCAAATCATTGGTATAATTACTATTCTCAAAAGATGCTCTCTAAATTGGACATGTGATTTTTGTTTAATAAAATAGTTTTGGTATCTATTATTTTGGTTAATTTGTTTGTGGTTTCTGGTCTCTATCCTTGGCAATATATATTAGAGTTATGAGATAATGATTTTAAGATATCATTGTCTTTAGGTACATGGACACTATCAAAATGCTATTAAATTTAGAGTAGTAGTAATTTGGTGTTGTATCATATGCACATTGAAGATTGATACATGCTTGTCTTCTTTCTTTGATGGTTTTCATTTTTTTTTCCCTTAAACAATTCCTCATTGTAAATTTTGAGTCTATATAATTTGTTAATTTTTATTTTTTTTGTTGGTTTATGCACCCTCACACATTCTTTCATGGTAACCCAACATTCAAAAAAAAAAAATCTAAATTTGCATACACTTAAAAGAAGATTTATTACAATAATTATACCCTATTTCTCAACATTTCCAAGGGCTACAATATCAACAAAATCATAGCAAGTATGGGATATTGTTAGAATTGCATATCAAGGAATGAAAAATATAAAAACACCAAAGTTGTAAATATAGACAAGATATTTTGAAACTATGTCTATGAATTATTCTAAATTTATAAATTTATTTTTATCAGTTTTTTTGGGGGGGGAAGTTAATAGTTGCTAAGGGGCAACACCCAAATTTTATATCGATCTCTAGAAAGATATTACAACTATGGTAGTTACATAATCTATTATGTGTTCGCTACTAAACTATTCTAATCAGTGAAAACTTTAGAGGCTAATATTCGCCAATTGGCTATTTTTTGAAATTTGGGAATCAAATTTGGCTAATAATTTCAACTTTTAAGGTGACCCAATCGCCACAATTTTACAAAGTTCTATTTTAATTTTATTTAAATCACTAGAGAATTTATTTTATAAATTTTTTTAACTTTAAGAATCGCCACAATATTTGATACATGATTGGATCAAATTCGCCAACATTTTATAATTTATTGTAGAAATCCAAATTAATTCACCAATAATATATCATAATTATTAGTTACTTTAGGGTTATATCAACAATCTTTTGTTTCCACCATTGATTTAAAATATAATCTAATGACCTTCATTGTATTCCATGAGGTAAAATATACCTACAAATTGTAATGCTCGTGGGGTTTGAAATTGCTTTTGAATTGTTGACTTCAATGAAAACCCCATGAGTATTACAAATTGTTTGTAAATTTTATCTCACAAAATAGAATGAGGGCTATTAGATTATTTTAAGTTAATGGTAGAAACCAAATAAAGTATAGTCTAACCCTTAAATTCATTAATGATTTCAACCTTCGTGCCTTTACTTTTTCTATAAAATATTATTTTTAAATGAGAGGAAATGCAATAGTAATTAATGCATACAGTGATTATTTTCCAAGATTCGCCAATATTTTCTTAAAAAAAAATTGATATAAACAAATTCACAATAAATCTATTTTTTTTTTTTATAAAAAGGAAAGATTCGCCAATAAACATTATTATTATTTTTAGAAAAAATTAAATATTCGCCAAGATTTTGTACAATTTTTTGAGGGGAGGTTTCTTAAAGTTATCACTGATTCTAATCCCTCCTATTCTACATAGATATTAACACTGCTAAGAGGCATAAAAAAACAATACATTCACCCCCATGTTGCAGACCTTCTCTATTCCCTTTCCTATTCCTTAATAGCCTTCACGGTAAAATTGGGGCCAAATATCCTATATTTTCTATATCTGTCACCCTACAGATACTAACAAAGATTATCAAATTTTCGGAAAAGCAAATCAGGTGGTAGAATCCACAGCTCAAGGTTAGTCTTCTTCCTCTGCTCTCATTTCCTTTCTTGCGAGTGCTTTGGCCACATTCAGACATTCAATGTCGTACGTGTTGTGGGTTGGACTGCTTGTAATTTCTTCAATGTCACAACTGCCATTCTTCACCCATTCTTCTCCCTATCCTAGACCCCATTCCTCGCTATCTTCACTCTCGTCTTCCAATAGCAGCCCATAGGGGGCTCCACTGGCTAGGCAATATTATATAACGTGCATTCATATTGGGGGGTTTAGCATCCCAAAAATGAGGGTACAATATTGCCTATCGGTGAAAATAGGGGGTTTTTTATTCGGGTTATGAAAAAAAAAATATTTGGTGAAAATAGGGGGGCTTTTAATTCAACATGTGTATTGGGAGGGGGTAACAATAAAGAAGTTCAGGGCAATATTTTTTGAGAATAGGGAGATTCTTTAGTATGCCATGAATGCACATGCTATAATTGAAGCAGTCATCGGTTAGGAGGGACCTCAAAGAGATCAATCCAGACCGGTCAACAAGAGTAAACACAACAGAAACACAAAGATATGATGGAGGCAATGTAGAATAGATTATTTTATTTCATGAAAACTAATTACAACCAACTGGTAACAATTGGGTTACAGAAACCAGCTCACAGGCCTGCTAAAACATGTCCAAAGTATAAAATAGTTCACAACCGGGACCTTCAATCTTAAGATCTATCTTCTACTCTAAGTCTAACTACTTGATTACATTCTAATGTTCAATTACAATGATTTATATGATCCAAGGGGATCTGGTCGGCCCATAAAGGGATCAAAACCCAAAGAACAAGACCTAGCGTGTAAAACCAACAAGGTCGGCCTCCGCCAAAGAAATTCCTCTGAAAAATCTAAAGGATGAAGTGCGGATCATGGGAAAAGGTTGGCCACACGTGAAGGAACATCAGAATCAACGCTTAGGGCTCTGCAAGCTAAGGAAGGGGTCCAACAGATCACCAATGCAAATAGGTCTAGGCAACCGATAACAAGAAATTGTCAAGGAAACTGATAGAGATAACTTGTTGAAAAATGATCCAAATGCTCTATGGTTTGGGGATAAGGAAGATGATCAAGTCTTCAAGTAGAATCCAACTCTACAGGATCCGATGAGCCAAATCCGGGACACACAGAAAGAAATGTTAAAATTGCAAACAAAAAGCAAAACATAAAGGAAAATATTTTTGGTTGATGCAAGATTGCTATGAACCGGGGATGCTCCTGCATCAATAACTCAGGTTCATTAAGTGAAGCCCTCATGTAGTAGCCCCTTTGCTTCCATATAGTCCTTAACTCATCCTTCATCTCGGTCCAGAATGATTTTAGACAAATGAAGCACGAATATAATGCTTTTCTCAATCCCTTCCCATCATGTCTCCAACATTTCCAGCTCCAAGGTGTAGACAATGGGGATTTCCTCACATCCCCATCATGACCCTTCAACATGTCGTAGTTATGGGACAATAGAATGAGCAGGCCATCATCCACATTATCGAGGATTGCATCAATTGCTCCTAGGAATGTGTGCTTAAATAGAATTTGACACTACTTCTTAGCCCCGGCCTTGGTCACCCCCATGTATAATAGTACCACCAAAAATATTTTCATGACGTCTGTGTTAACCTTGTACCAATGGAAAGCATTAAGAAATTATTCCCCCAACATAGTTTTAACCACATGAAAGACTAGCGGGTGTCTAGAAGAAAGTATGGTTGTCATTCATTTGTTTATGGCCTCCCCCAAGAACCTGACATCTTTCATTTTGTTGATCCAAGCAATATTGGCATGTCCATCACTCTCACCTCGTCAAACTACTATAGATAGGAAGAACAAAATGAAACATCCACCACCAACTGCTCCTATTTTTATTCACTTGCCCTATGTCACCATGATGAGCCTCTAGGAAGCTCAATAAATGTTTAGACATCCAACACTTCATTCCAAATCTACGAGATTGCCTTGAAGGATTTTATTCGAATTGTTCCACACATTTCTACGCTCTTCCGTATTATTGCCATTTATTTATGACACCTCGCTACTAGGATGACCCCTGCAGTAAATGTGTGGTACGCCACAATTGTCACAACAAGACATCCCTTATTATTCCTTTATACATTTGTATTTCATCTATCTTTCCATTATACTTCCTCATTTGCACTATTTTTCATGTGGCTAAATTGTGATAGCACTCTCTCCTACTAATTATTACATTAGTCATTACTAATCTTGTTGTCTTTATACTATCTAGGCTTTTGGGTAAGCGCAAGGATGGCATCATTTTGCTCGTACTAGTGTCCCAATTAAGTTTTCTTTCCTGCCACCTCATCACCTCCATTATGCATCGTATTAGCCACATCATTGCCTTCCCAATAGACGTGGCTAACCCTAAATTCCACGAGCATGTCAAACAACTCCTTAATAGGACAAAGCTAATGAATAAATTTTTGATTCGAGGTATGGTTGATATGAATGTCATTTACAATTATAAGGGAGTCTCCTTCAAGATGAATACAATTAGCTCCCATCTCCAAACCCATCAGTAAACTGACCAAGGCAACTCTGAATTCTGCAGCATTGTTAGTGGAATCTTTGAGAGATATATATCTTTTTGTGATTGTCTTCTCACGTTCATCCCGTGCAATACACTCAACCCTGGTAGTCGTCAAAATGACCTAGCGAAAATCTTCATGCCTCGAGAAAAATACTGGTCATTTTTGGATAAATTTTGTTTTATGCCATATGCTTCAGGCTCAGGGTTTTATGCATTTTTGTTTGAAGTCTTGGTTAAAACCCCTAAACTGGTTATAATTTTGCATTACCTTTTTCCACTTAAGTTTGAGGGTTCTAGTAAAGTGGACGGGGCCTTTTTTATGTCCTATGCATTACTCTATTCGACGGTTTCTTATGTTTTCTTAAGTCTACGTTTTATTTCTCCTAGGCGGGTCCCCTTTTAATTTTTCATTTGCTGCATAAATTTTCCTAAGTCCAACCTTAAGGATATTTCTATCAATGTCTTTGTGATATCAATCAGTCTACTAAAGTTTCTTACCATCTGCACATGTGTTAATGGATGGAGATATTTTAATAATGGTAAAAAAGATGCTCAATCGTTAAATGGCTAGAGAAGGCAGACATTATGGCCAACAGGATAGAGCTCGAACATATCTGATGGCTCTTGCTACCCCGCGGTTGAACATGCTCAGAGGTTAATGATCACGACATTGCAAGATGATGCCACGTGTCTAGGGAGGACTGAGGTAAGTTGGAAGGTGGGGACCATTGACTGGGGTAAAGTAGGGAATGAGTCGGAAGTGCTATGTCATACTTTTGTTGGGCCCGCATGCCACATGTGATGGTCAATGCCAGATTGACCAATTTTGTTTGTGCAATTTGCCATTAGGGAATAAATCAATGGTGGAGATTCAAACTTAGTTCAAATGCAGTATCAAGTCGTTTCTCCACTCGCGCGAGCAATAATGGTAGATGATACAATGACACTTTGCTCTAGAACAATGATTAAAATGTATTTTTGAGCTATTTTGAACCACTAGAGCATTCAAAAGAGATTGAAGAGAGATTCCAGAGCCGAGGTATTTTTCAACAATTTCTTGCAATGCAGAATTGAGGTTCACCTAGTGCATACATAGCAGTAAATTGTTGAATTCCCTTCCGTGTTTTCAAAACTGTTGAAAGTTGTGAATTGCATGAGATTATGGTGAAAGGATTGTGAATTGTTATAGGGTTAAAATCTTGAAATAAAAGGGGCGAGAATTTTCATTTTTCTATATTGAGATTATTAAGTCTCGTGTTAAGCCCTAGTCTCCCTCCTCCATATGTCGGTAATTGTTAAAAAGGCCCTAATCAAGTAGAATGGCTCCCTTACGAAACCACTCAGGACAGACAGAGTATTTGAAGATAAATCTGTTTGATGAGGGTAAGTGCACCAAGTTGTGGTACCAAAAAGGTGCCACTTTTTATCTTTTCATAAAAATGTGTCATTGACATGAAAAGGTCGTCCAAACCTACGGGTTGGATGCCCAAGGCAAATCCAACCCAAAGGGTTGGTATTCTCCCAAGAAAACCATTTGGTGAGTGCCAAATATGGCGCTCGCCCTATTTGGCAGTCACCAAATGCAAAATTTTGAATTTTCACATTTGGTGCTCACCAAATGTGAAAAGTCAATTTTTGCACCAAATGTTTTGCATTGTCTTATGTGAAGGTTTTGTGAGTGTGTAGATTTTCCAATTTGGGCACAAGTTATATCCACCCCCAAAGGAGAATATATACATAAAATATAACATTTAGTATAGCTCTATAGGACTTATAATGTAGATTCTAGTTTTTAGAGGATCATATAAAATTTCAAACAGTCAAATTTCAGTAATTAGCATGTTCCTAGTAGCATTCTTTAGCTATGTATCTCACTCTCTTTATCTTCCCCAAACTCTAGACCTATCTCTTTCCCTCTCTTGTCTCTCTCACTTCTCTATCCTTGACTCTCTCCCTCTCTCTTCTCTCTCACTCTCTTATTGTTTCTCTCCCTTCCCACTCCTTTCTCTTGCTCACTACCTATCCCTTTTATCCTCTCTCTCCCCATATCTAGGGCTGTCCCTCCCTCCCTATTCACCTCACTTCCTCTCCCTCCCTATATTATTACCCACCTTTCTTTCCCCCTCTAGGTTTCTCACTTATCTAATTGTCCACCCTCTAGTTATCTCCCTCCTTCTCCACCTTTATCTCCCTTCTCCTTACCTCTATGAATTTATGCACTCTCTCCCTCTCTTCTCTCTCTCTCTCTCTCTCTCTCTCCAAACCTATCTATCTCCTCATTCTCTAGGTCTCTCACTTCCTCCATGTCTACCTCTCCATCCATCTCCTCTTACTCATTTCTTTGTTCTTCTATCTCTTCTATTCTCCCTCCCTCCCCTCTCCAGGTCTCTACCTTCCTTTCTTCCTCTCCCCCTCTCTGTCTCCCTCTCCCACTCTCTCGTCTTCTCTCTTCCTCTCTTATTCTCATTCTTAATTGTCTAGGTCATTACCTCTCCATCCCACGCTCCCTCCCCTCTCTTGGTTTCTCCCTCCCTTCCTCTCCACCTATCTACCTCTGCATATAGGTCTTGTTACCCACCTCTCTTTATCCCCCTCTATCTATCTCACTTCTCTCTGGCCATCTAGGTCTCTCACAAATCTATATTCCCCCTCTATAGTTCTCTTTGTCCCTCTATACCTCTCTCTCCCTCCTCCTTAACCCTATCCCTTTATG
This sequence comes from Cryptomeria japonica, assembly GCF_030272615.1. NCBI lineage: Eukaryota > Viridiplantae > Streptophyta > Pinopsida > Cupressales > Cupressaceae > Cryptomeria > Cryptomeria japonica. The sequence continues at coordinate 713,693,027 of NC_081411.1, read as the reverse complement.
AACTCCCTCATTTTCTCTTCCTCCCCTAACCTCTTTATCTTCTCCTTCCATAGGTCTCTCCCTCCCTCCATGTCTACCTCTCCATCCATCCCCTCTTACTCCTCTCTTTTTTATTATATCTCTTCTCTTCTCCTTCCCTCCCCTTTCTAGTTCTCTCCCTTCATTTCTTCCCCTCTCCCTCTCTACCTTCCCATCCATCCATACCCCCATATATATCTCACTCCCCCACTTTTTTATTCTCTCTTCCTCTTATATTCTCTCTCTCTACATTTTAGGTCATCAACTCTCTCTCGCCTCTATAGGTTTATCACTTCCTTCTTCTCCACCTATTTGCCTCAGCATCATGTCTCATTACTCACCTCTCTCTCCCCCCCTCTATCTATCTCATTCCTTTATCTTGTCATCTAGGTCTGTCATCTCTCTTTCCCAATATAGTTCTCTCACCTATCTATTTGTTCCCTCTCTAGTTCTCTCCCTCTCTCTTCCCCTCTATCTCCCTCCCCCTTTACCCCTATTTATTTTTTAACTCTCTCCTCCTCTTCTATCTTTCCCCCCACCTCTCTATCTTCTCTTTCCCCAGGTCTTGTAGTCCCTCCATGTCTATCCCTCCCTCAATCCCCTCATACCCTTCTCTCTCTTTATTCTTTCATCTCTCCTCTTATCCCTCCCTCCCATTTATAGGCATCTTCACTCTTTTCCTCCCCTCTCCCTCTCTATCTCTCTCTCCTTTCCCTACTAATTCTTATTCTCTCTTTACCATCTACATCATCAGATTTCCATCACACCCTCTCTACCCCTCTCTAGGTTTCTCTATCATTCCCTCTCCACCTCTCTACATCTCCATCCATATCTCATTACCAACCTCTCTCTATCCCCCTCCATCTATCTCAACCCTCTCTCTCGCACACCCTATCTAGGTCTCTCATGCCTCTCTCCCCCTCTAGGTATCTTATATATGTATATAACCCATCTAGGTATGTGCATGAGCATGGTGGCCCATATGACCCCTTAGGAAACCATTACTATCTATCTTAGGACACCATATGACATCTTAGGACAACATATGGTGTCGTTACAAGTCATATGGTGTGCTAAGGGGTCATATAGTGTCGTTACGGGTCAGGACACCATATGACCCCTTAGGACACCATATGGTGTCGTTAGGGGTCATATGGTGTCCTAAGGGGTCATATAACACCATATGACCCCTTAGAACACAATATGACCCCTAACGACACCATATGACCCCCAATGACACCATATGACCCTCAAGAAACCATATGGTGGTCTTAGGGGTCATATGGTTTCCTAAGGGGTCATATGGCATTCTATGACTCATTAGGATGCCATATGACCCCTTAGGACACCATATGAACCCTTAGGTGTCATATGGTGTCGTTAGGTGTCATATGGTGTCATAAGGGGTCATATGGTGTTCTATGACCCCTTGGGATACCGTATGACCCCTAAGACCACCATATGGTATCTTGAGGGGTCATATGGTGTTGTTAGGGGTCATATTGTGTCCTAAGGGGTCATATGGTGTTCTATGACCCTTTAGGACACCATATGACCCCTAACGACACTATATGGTGTCCTAAGGGGTCATATGGTGTCCTTAGGGGTTATATGGTATTCTATGACCCCTTGAGACACCATATGACTCCTTAGGACATGTCATATGGCCTAAGGGTTCATATGGTGTCGTAAGGGCTCATATGGTATTCTATGACCCCTTAGGACACCATATAACCCCTAATATCCCTATCATAAGGTGTTTTATGACCCCTTAGGACACCATATGACCCCTAAGACCACCATATGGTGTTCTGAGGGGTCATATGGTGTCCTTAGGGGTCATAGGGTATCGTTGGGGGTCATATTGTGTCCTAAGGGGTCATATGGTGTTCTATGATCCCTTAGGACACCATATGACCCCTAACAATACCATATGGTGTCCTAAGGGGTCATATAGTACCCTTAGGGTTCATATGGTGTTCTATGACCCATTAAGACACCATATGACCCCTTAGGACATTTCATATGGTGTCTTAAGGGGTCATATGATATTTTATAACCCCTTATGACACTATATGACCCCTAACATCACCATATGGTGTTGTAAGGGGTCATGGTATTTTATGACCCCTCAGGACACCTTATGACCCCTAATGACAACATATGGTGTCCTAAGGTGTCATATGGTGTTCTTTAACCCCTTGGGACACCATATGAGCTCTTAGGACACCATATGACCCCTAAAAACACCATATGGTGTCTTAAGAGGTCATATGGTGTTTTATGTCCCTTTAGGACACTATATGACCACACACAACACCATATGACCCCTCACGACACCATATGGTGTCCTAAGGGGTCATAGACCACCATATGACTCTTTAGGACACCATATGACCCCTAACAACATCAAATGACCCCTTAGGACACCATATGGTGTCATTTGGGTTCATATGGTGTCCTAAGGGGTTATAGAATACCATATGACCCCTTAGGACACCATATAATGTCCTTAGGGGTCATATGGTGTCCTAAGGGGTTAGATAGTGTGCTAAGGGGTCATAGAACACCATATAACCCCTTAGGACATCGTATAATCCCTTAAGACACTATATGACCCCTAACGACATCTTAGAGGTCATATGGTGTCCTAATGGGTCATAGAATACCATATGACCCCTTAGGACACCATATGACCCCTAACAACACCATATGACATGTTATAAGGGGTCATATGGTGTCTTAAGTGGTCATAGAACACCATATGACCCCTAAGGACACCATATGACCCCTTAGGATGCCATATGGTGTTGTTAGGGGTCATATGGTGTCCTAAGGGGTCATAGAACACCATATGACCCCTTAGGACACCCTATGCTAGTCTAAGGGGTCAGATGGTGTGCTAAGGGGTCATAAAACACCATATGCCCCCTTATGACACCATATGACCCCTTATGATGCCATATGACCCCTAATGACATTATATGGTGTCGTTAGGGGTCATATGGTGTCCTAAGGGGTCATATGGCATCCTAATGGGTCATAGAATACCATATGACCCCTCAGGACACCATATGACCCCTTAGGACACCATATGACCCCTAACGACACCATATGGTTTCCTAAGGGGTCATATGGTGTCCTGAGGGGTCATATGGCATTCTATGACCCCCTAGGACACCATATGACCCCTTTTAACATCTTAGTACATGAAATGAGCACTTGTGAAACCATATGACCCCTCAAGACACAATATGGTGTCGTTAGAGGTCATATGGTGTCCTAAGGGGTCATATGGTGTCCTATGACCTATTACGACATAATATGAGACCATATGAACCCTAATGACACCATAAGGTGTCGTTAGGGGTCAGATGGTGTCTTAAGGTGTCGTAAGGGGTCATATGGTGTTCTATGACCCCTTAGGACACCATATGACCCCTAACAACACCATATGATGTCCTAAGGGGTCATCTGATGTTGTTTGGGGTCATATGGTGTCCTAAGCTGTCATATAGTGTTCTATGACCCCTTAGGACACCATATGGTGTCGTGAGGGGTCATATGGTGTCGTATGGGGTCATATGGTGTCCTAAGGGCTCATATGGTGTCCCAAGGGGTCATAGAACACCATATGACACCTTAGGACACCATATGTTGTCATTAAGGGTCATATAATATCCTAAGGGGTCATAGAACACCATATGACCCCTTAGGACACCATATGGCATAATTAGGGATTATATGGTGTTGTATGGGGTCATATGGTGTCCTAAGGGGTCATAAAACACCATATAATCCCTTAGGACATCATATGTCCCATTAAGAAATCATATGACCCCTTATGACACCATATGGTGATGTTAGGGGTCATAGGATGCCATCTGACCTTGTAGGACACCATTTGGTGTTGTTAGGGGTCATATGGTGTCCTAAGGGGTTATAGAACACCATATGACCCCATAGGACACCATATAACCTGTAACGATACCATATGACCCCTTAGGACACCATATGGTGTCATTAGGGGTCATATGATGTCCTAAGGGGTCATAGAATACCATATGACCCCTTAGAACATCATATGACCCCTTAGGACACCATATGACCCCTTTGGACACCATATGATTTTGTTAGGGGTCATATGGTATTCTAAGGGGTCATAAAACACCATATGACCCTTTAGGACATCATATGGTGTCATTAGAAGTCATATGGTGTCCTAAGGGGTCATCAAAGACCATATTTCCCATTAGGACACCATATGACCCCTTAGGATACCATATGGTATTCTTAGGTGTCATATAGTGTCCTAAGGAGTCATATAATACCGTATGACACTATGTGACCCCTAACGACACCATATAACCCCTTAGGACACCATATGACCCTTAACGATACCATATGACCCCTTAGGACATGATATGGTGTTGTTAGGGGTCATATGATGTCTTGAGTATCAATATGACCACTACCCTCAACCATATCTACCCTAAACAATGTTTCATCAATCTTGTACCCCATACCATAAACCTTATCTACTACAACCTATTATCTAAATCCTATATAGGGGAGGGAGAAAAAAGAGGGGATAGGGAAGAATATAGAGAAAGAGAGATCTATGAAGAAAGGGAGAGGTGGGTAGGGAGTGGCTGAGAGACCTAGAGAGGGAAGAGTAGATAGGTGAGGGAGAGAGAATAAAATAAGAGAGATAAGTGCATAAAGAGAGAAAGAGGGGTAAGGAGGTGGAAATGAAAGAATTAGAGGAGAGAGATATAGAGGTGGGAGATCTAGAGCCTAGGAAGAGAGGTGAGAGACCTAGGGTGGAAAGATAGAGGTGAAGGAGATACAAGGGGATTAAGAGACAAAGAGGGAGATGTAGATATGTAAAGATGGGGGGAAGGAGAAAAATCAGTATGGAAAGAGAGGTTAGGAGGGAGATGTATTAATTAAGAGAACACAGAGAGAGTGGAGAGAAACAATAAGAAGAGGAGAGATGAAGGGAGGGAAGGATAGATATGGGGATAAGGAGGGAAGGTGAGAGATAGAGGGAGACAGTATAGGAGAGATCTAGAGAGGGGAGAGAGAAAAAATAGAGATAAGAAAGGGGGAGAGTAATAGATCTAGATTTTTTGGTAGATAAAGAGGTGATGAGAGAGATAAGAGAAGGAGAGAGTTCATAAAGGGAGATGGGTAAGGGGTGATGGAGAGAGAGAGGTGGAGATAAATGGAGAGAACTAGAGAGGGGATAAATAGAGAGATGATATATGTAGAGCATGAGATAGAGATTAAATACCTAGATGGGAAAGATAGAGGAGAGATAGATAGAGGGGCTTAAAGATAGGTGACTAATGAGACATTAATGGATAAGTATAGAGGTGGAGAGGGAATGAGGAAGAAACCTAGAAATTTGAGAGAGGGAGGTAGAGAGAGCAGGAGAGAGAGGTGACAACCTAGACAATGGCAAGAGGGAATAGATAGAATAGAAAAGAGATGACTAAGAGGGGATGGATGGAGAGGTAGACATGGAGGGATTCAGAGACCTAAGGAATGAGGAGATAGATAGGTTTGGAGAGAGAGAATAGAGGGATAGATTTCATAAATGGACAGGGGTAAGGGAAAGGGAGAGAAATATGGAGATGGGGGGAGAGAACTAGAGGGTGGACAATTAATTAGGCGAGATACCTAGAGGGGGGGAGAGAGGTGGGTAATAATATAGGGAGGGAGAGGTAGTGAGGTGAATAGGTTGGGAGGAAGAGACCTAGATATGGGGAGAGAGAAGATAGAAGGGATAGGTAGTGACCAAGATAATGGAGAGGGAGGGGAGTGAAATAATAAGAGAATGAAAGAGAAGAGAGAAGGAGGGAGTCAAAGATAGATATGGGGTCAAGGAATGAAAGGTAGAGAAGTTGGGTTTAGCTAGAGAGGGGAGAGAGTAGTGAGAGAGACAAGAGAAGTGTTGGTGTAAATAAATATTCATTATGTATATTATTACACTTTACTTAAGTTAACTTAGGATAATGCATCTCTTCGTAGTTTGGATTTGAGACACTTAGGGAAGTGTGCACATAGGGATAGAGCTTGTAGGAGAAATTCCACCTTTTGTGGTCTTATTTTGCTATTACACTCCATATTCGGTGGGTCATCCACCTCTTGTGGAATATTATATTATTTCTCCTACCTACCCCTAGTATTTCTTACCTACCCTTGTTTCTCATTGAGCCACATGTCATAATTGTGTGCTCGTACATCCATATGGCCTTGCCTATATAAGTAGGCCTATATTCATTGTATTGGTTAATCCAGTTGATCATTTGCATATTGATGAGAATACAGTTTTGTTCTTGTCATTCTATTGTCTCTCTTTTTATGCTTTTCATTGTGCCCTTGATCTTGGCAAAATCCTACATGGTATCAGAGCCTATAGGGCTTCATTGATTAGTCTTTTGGAGACATTTTGGAGGCTTCAATTTTTGAATTTGGGGATCTTCATTTTTTTGGGGGTGTCATACAGTGATTTGGACATCACGGTTGAATCCGGGAGGCCATTTCCATGAATTTCGACTATAAAGTCGACCTATTTTGGTGAGAAATTTTTTTTTGCCCATTTTGACTATTATTGTACGGATTTCAAATTTTTTTTAATATTTTCCGAAAAAAAAGGAGGTATTTTCTGAAAAAATATTTTCAAAAAAATTTTTTTAAAAAAAAAATTTCGGGAAAAAAAAAAAAAAAAATTCATTTTTTGGGGGGTTCGCAGATCCCCCCCTCGTGACCCCGCAGTACTCTGCAGGTTGCAGGGCCGTACCCCGCTATTGTTGCCACTGTCCTTCCCGCAGATCTTCTTCGACTCCTCCCGGCGTTGCTTGCAGGTCTTCTTGCTGGTGATCCCGACTTCCGGCTTGGCCCCTACGCATCTCCTGACACCCTGCTCCGGCGGCTCTGCAGGCTGCTGCTCCCTTTCTGGCGAGTTCTGGCCCCATAGATTTCTGCCCGGGACCACCGTCCAACACCGCCATGGCCGCTGTCGACACTACCCCACAGACCCACCAACCTCGATAGTTATTTAAACTGACGGACCTGTGCCTACCATGTGGCAGGCGGCCACTGGCCCGCGGTCAACATCCGTACGCCAGCTCATCGCCTAGTCACACAGTGCCACATTAGCATGTCCGTACGGTACGGATGCCACGTAGGGAGGAGATGAAGTTTTTTGTGACAGCCAGATAGGCATCAAATTTAAGCCTGTCATTTGCTGACGTCAGCAGTATTTTGAAATTTTTTGACCCCCTCTTCATTGAGCTTTTCAGTTTTGCAGTTCAACTTTGAAAGGCCATATCTTGCTCATTTTTCCTCCTTTTTTGGTGAATTTTTTTTTTGAAATGGGCTAAAATTTCGTGTTCTTCATAGTGGTGTGGTTATTTTCTGGTTTTAGTGTATAGGGTTTTCAGAAGTTTTGGATTCTCTCAGCTGTACCTGTCCAATCTCCAATTCTGCAACTTCAAAGGCCTCGTTTGAGATCATACGACCTCCTTTTCAGGTGCCGTTTTTTTTGAAAGTGCATGTTTTTTTGTCTAATTTCATAATCTATGATCAGATTTTAGAGATTTTGAGTGGAAGTTGTACTTTCAGATATTGGTCTTATTTGGCCTATTAGGTACTTGTAAAGTGCTTGGATCTTAGTTTAGATCTCTTGCATTATTAGTTTGAGTCTCTTTTGGCCTTATTGAGGTAGTTGTAAAATTGAAATCAGAATCCCACTTTGCCATTTTTTGCAAGTGGCCCATTGTATACGCACTAAGTATAAAGTGCCAAATCATCACTTTTGGGGGGGTTCTTTGATTGAGTGAATTTTGGGGGTTGTCTTGTGTGATTGTGCCTCTCTTTGTGCTCTTTCATTTTTGTTGCAATGAGTCCTCATAAATTTCCACCTTTAACTTGACATAATTATGCATCATGGAAAATTAAAGTATGGAGCAAATTAATGGAAAAGGGTCTCACGCATTACATAGATGGAACAATAGCAACACCACCTGATCCTAAGGCTGATCCTAATGCTCAATTAGAATGGCTCACTAAGAATTGCATGGCTCTTGGAACTTTGTGCAAGTATGTATCAGATGACCTCATCTTTCATATTGAAAAGTGTACTACAATCAAAGATGCTTGGGATATGTTTGAGAAATTGTATGGTCAAGTTGATGAAATCAGAGGTTATAAGATTGACAATGAGCTCACCAACTTGGATCCCAAGAGTTTTGATACAATCCAAGATTATGTCACCAAAGCAAATGAGCTAAGAGAAAAGCTTAAGGATTGTGGAATTGACAAAAAGGATGCTCAGTTGATATTCAACTTGTTGGAAAAGCTTGCACCATAATATGCAGCATTTGTGTCTAGCTTCCAAACTCATTGTTTGATAGTGGGGAGTTCCTATGTTATGCCTTCATTTGATGCTTTCACAGAAATGTTGATATTGGAACAATCTAAGTTGTTGAACATGGGACTTCTCAAGTCTTCAAAGTCCAAGGCTTTGGTGGCTAATCAAGGGAATCAAGGAAGTCAAGGAAAAGATTCCAACAAAAATAAGAAGCACTCTAAGTCTAAGCTACAACAGGAAAAAGGACAATCATCCTCTCCATCTCAAGGCGATTTTTCATCCTCTTCCAAGAAGAGGACACCACCTAAGAAGGATAAACCAACTTGTGCATATTGCAAGAAGTATGGTCATGATGAGCATCGATGCCACACCAAGTAAGTTGATGAGTTGACAGATCTTCTCAAGAAAAACAACATCAACTTGCCATCCACCTACACAAAGAAGGATTCAACTCCTTCCTCTTCCTCACATTCTAAGGGAAAAGGGCAAGCATTTGTGGCTACAATAGGTTCTTCACAACAATGGATACTTGACTCGGGTGCCTCATATCACATGGGTTCTACAAAGGAGCAGTTTTCTACATTGGAGCCATCTAAGGTACCTCACATTTACATAGGTGATGATACACAAGTAGAGGTTGAAGGGAAAGGTTCAATTGACATGGATGATGGAACATTTGAGAATGTTCTCTATGTTCCTAACTTGTCTACCAACCTTCTCTCTATCTACCAAATCACTCACTATGGGAATGGGAAAAAGGTTGAGTTTACACCAGATTCAGTTGTGGTAAAGGAACTTGATGATGATGCCTTGGTAGTAGTGGGACAAGTCAATGACACCTCAAGGCTTTATTCATTCTCCCACTTTGTGCCAAGTTCACCTTCTAGAGCCTTGCTTACTCATTCAAATTCCAAAAGTAAGCTATGGCATGAGCGGTTTGGTCACCTCAACTACCGCTATCTTCAGCAGCTCAGCACTAAAGACATGGTCACAGGTCTACCTCGAATTAGTTTTTTAGAGGGTGTATGTTTAGGTTGTTCCATGGGCAAGCATCCCGAGGAAAATTTTGATAAAGGGAAAGCTTGGAGAGCTTTGGAAGTTCTTCAACTTGTTCACAATGATGTAGCAGGTCCATTTCCAACACCTTCATTTAGTAAGGCCCGCTATGTCCTCACCTTCATTGATGACTACTCCCGCTTCACTTGGGTCTACTTTCTTATTCATAAGAGTGAAGTATTTGACATATTTCATGACTTCAAGACTTGTGTGGAGAAGCAATCTAGGAAAGTGGTGAAGATTCTTCGTACAGATAATGGAAGGGAATATGTGAACAAGAGACTTGAGGATTTTTGTACATTTGAGGGGATTGATCTTCAACATTCTGTAGCATACACTCCACAATAGAATGGAGTTGCAGAACGCAAGAATAGAACTCTCAAAGAAATGGTTAGCTATATTATTCATGCACATTTTCTTGATCCCGCTTTTTGGGTAGAGGCTATCAGTTGTGCCACACACATCCAGAATCGAGTTCCTCACAAAGCTTTGCAAGGTATTACTCCTTTTGAGGCTTGGGCTGGTAGGAAACCAATTGTGAGACATTTCAGAGTCTTTGGGTGTCCAACATGGGCTCATATACCTCCGCAAAAATGCAAGGCATTGGAACCTCAAAGTCGGCCTTGCATATTTGTTGGATATCTTGAGGGTGTTAAGGCATATAGATTGATGGATCCTGAGACACATGAGGTGTTCATTGAGAGGAGTGTTCACTTTGAGGAAAGCTCTCCTAGCTTAGCCTCTCTACCTCCTCCACCTTCCTCCAGAGTGGATAGTGATGCTAGTGATTCAGATGATGAGACTCCTTCAACTCTGACTTGCAGGGTTACACCTCCACAAGGTCCACTTGTAGTTGAGGAGCCTCATTCTCCACCTCCACCTAGACCTCGTTGGGCTCGACAGACACTTGAGTCCGCGGGTTCTCTTGTTGGGGATCCTTCAGATACACAAAGAACTCGATCACAACATCAGGATCTTCCACATGCATTCCTTGCTATTGCTTCCGATCCACAGACATTTAGGGAAGCATCAGGGGTTCCTGAGTGGGACCAAGCTATGGAGGAGGAGTATAGTTCATTGATGAGGAACAACACATGGGATTTAGTCCATCTCCCTAAGGGGAGAAAGATGGTTCGATGTAAGTGGATCTATCAGACCAAGTTTGTAGCGGATGGTAGTGTGGATAAGTATAAGGCTCGACTTGTTGCGAAAGGTTTCTCTCAGGTTGCAGGTGTTGACTATATTGAGACCTTTGCACCTATAGCCAAGATGAACTCCATTTGCTTGACACTTGCTATTGCTGCAGCTCATGGTTGTGCTGTACATTAGATGGATGTGAAGAGTGCTTTTCTTCATGGTGATCTTGATGAGGAGATTTATATGGAGTAGCCACAGGGTTTCATCCAGGATACTTCCTTGGTTTGCAGACTAAGAAAATCTCTCTATGGCCTTAAGCAGGCCCCTAGGGCTTGGTATGCCAAGATGGATTTCTTTCTTCTCTTAGTAGGGTTCACCAAGTGTCATTCCGATCCGAATGTCTACATTTTGCGACAGGATGACTCTCACTTGATACTTGTGCTCTATGTTGATGACTTGATCATTACAGGGAGTACCGCATCCATCATTAGCAGGGTCAAATCTGCTTTGCATGATAGATTTGCTATGACTGACTTGGGTCTTTTGCACTACTTTCTCGAGATAGAGATTTCACAGTCACCTTCTGGGATTACACTATTGTAGCCCAAGTATGCTCTTGATCTACTTGCACGCTTTCATATGGCTGATTGTAAGCCTGCCTTGACTCCCTTTCTTTCAGGAGTCAAGCTTGAGGCTCAGTGTTCTTCTCCACTAGTTGATGCCACTTTGTATCATCAGCTTGTGGGTAGTCTCATCTACTTGACCCATACACGCCCTGATATTTCATTTGCCGTTGGCATGGTTTCCCGCTTCATGCAGGAACCACATGAACTTCATTGGAAAGCCGCCAAATGCATCCTTCATTACATCTAGGGTACACATCACTATGGGATTCACTATGCAGCAGGCGCAGGACTTTGCTTGGTTGGTTACACAGACTCCGATTGGGCTGGCGATCTTGATGATCGTAAGTCTACTTCTAGTTACAGTTTTCACCTTGGTTCAGGCCCCATTTGTTGGTAGAGCAAGAAGCAACATGCTATTGCTCTCTCTTCGACTGAGGATGAGTATCGAGGCACTGTTAACACAGCGACTGAGACCATTTGGCTTCAGTAGATTCTCACAGAGTTTGGGTTCACCATCGACAGTTCTACATTGCGACAATTAGAGTGCTATTGCAATCTCGAAGAACCCGGTCCAACACCAATGGACCAAACACATCGAGATTCATATGCACTATATCCGAGAGCTAATTCAGGAGCAGGTCATTGATTTGTAGTATTGTCCTACAGCGGAGCAAGTTGCTGACATATTCACCAAACCTTTCACCGAGAGTAAGTTCCAGCAGTTGCGAGCTCTCTTGGGGGTGCAGGATGTGTCATTAGGGGGGGTCAGCTGACTTCTTCTTCCTCTCTTATGGGGGGGACTTTTTCCTTTTTGAGGTTTTGTCCTTCTTCTTTGAGAGTCTTTTGTACTTTCATCTCTCTTTTGGGGGGGAGTTTTTTCCCACTGGGTTTTCTCCTTTTCTCCATTTGTGAGAGATTGCATTGCATGGTTTTGCTTGCATTTGCATATTGTACATGGGTACCTATCATGGCCTGGTAGCCGGGACCCATCTTGCATTGTTGACTTGAGTCTTCATTAAATATTCATTATGGATATTATTACACTTTACTTAAGTTAACTTAGGATAATGCATCTCTTCGTAGTTTGGATTTGAGACACTTAGGGAAGTGTGCACATAGGGATAGAGCTTGTAGAAGAAATTCCACCTTTTGTGGTCTTATTTTGCTATTACACTCCACATTCGGTGGGTCATCCACCTCTTGTGGAATATTATATTATTTCTCCTACCTACCCCTAGTATCTCTTACCTACCCTTGTTTCTCATTGAGCCACATGTCATAATTGTGTGCTCGTACATCCATATGGCCTTGCCTATATAAGAAGACCTATATTCATTGTATTGGTTAATCCAGTTGATCATTTGCATATTGATGAGAATACAATTTTGTTCTTGTCATTCTATTGTCTCTCTTTTTATGCTTTTCATTGTGCCCTTGATCTTGGCAAAATCCTACAAGAGGGATAGAGATAGGTCTAGAGTTTGGGGACGATAAAGAGAGTGAGATACATAGCTAAAGAATGCTAATAGGAACACGTTGATTACTGAAATTTGACTAAGTCTGCAATTTTATATGATCCTTTTAAAACTAGAATCCACATTATAATTCCTATAGAGCTGAAACGACTCTCAAACATCCTGCCAATATATACATGAAATATAACTTAAAGTATAAGAAAGAAAAAAGACATATTGAAATGTGACTTATACTTGAATGTTATATTTCATGTATATATTCTCCTTTGAGGGTGGATATAAATTGTGCCTAGATTGGAAAATCTACACACTCACAAAACATTCACTTTGGACAATGCAAAACATTTGGCACACTCCAAATGCAAGAAATTGACTTTTCACATTTGGCGAGCGCCAAATTTGGAGTGCACCAAATCTGAAAATTCAAAATTTTGCATTTGGCGAGTGCCAAATAGGGCGAGCGCCATACTTGTCACTCGCCAAATGGTTTGGATTGGAAACCAACAACCCTTTGGGTTGGACGACCATTTTAGGCCTGAGACGTGTTTTTATCAGAAGATTAAAAAATTTCACATATTTTTGGTCGTGCTCTCCATCAGGTTTGCACGTGTTTCAATGAAACTAAAAAAAACCACCATAGAAACCTCAATCTCTCTCTTAGCTATCCAAGCATATAATTTTTTTCGCATTTTGATTTTATTAAGGCTTTCATCCATAATTTCTTTTGTTAGTGTGTCCATTTTTTGTCAAAAACCAACATGCACTATTTTGGGTATAGTTTTTTACATGTTCATCGGATTTTGAAGAAAATTATATTTTTAGAAACTAGACTGTATTCTACATGATTTAAATTTTTTTTTTTTTTGATTAGTTATCAAAGATTTTAGGGGGGAGCACGCTCAAATTTCTGTTTTTCAGGATGTGTCCACTTCGAAAATTAGTAAAAAATCATATACTCATTATACAATTAGCTGAAAAATTTGGCATAAACTACAAGGTGTTAGCTAATTTCTCACTGAAGCAATTTTAAAAATTCAAAAAAAAAGTTAACATTTTAGGGGGGCCACAACAGATGCTATGTTATGTTTTTTGCATAAAAACAAGACCACTTTTTGTGGTCCCCCTTTTTGAAGCTATTAATCTCCACCATTTTAAAAAGAAATTAGTAGTTTAGAAAGTAGACTCAAAGAACTCTGACTCTTGTTCTTGTTTCATCTTCAAATTTGGAGTGTAACTATCTTCAATTTGTCGTTGAAGTTCAGACTTTGCTGATTTCAGAAACAGTGGCATCTTAAGACCCCCTTTTGGCACCACAACTTGGTGCACATACCCATGACTTTCTTGACCAATTGAAACCTTCAACAAATGATAAATATTAGGGGCAAAATCTTATACAAGGAAAAACCCTAGGAGAAGGGTTAGTTGATAAAGCATACACAATTTCAGATGCTAGGGTACCCATGAATGGGGTGGAAATGTTTAAATTATGCTATGGACAAAGAAATTTGCAAGCCCTATTTTCAAGTGCCTGGCAATATGACTTGGGCAAGTTAGTGGTGCCCAATGTAGTCATGGATGTCAACCTCTTTAAGGTAGTTGCAGACAGATATGACCATGTTTCAAGAGTAATAAGGGGAAATGAGGGATAAGTTTTGTTGAAAACCGAAGGGAGGAATTCCATGAGATTTTTGATTTGTATGAACCTTTTGCCATCCTGGTTTAGGTGGATTTGAATGAATTAAAGGGTGAATACTACAGAATGAAAAGTTTCATCAGAGCCAACCTCCTCCCAACCCATTTGGCGAAAGCAGTAGACACAACATACCATATTGGCCCAAGTTCAGTGGAGCCTTTTCCTATTGGTGCTTTCGCCAAATATTTGCAGGCCACTTTCTTTTGTTTGTGTCAGATTTTAGGTTTCAACCCTATTACAGTCATGCCACTAGATTTCATGTATATGGCTATACAAATTCAACATCCTGATTTTATAGTGTTTTTTAACTTGGCCCTGTATCTTGAAGAAAAGATTCATGAGGGATTGCTAGATATTAAGAATGATGTATTTAACACTCAGTTCTAATGGTTTTCATTGTTAATGCATATGTTCTTATATAGAAATGCAGCTTATTTTGAAGGTACCATGAATCTTAAAAAAATGGTTGATAATATTGAGATACCGGTGTAGCTATGGAGTATGAATATATCTTGGGACAGATAGGAAGCCAGTTTTGCGAGATTTAACAATGATTTTGCTTCTAGATTGAGGCAAAGATTAACTATGAATCCACTAGGGATTCCCATGCAACTACATAATTTTGTAAGACCAAAGGAAAGGCTGCCACTTATGAAAATTGAGCACAACTGGGTAGACATTATCTCTTATCCTATCAGCACAATTATCAGAGTTTATGGTTTCCTTGGCCAGCCACATGTATTACCTTACAATGTTCCTTTAAGGTTAGGCTTTGCTGAAGTACTGTGGCAAGTAGGTTGCATACATGATAAGGAGATAAAGGGTAGGGGCAAGGGAACTATTTTCCCTAATTATACTTTCATTCCATACTTTGCAATTATGAAATGGAGATATGTGCATTTTGACAAACTCTTTGCACCATATCACTTGGGGGTTAGCACATTCAGGCACAGTGACCTGAAGGGATTTTATAATATTTTCAGGCAAAGAATAAAAGGAGGCCCACTAACTCATGAGCATAATTTTCCTGAAGATTTAATTAGAAATGAATTTTATCTCATGACTCAATATTGGAGGAAGGAGAAATGAATAGCTTTTAGGGAGCTATGGACTATTGTAAAGAAGATGGATCCCAGATATGATCCATTAAGAAACTTCACTCCATTCTATGCCAAAGTTGATTTTGTCATGAATATTTTTGATGAGTGAATTATTGCATTAAAGGAGAAGAGAGCCAGACTTGAGGAAGCTCATGATCATCAAGTTGAAAGAAGAAGAATGCAACAACCTACACCCATCACACCTGAAGAAGCAACCATGATTCACCAAATGAGGATGAAACAACTAGGCTCACCTCCTCCTCCACCTCACATGACAGATGGGCTAGAAGAAAGTAGACCTAGCTATGTGCCCCCTCGAAAGGTTGGTGTTGTGATAAAAAGGGTAAGAGAGGAAGTAAGTAGTGAAGAATAGAGAGGCATTGATAGTGATAGTGAGAAGTTGGTGAGAAGGAAAGGAAATAAAATAATGAAGGTAGAGACAACCCCAAAGGTGCAAGTAAGAATTTTTAAAGGGGTCAAGATCATTGATCTTGAAGATTCAGATAGAAGTTCCCCACCACCACATGTGCCTCTTTCACCTCCTAGACAAGATGAAGAACAAAGAGAAGAACAACACATGGAAGAACAATGAGAGGAGGATATCATTGAAATTACATATGCAGAGACACAAATTGGTATTCCTCCTATGCCACCCACTTTGGAACTAGACCTTACTCCTTTGGATATTCAGGGAAGAGCCTTTAGAGATGCCAAGAAGGAGGCATGTGATAAATTTCTTGAAGATGAAGCCTTCATAAGAAGCCTGACTTTCCTCAAATTTGTATGAAAAACAAAGATAGAAAAATACAAGAGAAGCACTGAGAAAATGGCCCAAAGGCTAGACAAGTTTGACCAGGAAAATAAGAAAGAGGTCAAGAGTGAAATGATGGAGGAATTCAAAGGAATCATTGTAGAAGAAGGCAAGATGATTGTAAATTAGGTCAGAGTCTTGATTTTGCCAGAATAGGATATAGTTGATGCAGTGGCTTTTGATACATAAGGAAATGAAAAGATCAACAATTCAGTACAGAGGAAGAAGCAAGGTTGGCACTGAAAGGGTTAGAATTTGTGGATGATTATGCAACCTAAGCAATATGGGCTCTAGAACAGGAGCCCAGGAGGCCTAATATCAATGATATAAACCCAAATTTGAGGGGAAGCCTCATTATAAAAAGAGCCTTTGATACATCAAATATTGAGGCCTCGAAGTTAGTTGTTGATGTGGCCAAATTGGCTCTTGAAACTTCAAAGAGGGAGGCTAAAGAAAAGGAGGAGTTAATGAAGAAGTTTGAAAAACTTTTCAGTGATTATAATGGAGTTCAATAGAAGTGTGCAGAACTACAAACTAAGGTTCAACATCTAGATCTCCACCTATCCCACATGTAGATGTTGTAGTTCAATTTGACAATTAGATTGATTTTCCAATCGCACCATTAGTGCCATATGTGGATGAAGAGCTTGAGCCCATCAGATCAACTGACTTGACAAGAGCTGAAACTTTGGAGAAAATAAATGAGTTGGAAAATAAGTTGGAGTAAGATGATCAATAGACCATTAAGAAAAAGGAAATAGTTAGTTTAGTGCTAACTCATTCGAATGAGAAGCCAACCTATTTGTTGGTGAAGTCAATACAGGAACCTCAAATGCTGCTAGAAAATATAGATAGAAAAATAAGAGAGTTGATGAGAAGTTTTAGTGAGTTGAATGAAACACTCTGCCAAGTATCGAAGATGGAAACATGGCAATCAAGCCTTTAAAATTTTGGAAAGAATAGACAGAAAGAGTCATCAAAACTCAAGTGGACTTGATTTGTGAGGATTTAGATACTGGCATGCTGGAGGACCACATGGACAAAATAATATGCACGAGAACATTCTTTGAATCCTTTGAGAGAGAGGAAAATCAAGTTGCAGTTAAGTATACTCCATACAGAGAAAAAGTTGATGAGATTATGAATTTCAATTGGCCATCAGATGAAGAATATGGTGAATGGAGTTATATTTACTTAACAGAAGAATAGGGACTGCAAACAGTTAGTAAGTTAACTGTTTGATGTGATAGTCCGATAGGTGGTCTTGTTTCTTTGCAGCAATTATCTTTTGGACGTGAGCAACAACAGGGTGGTCTCGTCATAGATCTTCATTGACAACAACAAAAGGGGAAAAGGTGCTTAAAGTGCTATGATGAATCAGTTGTGGATATTTGGTCTTGGTTGTGACATTCCTTAAATGGAATATTTTGTAACTAAATTATGGGTAACCGGTCACTTTTGAATAACAGGTGTCTCCTCTGGCTCGTAGCCTGTTTGTTCCCTTATTTCTATAAAAGGGAATTCAAGGCCAAGAGACAGGGTTCCGAATTTGATGTCTGTACTGAGTCTTGCTAAGTCAGAGTCCTAAGTCCCATGTAGCAAATTCTAGGTGAAAAAGAGCAAGTTGTAAAGATTTTGCATAGTGAAATAGAATGAGTCTTGTGTCATATCTTATGCAGGTTTTGAAATGACTGAATTATACACTATTTTATGGCAGTTATAGCATTTGAATAAATGAAATAGAATTCAAGTTTATTCCTCTCTAGTGTGTGATTCTGCTATCTTTTGAATGAAAGTGAATCAAGGATTTCTTTCTTTTAATAAATTGTTGTGATGTATGTTGTTTATGTTTATGCTTTGATCCAAGGGATCAATTAAATGCTTGAACAAAATTACAGGGTGGTAGAACTTGTGCATGAATTTTGATAAGTAGTTTGGGATTGGGTTGTAGATTTTGTAAGGCAATATATTCTTGGATCAATATGCTAACATATGAATTATGATATAATTCACTTTATATTTCATGAATTTGACTCCCCACTAGAATAAGGCACTAGTCATAGCTCGTTTTAAATATTTACAGTCAGGTTGTGCTCATTCTGTTTGTATTTGTTACACAATTGTTGATTATCAAAATACTTTTCATATTATGTATGTTATTGTGTGTTTTTCCCATCTCATGCTCCATTTAAATTGAGGATCATTGAAGGATTTGTCATCCTTGAGAATTCTCCTTGTTGTTGAGCCTGTATACGAGATTATCTACTTAATTTTGGTGCAATCCATAAGAATGACGCAAAGATTATAGATTCACGAAGGGATCACCCTCCTGGGTCTTGCAGAGCCAAAGTGTAGAAGGATTAGCAGAATCCTTGTCATATGTTGGTCCAAGTTCTTGAAGATATCGATAGTTGGAGTTGGCTTCTCCATAGATAATCTGAAGAATCAACTTGGTTTCTGTCTCTTGCAGTGTAAACCCCATTTTGCGGTACCAACAAAAATGGTGACTTTGTTGGGTAGTAATACATAATTGTAGTCAGTTGTGTCGTCCATTTGGGAAATTGCATTGAGGTTAAATTGTGTTTCTATGATTTGATGGTTGAGCCCATATTTTTGTGTTTCTAGTTTATGTTCTCTATCATAAGAGGTGTTCTTCATTTTTTGTGAGAGACATTTTTGTTTTGTGAACAAGGTTCACATATCTCTTTCAAAGACCAAATACTATTTTATTTGGTATCTTGGAGTAATTTGGGTGATGAATCTGAAGTCTCTGCGCCAATGCATATATTGTGAATATTTCTAATAAGTTTTTGAAATATTTTTGTCACTATGAGTAAGTCTAAGAATACCAGAGGTTACATGAGGCTGCATCTTGAAGAAAGATTGGAAGAGCTTCCTGGAGTTTTGCAGAGGAGTGGAATAAGAAGAAACACAGAGAAAATCCCTGCTGCCTCGTCATGGAAATCGAAGCATAAGAACACAAGTAAGTCATCTTTGTATCTCGTTCCTGAAATTCATGAAACCTCTTCTAAGAGTTCCAAGTCAGATAGCTTAGGATTTTTTGACTCTCTATTTAACACACCTGTACAAGAAGAAGTACAAAAAAAGAATAAGGAAGTTACTCAGGTTTAATATTAAGAAAAAAGAAGAGGCCAGAGTAGAAGTAGAAGTCATCATAGTAGTACTATGGGTGTACCTCCTCCTCCTAGCCTCACAACATAATTTCCTTATAATATTGAGTCAACTCAGGAACAAGGAGATGCAAACTTAATAGATTTAGGTGATACTTCTAGATCTGAAATAACTCTGCTAGATCCTGAAGAGGTTTTTGGAGACATAGACACATTGAAAAGGGAACTCCCAAAGCAAATGGATCTGAGAGAGAAAAAAGAAAAGGAGAAGGAATCCGAGGTTATACATGCTGTGATAGAGAGGGATAGTTTAATGAGGCAATTGGCTAGACTCAAAGCTTTGAATCAAGAAAAAGATAAGGCTAATGTTAAGGGCCTTGTTTTAAGAGAAGTCTTAGATAGGAAGTTTGAACATGTTATAAAAGAAAAGTCTAAGAGCCATGTTGATAGCCAAAAGTTAGTAGATCCCAGTCAGACAAGTGCTCAGATCCCCAAATTAGATTAGGATAAAGGGAAGGAAAAGGTATTCGGTGTTAAAATAAATGATTAAAAAACCTCAACTATCCCGGATCTAACTCATGGGTTGTCTCAAGCTAACATTGAATTGGAAAAGGCTAGGATAGAGAGTGAAACTCTTGCAAAAGAGTTAAACAGAATTGAGATGAAAGCTTCAATAGCAAAAATGAATTTCCTTAAATTGTCATCATTAAATAATGCTTCATTTACTGCTGGCCCATCTAATATTCAAACCATTACTAATTTGGTCCCTATAGCATCACAAAATGTCAGTGCAAGTGTTCTTCCCCAAAGTGCTCAAGGTATTCAAAGTACTGGAGTTGTAGTCATTGGACATGAAAGCCAAACAGCCACTCAGAACAATAGTCAGTCCCAAGCTTCTAAAGTACCCGTTGGAATTACTGCTGGGGCTAACATTGGAATAAAAATCACTGGAACTAGTGTTACAACCAATGTTGTGGAACAAGATACTAATGGGAAGTTTTAGAGAAGACCTATCCATTTAGAAAGGTATAGGAAATTGTGTTTTGATGGGATACTAGGATATCCTAACACAATCCAAAATTAATTGAGGGACAAGATTAATAAGTTTGTAGGAAATAATGCTATCACTGGTGAAGAGCATTTGAGAGATTTCATGGATAAGTTAAATGAATATGAAGTAGAACATGAGGATGTTGTCATGAAACTTTTTTGTACAATCTCTCATTGAAGATGCTAGGGATTGGTACAAAGGATTGCCAATTGCATGCATCAATTTCTAGGAAGAATTTGAAAGGAGTTTCAAAGAGCACTATGGTGACAAAATTAATGCAAGTTTTATGTTGAAGTGAGCTCAATAATATCAAGAAGTCACCAAATGAAGCTATCACTAATTTTAATATCAGTTTTCAAAAGGCTATGCATAAATTATTTCAAGTTCTAAGGTTAGATGGAAATGCTTGTCTAACTACATATGTAAATGCATTTGATGCAAAAATGGCTATATCCTTAGGGATAAAGATCCTCAGAATCTGAGGGATGCATTTAGGATAGCCATAAATTTTGAAGGAAATAGGAGAGGTTTGGGTAAGCTCGGGAGAAGAGAGTATCCTAGGTTCTCCAAGAGTGAAAAAGATAAGGTGGAGAAGCCATTGGGATCAAAACCAAAAGAAGAAGACAAATGGGACAAAGTGCTCAATACCTTGAAGGATCTCAAATTAACTGTTGCAAAGAATGACAAGGGTCCTGCACCAGAAAAACAACAGTTCAATAAATTTAACATACCTCCAAGGCTGCAAGATTATCCCTACAACACAAATTGGAAGGATGGAAATCTAGTTTAGTAGCAACAAAAGAATAAGAAGGAGCAACAGATTCCTGATCAATTGTAGAAACACACAGTGAATATTGTTGAGGATACGCCTTGGTGTGTTTCCTGTCAATCGCCTTATTCATCTGAGTATTGTGTTGTTGCACAATTCATTTCTGCCAAGGGTGAGATACAAGAAGAAGAAGAAGAAGAAGAAGAAGAAGAAGAAGAAACTTTTGAGAATGACAATGTTGATTGTCTTATAAGTACTTCTTATTTGGGAGGAGTGGAGTTATTTTATGATACTGAGACTCACGATTTGGATGTAGATCATCAAAGGCAAAGAAATGAGTCATACCACCAGCAAGTTTTTTCTGACAATGAGTTATGCGTTGATGATTAAATGTGTAACGCTGAACAAGGAGAAGATAATGTATCCTTGAGAAGACCTTCAGAGCAAGAGATTGCCAAAATAGTAGCTGCTATGGTGGCTCAAGTCAAGAGTAATTACCAATTGACAAAATAAATAATTGGTGAAGATCAAGGCAAGCCTTCTGGCCTATTTATCAAAGAAATAAAAAATAAAGGTAAGAAGGTCAAAGAAGACAAACCAAAGAAGGACGAAATCAAGATCAGGGAGGTCAAGAGAAAAGAGTGGGCTAAGAAGGCTGAAATTATAAAGCCCAATGAGGACACTGCTTCACCCAAAGTGAAGACAAAGATAGTTGCAAAGTCTGTCGTGCCTATTGGAGAGGACTTGAAGAAGAAAAAAAACATTGAAAGCAACAAGCTGAAGAAAAATGACGAGAAATTAGGCATGTCTCTTGAATTGCTAGATTACACACTTGTTGATATGCTTCAGTTACTTTCTCAGATTACAGTCAAAGTTCCTTTACAAGAAATGTTAAGAACAGATGAACATAAGGAGAAATATATGGCTTGGGTTAAGGGTGTTTCTTCTCTTACCAAGATGGAACATAAGAGTGTTTCTCATGATGTAAAGGAAAAACTAAGTAAAAATGAGACAAAAGATAAAGAGCTAGAGGGATTGGTTTCTCAGATCCCCCAAATCTACCTTGAAGACACAGTAGATGAGAACTTGGAGAGTGTAGATCCCTTCTTTTTGAGTGTTATCATAAATGAGGGGTGTTAAATAATTGTATGATTGATTCTGGAGCCTCAAACAATGTCATGTTGGTGAGGGTAATGCAAGCTATGGGTTTGAATGTAGATACCCCTCAAGGGAGACGCTGTGCTATGGATTCAAGAGAGGTACCTGCAATAGGTACTATAAGGGCACTACCTTATAAACTCACAACTTACTCGGAAAAGGAGTTAACCATGAGTGTCCTAGTCATAGATATCCCACCTCATTACGAGATGCTGCTGTGAAGGAAGTATAGTGCTTCTATGGGAGGAAGTTTGCAATGTGATTTGTCTTATGCAACCTTTTGTATTGATGGTAAGAATGTAAAAATTGACAAAGAGTCAAGAGTGCCATACATGATGGTGCATTAGAAGGACCCCAATGAAGACATAACATATTGTATAGATACATACATCAATACATTTAGGATTGAAGACTTTGCAACAGAAAAGAGAGAACAACCTACGCCACTGGAAAAGGAAGTTAAGGAGTCATCAGGTGATGATAGTTTATGGACAATGTATTTTGATGGAGCTATCTCTAAGGAAGGCTCTGGTGCAGGTGTATTATTCATTTCACCTAATGGAAACTTTTAAGTTTTCTTTTACTATGTCTTTGGCATGTACAAATAATGTGGAAGAATATGAGGCATTATTATTAGGTTTGAGATTAGTTTGAAAAACATGGGATAAAGAGTGGTGCATGAGCACCTAAGGGTGAGCAAATACCCTTTTCAATTTTTGCATAAGGACTGGTTCTAGTCCATTAGGTTGTATGTTTGGAGCTTGGAGTGAATTTTGTCTTCTTTTGAAAATTTCATGTATCGACTATACTTATCCCGATAACCCAATGAGGTGCCATCAACTATCGGCGGGGCTGTTTTCTACCTACCCTGATAGCCCGATGAAGTCGCCAGCGGTTGGAACGAGTCCAAGTGGAACCATTGGCTATCAGCGGAAGTGTTTTCCACCTACCCCGATAGCCCGATGAAGTCGCCAGCAGTTGGACCGAGTCGGAAGGAGCCATCGACTATCGGCATAACTAGTTTTTGTACCGCCCGATAACCCAATGGGAAAGCATACGCTTTGGAGTGCACCATCAGCCATCAACAAGAGGTGTTTTAGGCTATGTTGATAACATGATGGGAAAGCATTTTGTTGGGAGCACACCATCGACCATCGGAGTAAGTGTTTTGGTGCTAACTCGATGACCCAATGGATACCAATGAGGAAGTGTGCAATTGGTAAAGTATCATCGGACATCGGAGTAACTATTTTAAGGCTAACCTGATGACCTGATAGAACAAGAAGTGAGTTGTAAACTACCATAAGACATTATAGTAAGTGTTTTGGTTCTAACCTGATGGCTTGATGAGGAAAGCGATGCTAACTTGATGACCCGATGAAAATGAAAAGACAGTTATAGTAGGAAACCGATTGTGTCGAGTTCAATCTCGTCCATTAGGGAAGATTCATGACATGTCTAGGAGGATATAAAAGACCCAATGGGAATTTGTAAATAGGTTAGAAGGAGGTTGGATAGGTGGAACAAAGAACATCTTTTGAATAACAATTTGAAGACCGTTTTCTGGTTTCTTTCTCAAAGTTCAATTTTTGTTTGAAAACTGTAAATAATGGCTTAAATATTTAAATGCCAGTGTGATAGAGTATATGTTACTTTTTTGTGTTTTGTGAGTTCCAATTTTGAAGTTGTGCCAAGCTCGGCTCTGTAAATAAGTTGTCGTTCTATTTCTTATTTTTTGTTGGTGACAAATAGTATAAACATGGCTTTGTCTTGATTCTCCATCGTGAGGTCCACACGACCATTGGAGGTTGTCAAGAAGAGCCAACAATGTACAATAGAGTTCTAATTGTAGTAGACCAGGGAATCGCGTTGGCTGTTTCAACAGACTGGCCCTAGGCGAGCTTGATGATAGCCCGACTAGGTATCAGTGACCAAGAGGAATCACTTGCAGGGTAGACTAAAGTCTAGGTTGTTAGCCTCAGACTAGAGGAAGATGGGATCAAAGGGAGAGAAGATCCAAGAATGAGGAGGAAAACAACTTAGCAGAAGTTGTAGGAATAATCCATGGTAGAAGAAACCCTACAAGGTGGCTGGTGAGATCCGGTGGGTTAGTGAGTTGGTGGATTTACGAAAGTGAATTCACATAGAGCAGAGTATGAAACCTCAGTAGTGAGGACCTAGAGTGCATTAGGGGAATAGCGAGAGGAGCATTCTCAGGTTAGGCTAGGAAGAAAGCCTTAGAGTGAGTCAAGTTGACTCAAGCAATCTAGGGTCCTCCCTATCAGATTGGTATCATAGCAAGTTAAAAATTTGGGGTGAAGAGTGTAAGACTGATCTAGTATCAAAAGGAGTAAAGATGGTGACCAATGCAAAATTGGCTAAGCATGTCGCTGACCAAGAAGATGAAAACCGATTGCTCAAGGAAAGGTTGGAGCAGTTGGAGCAAAAACTAGGTGTGGTGGAAGTCAAGACAACATAAGTGAGTGGGAAGATAGATGAGAAGGGTAAAATGTTGGCAATAGAGGATGAAGTCCCTGCCCCAGACCTTGTTATTGATCAAGAACCATTCTTGAAGGCTTTGAAGGCAATGAGTGGAAAGTCTTTGGAAGGAGCATCGTTGTTTAGTGGCAAGATGGAAGCAAAGCCGGTAAGGGAATGGATAGAGGGTATATAAAATCATTTTGAGTGTGAAGGTGTGACAAAGGCCCAAAAGGTAAAGGTGGCTAAGTCAAGAATGAGAGGTGCTATCGTTACTTGGTGGAAGTTTATACAAAATGAGAGAGAAAGAGAAGGTAAGATCCATATCTCTACTTGGAAAGGGATGGTAAGCAAAATCAAAGAGACTTATCTTCCTGAGGATTATGAAGTGCAATTGCATAGGAAAAGTCAAAACCTAAGGAAAAAGGAGTTAGATGTAAGTACCTACACTGAAGAGTTCCAGAAGTTGTGTCTATGGTCAAAGGTGATGGAGGATGAAACAATTAGAGTAGCAAGGTATCTTAACGGTCTGAGATGGAACATATGAGAGGAATTAAGTTTGTTGAGTCCAAATACCATTCACAAATGTTATCAGTTGGCCCTAAAAGTAGAAGAAAAGAATAATAAGAAACATGAAAGCACTAATAGAGGCAGAGGTAGAGGTCGAGATTCAAAAGGCTATAGGGGAAGCTACAGTGGCAGAGGAAGTGAATTAAGATCACAAGGAGAGTCAAAATTGACTGAGTAGTCTAATGAATCTAGTGGAAGAGGAAATTATGGTATAGGAAGAGGTCATAACAACAACAACAAAGGTAGATCTGGAAGTTCTAGCGGAGGTTCATACTTTGCAAACATGAAGTGTTACCTGTGTAGTAATTTTGGCCATCCTTCTATAGGTGTCCAGAGAAGGAAACCTCATCACGTTCAGAGAAAAGAATCAATTATGTGCAAGAGGATTCTAGTCGTGTGAAGTCTCTAGAAGTAAACCTTGACTCAGAGAATGGTGAGAATCTAATGGTTAGAAGGGTACTAATCAGGGAACCGGTTATTGAAGAGCCTAAATAGAGGAAGTCTCTTTTTAGAGTAAAGTACAAGATACTTGGTAAGGTTTGTAAGGTGATCATTGACTCAGGATCAACAGACAATATCATCTCCAAAGAAGCAGTAAGTAAACTTGGGTTGAGTAGCATGCCACATAGTCATCCTTACAAGGTCACATGGTTGAATAAAGGACAACATGTGTTAGTAAATGAACAAGTATGGGTTGAATTTGCAATTGGGAAATATTCATGGATGCCTATGATTTGTTGCTAAGTAGACCATGGAAATTTGATAGAAAATCTATCTATGATGGCGAAAAGAACTCCTATGCATTCACAAAGGAAGGGGTGACATACAAGATTCAATCTTTGGTAGAGGATGAAGGAACTAAGACCAGTGGTCCTAATGTGTTGTTGGCCAGAGGAAAAGAATATTTTAGAGATCTCAAGAAAGGAGATGGAGAACATTATGCTCTCTTAATGAAACCTATTCAAGAAAAGAAGATTGAACAAGAAAGTTTACCTAAAGAGGTTCAACAATTGTTAGAACAGTTCAAGGACATTGTGAGTGATGGAACACCCACAATACTACCTCCTCCTAGAGCAGTAAGTGACCAGATAGACTTTATACCGAGAGCATCACTACCTAATAAGGCTGCATATAAGATGACTCCTAAACAAAACAAAGAAGTGGCAAGACAAGTACAAGAGTTGCTTGATCAAGGTCTAATCAGAAAAAAGTATAAGCCCATGTGCTGTACCAGTGGTGTTAGCAACCAAGAAAGGAGGTAAATGGAGATTATGTACTGATTCTCGAGTAATAATCAAAATAACCATAAGATACAGATTTCCTATCCCTAAATTGAGGATTTAATGGACTGTCTTGGAGAAGCAAAGTATTACACTAATCTGGATTTAAAGAGTGGATATTACCAAATCTGGATTAAAGAAGGGGATTAATGGAAAATGGCTTTTAAGA
The DNA here is from genome assembly GCF_030272615.1 of Cryptomeria japonica. Lineage (NCBI taxonomy): Eukaryota > Viridiplantae > Streptophyta > Pinopsida > Cupressales > Cupressaceae > Cryptomeria > Cryptomeria japonica. The sequence continues at coordinate 713,666,125 of NC_081411.1, read as the reverse complement.
CTACATAGGGGTTATATGAGTGGTTAGTTATGTCATTTGGGATTACTAACACCCCTAGTACCTTCATGAGGTTGATGAATGAGGTGTTGAAGGACTACATAGGTAGATTTGTAGTGGTATACCTTGATGATATCCTCATATTCAACAAAACAAAGGAAGATCATCTTGAACACTTGCAGATTGTATTAAGGAAATTGTATGAGGAACAGTTGGTAATTAATCTTGAAAAATGTGAATTCATGAAACAAGAACTCATTTATCTAGGTTTTGTTGTATCCCAAGGTACTTTGGAAATGGATCCTAGCAAGGTGGAAGCAATAAAGAGTTGGCCTACACCAAAAACTGCTACTGAGGTAAGAAGTTTTCATGGACTTGCCCAATTTTATAGGAAGTTCATTCGAGGTTTTAGTGAAATTTGTGCTCCTGTTCTTGATACAATTAAGGGTGGGTTGAAAACTAAGTTTAGGTGGACTAAAGAAGTCGACCAGGGGTTTGAGTTACTTAAAAAGAGGATAGCTACCCAACCCATCCTAGTTTTACCAAGTTTTGATAAGTTTTTTACCCTAGAATGTGATGCTAGTCATATAGTAGTAGGAGTTGTTTTAAACCAAGAGGGAAGACCAGTAGCATTCTATAGTGAGAAATTGAATGAAGCTAAGAAGAGATACTCATCCTATGACTTAGAATTTTATGCCTTAGTGCAAGCTCTTAGGAAGTGGAGGCATTATCTTTTGCCCAAAGAATTTGTAGTGTTTACAGATAACCAAGCCTTGAGTTTGATCAATTCTCAAGAAAAGTTGAGCAATAGACACATCAAATGGATAGAATACCTGCATGCACTTTCACTATCAAGCACAGAAAGGGACAGCTGAACAAGGTAGTAGATGCCTTAAGTAGAAAACTTCTCACTGGCCAAGAAGTGACTTTGCAGAGCATAGGTGTGGAGAGTTTCAAGGAGCTTTACAGGGAAGATGAAGACTTCTCTGAGGTATACAGGGCATGCAGTGAGTTTAATAATCATTTCAATAGCCAGTATGCAGATTATACATTGTCGAGTGGTCTTTTGTTTAAGGGATATCAGTTATGTCTGCCAAGAGGATCTATGAGGGAAAATCTCATACAGGAAAAACACAATGGAAGTCTTAGTGGACATTTTGGTCTGAATAAAACACTTGAGTTGGTGCAAAGATTTTATTATTGGCCGAAAATGCATAAAAATATCAAGAAGTATGTTGAGTAGTGTATTGTGTGTCAAAAAACCAAGGGTACTAGTTCAAATGCTGGACTATACCAACCTTTACCAATTACCAAGAGACTGTGGGAGTGCATCAACATGGATTTTATTGTAGGTTTGCCAAAAACCAAAACTGGCCTAGATAGTATTTTTGTCATTGTTGACCAGTTTAGTAAAATGAGTCATTTTGTTCCATGCAAGACTACGCATGGTGCTAGTTACATTGCACATTTATTTTTCAAAGAGGTGGTAAGAATTCATGGGCTGCCTCTCAGTATAGTTTCAGATAGGGATGTGAAGTTTATGGGACACTTTTGGAAAACTCTGTGGACAAGATTGGGAACTAACCTTTCTTTCGGTTCTGCTTATCATCCGCATATAGATGGTCAAACTGAGTATTGGGTAATCTTTTGAGGTGTCTCACAAAGGAATATGGAAAAATGTGGGATCAAGTGCTACCACAAGCAAAATTTGCATATAATGACAGTGTCAATAGAACTACAAGTAAGAGTCCTTTTGAGATTGTTTATGGACTCCACCCACACAGTGTTTGTGAACCTAGAGATTTGGCATTGTCCCCTATGTTTAATTTTCAAGAATTTGTTCAGTTTAAAGGTCCCGTAGCAGTGTCAGATGGACTGAATCCAGAAGGGGAAACTACTCTCAGTGATATTCCAGTACCACCCATTTCTAAACCACAGGCGGAACATATTTTAGATTCCAGGGTGAAGAAGCAAATGAGGCATGACATGTATATGGAACACTTAATTAAGTGGTGCAACTTACTTGAAGCTGAAGCCACTTGGGTTGTAGAACCCAATTTCAAATGACTGGGCATTGATGTTACCTTGCCGCCCCCAAGGGGGACTTGATTTTTTGTGTGGGGAGTATGGTACAGGAGCACCTAAGGGTGAGAAAATACCCTTTTCAATATTGGCATAAGGACTGGTTTTAGTCCATTAGGTTGTATGTTTGGAGCTTGGAGTGCATTTTGTCTTCTTTTGAAAATTTCATGTATCGCCTATACTTATCCTGATAACCCGATGAGGTGCCATTAGCTATCGGCGGGACTATTTTCCACCTATCTTGATAGCCCGATGAAGTCACCAGTGGTTGGAACGAGTCCAAGTGGAACCATCCAATAGCTCGATGAAGTCACTAGCAGTTGGAGCAAGTCAAAAGGAGCCATCGGATATCGACATAACTAGTTTTTGTGCCACTCGATAACCTGATGGGAAAGCATACACTTTGGAGCGCAGCATCGACCATCGACAGGAGGTGTTTTAGGCTACGCCGCTAACCTGGTGGGAAAGCATTCTGTTGGGAGTGCACCATCAGCCGTCAAAGTAAGTGTTTCAGTGCTAACCCAATCACCCGATGGAAACGAATGAGGAAGTGCGCAATTGGTAAAGTGTCATCGAACATCGAAGTAACTATTTTGAAGATAACCTGATGACTTGATAAAATGAGAAGTGAGTTGTAAACTACCATCAGACATCAGAGTAAGTGTTTCGGTGCTAACCTGATGACCCGATGAGGAAAGCGATGCTAACCTGATGACCCGATGAAAATGAAAAGACAGTTACAACAAGAAACCGATTGTGTCGAGTTCAATCTCGTTTGTTAGGGAAGATTCATGACATGTATAGGAGGATATAAAAGACCCAATGGAAATTTCATAAAGAGGTTAGAAGGAGGTTGGATAGGTGGAACAAAGAACATCTTTTGAATAACAATTTGAAGACCATTTTCTAGTTTCTTTCTCAGAGTTCAATTTTCGTTTGAAAATTGTAAATAATGGCTTAAATATTTAAATGCTAATGTGATAGAGTAGATGTTACTTTTGTGTGTTTTGTGAGTTCCAATTTTGAAGTTGTGCCAAGCTCGGCTCTATAAATAAGTCATCGTTCTATTTCTTGTTTTCTATTTGTGGCAAATAGTATAAACATGGCTCTGTCTTGATTCTCCATCGTGGGATCCACATGACCATTGGAGGTTGTCAAGAAGAGCTAGCTATGTACAATAGAGTTATATTTGTAGCATACCAGGGAATGGCGTTAGCCGTTTCAGTAGACTGACCCTAGGCAAGCTTGATGATAGCCCGACTAGGTATCAGTGACCAAGAGGAATCACTTGCAGGGTAGACTGGATTCTATGCTGTTAACCTCAGACCAAAGGAAGATGGGATCAAAGGGAGAGAAGATCCAAGCATGAGGAGGAAAACAACTTAGTAGAATTTGTAGGAATAATCCATGGTAGAACAAACCCTACAAGGTGGCTGGTGAGATCTGGTGGGTTAGTGAGCTAGTGGATTTATGAAAGTGAATTCACATAGAGCAGAGTATCAAACCTCGGTAGTGAGGACCTAGAGTGGATTAGGGGAATAGTGAGAGGAGCATTCTTGGGTTAGGATAGGAAGAAATCCTTAGAGTGAGTCAAGCTGACTCAAGCAATCTAGGGTCCTCCCTATCAAAGAGTCTCAAAGTTATTGGAGATTTTGAATTAGTCATATCCCAAATCAGGTCAAAGTATGCATCAAAAAATAAAAGGTTGAAGCAATACAAGAAGGTTGTGTGGGATGAGATTGAGAGTTTTGATGCATTTAACATTTACTGGAAAGACAAAAGCCATAACAAGATGGAAAACTTGCTGGATAACATTGCTTTAAGGCAAGAAGATATAACTTTCATAGGAATTTCAAAAGTTGAGATTCAAATGAGGCTTTCAATCCCTGACAACATTGAAAGATAACAAGTTTTCAATGATGATGATTATATTTTGAGGTTCCTAATTTGTGTAGAGTGGTATGAGGGTCATGAGATTGATTTTGGTGCCTTTGTGCAAACAGAGGATGGAAAGGAAATAGTCTTTGGGAATGAGGTAATTCAATTAAAGACAAATAAGATTCCCAAAGGCTTGGTTGTATTAGAAAGGGTGTTTGATAATCTGGATAAGGAAAAGATTTCTCCTACTGCCCAAAACCCTAAGGATTTAGAAAAATAAACCTTGAAATAGAGGGAGCCCCAAAAAGGGTGTACATTGGAAAAAAGATGTCACCAAAGGTAAGGAAAATGCTAATTGATTTATTAAGAAAATATAGGCATGTCTTTGCTTGGTCAAATGATGATTTAAAAGCTTATAGGGAAGAATTGTTTCAACATGAAATCCCTTTGATGGAAGGTGCTAAGCCTTTCAGATAAAAACAAAGGCCAAATAATCCAACCTTGGCACCTAAGATGCAAGAAGAATTGGTTAAGCTAAGGGATATTGGAATCATTAAGCCTATCAAACATTCATCATTGGTGTTTAACTTGGTACCTGTGAGAAAGAAGAATAGATATATTAGACCGTGTGTTGATTTTAGGAACCTGAATATATCTTCATTAAAAGACAATTATCCATTGCCTAATATGGAAGCAATGTTGCAAAGGGTCACAAGTTGTGAGCTCTTGTCTATGATGGATGGGTTTTTAGGTTACAACCAAGTAATAGTTAAAGAGTCAGAGCATTTCAAGATAACATTTACTACGTCATGGGAGACTTATGTTTATGTAAGAATGCCATTTGGATTGACAAATAAAGGAGCAACATTCCAAAGAACTATGGACGTTGCATTTTATGGCATTATAAATGTGTTCTTGGTTGTGTATCGGGACGAATTAACAACATATTCTAAGAAGGAAGGTGATCACTGTGATCATCTTGAAAAAATCTTTAACAGAGCTATTGAGTATGGAATATCTTTGAACCTAAATAAATATGCTTTTGGGGTGACTGAGGGTAAACTATTGGGTCACATTGTTTCAAAAGATGGTGTGATGGTTGATCCATAAAGTGTAGCAACAATTGATAAAGTCCCTCAACCCAAGATAGTGAAAGGCATCCAATCTTTCTTTGGGCAGATTAATTTCCTTAGAAGGTTTGTTACTAACTTTGCATAAATTAGTAGACCTATTTCTAAGTTGTTAAAAAAGGGTGAAAAGTTAGAGTGGGAAGGAGAGCCGACCAAGGCATTCCAAGAAATCAAACAGGCTATTAAAAAGCACCTGTTTTGAAAACATCTGATTACAACAATCCTATGCAAATATTTTCGTTTGCATTTTTTCATATTGTTGCTACAAGCTTGTTACAAAACAACTCAGATGGCTTTGAAAAACCCATAACATTTTTCAGTAAATCTTTGCAAGCTACAAAATTGAAGTATGACATAAATAAAACACAATATTATGCACTAGTAAAGGTAGTGAAGGCTTTTAGGAGTTACCTGATGGGATCAATAGTGGTTGCATATGTACTGAGTGTTGCAGTCAAAGATATCTTCACACAACATGAAGTATCCGAGAGGAGATGTAGATGGATCAATACTTGATCCAAGAATTCAATATTGACATCCAGATCACTAAGCTAGTGAGAGGATAGGGATTGGCCAAATTAATGGCTCAAAACAATTTGGATGCCGATCAGATAAATGTTACGGAAGAAGAGCACATAGCTTATCTCTGTGATATGGATAATTGTGAATGGTATGTTGACATAATATGCTATTTAAAAAAGATGAAATGTTTAGAAGGCATGAGTGACAACAAAAGGATGACATTGAAGTTACATGCCATAAAAATGTGTTGTCATGGGGATTTGCACTCAATGGAAGCTTGAAATTCCTGCAATCCCATGGAACATTGGACTACTCTCAGGATATAGGTATCTTATTGTGAGAGCAGACCTCCAGATTATAGGCTGACTTCCTATTTGATCACCTAAAACTTGAGAAAAAGGGAAGAAGGATATGGATTAAATGAAACTACTGCTACAAAGGTGATCCAACAATGACTAAAAATGACTTTGCTATGATAAGGAACTCACAAGAATCCAATAATGAAACTAAAATGCTCACAACTCAAAACTGCATACTTTGCATAAATGCCTCATGTGAAAGCTTTAGTCTTTCTGATATTTGTATGAAGGAAAACAAGGTAGTTTTCACAACTCCATTTACCAGAAAGTATAACTCAATCACTGATCTGCACTATAGCTTGTTAAACCACAAACTAAACATTGAGGGAAAAGAGATAAAATGAAGGATTATTTAATGATAATAAAAACTAATTCATCCAAAAACATTCGCAACAATATTTAGAACACAAAAAATGAGAGAAGAAACTAGTTGTTTATTGAAAATAAGGAGTATTTATCATTGCAAAATATGAATAATTCTCATGAAAATTTGAAAATACTCATAAGTAATGAGTTACAAGAGCAATAATCTTTGCTGATGAGTAGGTACAAAACTCTAGAACTAGAGAATAATGAGTGAAGAAAGAAGACTTATACAATTTGCCTCCAAAATTCAAAATTTGAATTTTGGCTCCAAACATCATGAGCTGTCACAATCTCCAAGTGTTTTCACAAAATTAGGTACTTAACTAAAAGAGAACTCTCTTCAAAGTGCAAAAAGAGAAGTCAAAATGAATACAAATTCCTTGGGCGGATTCAACTAAAATCCCCCAAAATTAGGGATGAAACTGCAAGACTCGAGCAGTTAGCCCCCCAAAATCCCTCCTTGACTAAAAGACTAACCCCAAAGACTCTTTAACTAAAGTGGGACTCCTAATTAGGTGACAAATCTCCTATTTTTACTACACTTGTTCGAAAAACACTTCAGTTTAAACAATCGTATCTATTTGTTTAATCGACACATTTCAGCTACAGTCAAACTCTATTTTGCATTAAAAAAAAATCTTTATCTTAAGTGACTTATACTTATCACTTTAAAATAAAGAATTTACAAGTCTATGCTGCAAAAAAATGAATGAAATTTTCAAAAACCCTAAAAGGCTTATGTTGACTATAAGTGTTTAAGAAACACTTTGAATGAATTACAAAAAGCTCTAATAGTCATGACATATTTTATGAAAGAAGCTTTTAAAGATAAAGGAATTTGTTTTTTGCCCTATAGGGCTTCCTAGGGTTTGCAACCCTAAAGCAAAAGGCAAAAGATATCAAATCTTTTCATTTCTCTTTCATACTTCCTCCGCATCTCCATGGGAGAGCTAGGGTTTTGAGTAGAAAAATGACTCAGGCCACCATGGATTTTTTATGATTAGCAGTTTGCAGGTCCTCTAGAGATTGAGGTGGGTGAGTTTTTCTTCATTTACCTGGTTCTATGCTCACTATCTTGTACATATAGTTTTCTTTCTCTCTGTGGATAGCTCTATTAGTATTAATGGTTGCCCATTCTCTATTATTTACTTCTTCTAAATATTTTTGAACTTCAACTGTATTCATGCTTCATTGAAACATTTCTTGAAAATCTGAAGTTTCTTGTATTACCTCCCATGGCTAAGAATACTATTATAGTCTCTCTCACTACTGAGGATGCTTTGTATGTTGACATATGATGTATGCTAGGTCTATGTTCCTAATGCAATCCCATATTCTTGAATATCATGGTGGATAGCATTGCCCTCAATTTAATCTGCATTAATGATGGTTAACAAGGTATGTTAATGGTTTAATCTTTGTATTTCTTTCTATACTCTTTGTGTCGTAATACCAAAACAAATATCCCAGATCATAGGGCTATCACTTTGAGTTTTGAATCCACAATTACAGTCATGATGGCTAGGACTATCATTTTGACAGTCTAGAACTTTTATATTGTGATATTGGTATACTGCAACAAAAATAATAATCTACTCTATGTTTGATCATACCCCCATATGTGACTGAAACAATTCTTTGTTCTTCATTCATGTATCATTGTCCTTTTCAAAAACTCTACATCATTATCCTATCCATTGTTTCTAAGGTCTGCTATTGATGACTTTGGGTTAACTGTTGTTCTAGCCGTGACTTCTCTTTATGACTACTATCTACCAGAGATCTATTTTCTATCATTGTGGCTTTTGATGTTGACTGTGTTCATGATTCATGGGTTAACTTTAAAGGCTCCCTCCAGTCACTGTGATCGTGCTTTGTTCCAGCTGCAACAATGACTGAATTTTTTTCATTAGCTAGGCTAGGACTATTTGACTATAGCATGTTTTCTATTACACTATGTACTCATTATTTATCAAGGGATGCTATGTCATGTTTACTAGTCTAATGGATTGCAATATATTGTACTTGCATTTTTCATTCTAACCTCTGGACTTCTCCTAACTCATTGTTCACTGTACTATTGAAGGTATGCAACATAGATAGCACTTCCTTTGATATAGGGCTCCACTTGAGTGTATCCTCACTCTTTGTCCTCATGTTGTGACCATATTTTTGATGTGTAGCCTCTTTTGCAAATGTAGTTTTTATACTCTATCATAGAAAAGTCACTATGCATGTGCACATGGACATTGATTCTCATATTTGAATATAAAGGGCTTCTCTCTCTCTCTCTATCTTTATCAATTGTATCTACATTGTCCAATGTGCCTTGAAGATTGCTTTTATTTCTCATGGGAAACATTACTGTCTTTCTGATCTTTCTGATGATTGTTCTTAATCATTGATACTCATGCTTTGGGTGTTCAAAGGTTGCAGACAAATTCTTACAATACCAAGCTACTCACTGTATGCCAATTATTATTTGGGTAGGATAGGACTGTATTCTGAGTGAAAGTGTTGTATTGAAGACTATTATTGATGGAAAGATCTCTATTAGACTGGTGATTCCTTCTAAACCTTGTATTTGATCATCATTTTTGGAAAGACTTATACTCATTTCCTCCTTATACTATCAAAAGTTGCCTTTACTATTGGCAGTGATGGAATCCTTGTGTCTTACCTTTAATCACTATATTTATGACTGATTTATTTATCAATTGTGCCTTATTGACCCTAAGTTTTGATAGAAGTCCTTAAACTGTGAATGGCCCTTTTTTTTCATTGATATGCTGCTCTAAAAGTATTTCCTCATTCATCTCTTTCATGAACTGTTCTTTTGTTTGATGACTACTAGTTGTACCAAAGAATATTAATGACTATATTTTTATGTTGTAATAAGCTTTATTTATACAATGACAATCCTGGCTATGGCAAAATCCTTATACCTCACACAAGCTTTGCCATGGGCTATCACCTCATCAATGTTATGCTCCTATGGATCACTGTCAGGTGATCTTTGGGATAGTTAAATACATTGGGAAACAACCTTTTCTGTCACACTAATCTAGCTGCTCCACTAAGATGGGACTACCTTCTCATAGATTGTGACAATGTATAGAAGGAAGAGCTGATACAAAGTCCATGAGCTGCAATGAGGAAAAGACTTTTATCTCAATATTGGTACTATTGTGATCAGTCTTATGAATCACATTTTGTTTTTATGTGCTCTTATCATAGTCACCTGACCCCTTGAATATCACAAATGTTATTGCTTGATTCTCACTATGTATCACTAAGATATTTGACAATAAGGACTTTAATTCATTGCTCCTTAACATTTTCCTGCCACCCTGGCCTTAACGATATGTATTGAAATTTGAGCACTGTATATTCTTAACAAGCTCATTGTCCTAAAATCTTTATGATGTTCCTGTGCATGTAACAACGATTCTTCATTCTGATTGCTTCTATTGCTCATTTAAAAAAAAGTTGTTCTTACTGTCTTTTATGTACACAAAATACTTATTCACTTTCTTGCATGGAATGGTGTTGCTTATGTTGTAGTATGGATATGTTGAGAAGTAGTTTTCTTTGATTGAGGTATTGAGCTTTTGCTTTATAACTTGATGGTTACCAGAGCATTATGATTTCTCTAAATAACTGTTTGTTCTAAAACAAAATCTTGACACCTCTTTGGGACATTACTGATCAGAAACCCTTATGAGCTTGGTTCAACCCTCATGGGAGCCACATTTTACACCACTCATAATTAGATGATAAACAACCATGTTAATTTCATGTATCTACACATAAATCAAACAAGTTAGACAAAATAATGCGTATCTGATTTCTTGCTGATGAGATACTGGCTGTCATGATGCATATGATGAATAGCTTATATATTTGTAGATGTAGATGCAGATATGGAATGACGACTTTCATTTCTCTAAAAACTGTATCTTCTCAAATGCAGGCACTCAAGGGCAATAATGAGGCATTACTAGATGTGATATGGCAAGGGTTGTAGATGCTCAAACAACTCAAAGAGGACTCATCATTTAGGCAATGACGAGTCACCCTTCCCTATCTGCATTTTTTCTTTATGTTTGCATCTATAAGTGTATAATTTATTTCTTATCTACACCACTAGTTAGTGTCACAGCTTGTGTGAGACATTGTACATTCATTTTAATAAAGATTACTCTTTTTTCAGAAAAATGTGTATTCTCCTACTTCTTTGAATTTGAAAACATGGAAATGCAATCTTTTTCTTTCTCTTTTCATTTATATGAATGTAAAAACAACAGGATAAAATGTACCTCTCTTTATGTTAAAATACTAAAGCTCTACCTGATTGAGCTTGTAGCGAAAATAGGTAACAATATGTTATTGTAAATGGAAAACTCTAGTGGAGGAGCAATGATGGTGTCATGTTAAAATGCGTCAACCAAGACCAAGCTCAAAAATCATTGATAGAAATGCATAGTGGGGTTTGTGGAGGGAATTATATGGCCAAAACAACTGCACATAAAATATTGAGATCTAGGTTTTGGTGGCCAACAATTTTCAAAGATGCACATCAGTTAGTTAGAAAATGTGATCCATGCCAGAGGTTTCCTGGAAAGTTGAAATTTTTAAGAAATTTGCCATTGAAACCTGTAAGTGTGCAGGCTCCATTTCAACAGTGGGGTATATACTTTATTGGAGAAATATCATGTAAATCTAGTGGTGGCCACTCTTGGATCTTAGTGGCCATACATTATTTTACTGAGTGGTTTGAAGCTATACCAACTAGGAGGGAAACAAGTAAGGTGGTGATTGATTTTATCACTGATAATATATTGACCAGATTTGGATGTTCAGAGAGAATAGGCTCTGACAATGATATGAGTTTTAGGTTAGAGGAATATGAAGATTTTTGTAGTAAATATGGTATCCAAATCTCATATTCATCACCTTACCATCCCCAAGGGAATGGACAAGCTAAATCAAGCAATAAGAGCTTGATGAAAATCATCAAAAGAATCCTAGACAAAAACAAGAAAGCCTTGGATTCAAAGCTGAAATTGGCAATTTGGGCAGACAGGGTGATGGTTAAAAAAGAAATAGGATGTGCTCCTTTTGACTTGGTGTATGGTATACATGCAAGGTTGCCCCAAATAATCTAATGCATATGTATAAGTTTGTCCAAACTTATGATGATGATATAGATGATGATATGTAGTTGAGGGTAGAAGCTTTGATAGAGCTATATGAAACTAGAAGAGAAGCTAATACCAAAAATGCAAAATGGCAAATGCAAGTAAAAAAATTGTATGATAAAAGAACAATTGCAAGAAATTTTCAGATTGATGACTTGGTTCTGATGTGGAATGCTAGGATATAAGATAAATGAAAAAATGGCAAATTTGATGCCATTTGGCTTGGTCTATATTTGATCCAGAGTAAGCGGGGAGAAGATTCATATTTTCTCCAATATATAAATGGTGAAATTCTTGAATTGCCTATTCATGGACTATTCTTGAAGCCCTACTTTTCTTAAAGTAGTTCTTTTCCATGAACATTAGATTAGGTTGTGTATATAAGTAGAATAGGCTTTCTTTCTTATTTGAGTTGCCTTGTCCATGTAGCTTCCTTTTTTGGTCTGCTTTGTGAATAGTCTGCTCCACCAAAGATTCTGGATTCTCGTTTCATCCCTGAGTGATGATCATCCCCAACCAAAGCCAGTGGTAGTCCTGAAAATGACAGCAAAAATCTTCATGCCTTAGATAAAATACTGGTCATTTTTGGATAAATTTTGTTTTTTTGTCATATGCTTCAGGCTTAGGGTTTACGATTTGATGCATTTTTGTTTGAGTCTTGGTTAAAACCCCTAAACTGGTTATAATTTCACATCACCCTTTTCCACTTAAGTCTGAGGGTTCTAGTAATGTGGGTGAGGCCTCTTTTTATGTCCTAGGCATTAATATGTTCGACGGTTTCTTATGTTCTCTTAAGTCTACATTTTAGTTCTCCTAGGTGGGTCCCCTTTTAATTTTTCATTGGATACATAAATTTTCCTAAGTCCAACCTTAAGTATTTATGCCGATGTCTTTGTGATATCAGTCGGGCTACTAAATTTTCTTACCATCTGCACATGTGTTAATGGATGAAGATCTTTTAATGTTGGTCAAAAAGATGCTCAGTCATTAAATGGCTAGAGAAGGCGGACATCATGGCCAACAGGATAGAGCTCAAACAGATCAGATAACTCTTGCTACCCCATAGTTGAACATGCTTAGAGGTTAATGATCACAGTATCGCAAGATGATGCCACATGTCGAGGGTGGGTTGAGGTAAGCTAGAAGGTGGGGACCACTGACTGGGGTAAAGCAGGGAATGAGTTGGAAGTGTCACGTCATACTTTTGTTGGGTCCGCTTGCCACATGTGATGGTTAATGTCAGATTTACCAATGTTGTTCATGTGATTTGCCACCAGGGAATAAATCAATGGTGGAGATTCAAACTTAATTCAAATGCAATTTCAAGTTGTTTCTCCACTTGCGTGAGCAGTAATGGCAGATGATACGGTGACACTTTATTCTAGAATAGTGATTAAATGTATTTTTAAGCTATTTTGAATCACTGGAGAATTCAAAAGAGATTCAAGAGTGATTCGAGAGTCGAGGGACTTTTTCAGCAATCTCTTGCAGTGCAAAATTGAGGTTCATCCAGTGCATAGAAAGCAGTAAGTTGTTAAATTCCCTTCCGTGGTTTCAAAACTATTGAAAGCTATGAATTGCGTGAGATTGTGGTGAAAGGATTGTGAATTGTTAAAAGTGTTAAAATCTTGGCATAGAAGGGTGAGAATTTTCATTTTTCTATGTTGTGATTATTGAGTCTTGTGTTAAGCCCTAGTCTCCCTCCTCTATCTATCGGTAATTGTTAAAAAGGTCGTAATCAAGTAGGATGGATCCCTTACGAAACCACTCAGGACAGATATAGTATCTAAAGAGAAATAGGTTTGATGACTTTCTTGACCAATTGAAACACTCATCAAATGATAAATATTAGGAGCAGAAGCTTGCACAAGGCAAAACATTAGGAGAAGGGTTAGTGGACAAAGCATATACAATTTTGGATGCTAGGGTACCCATGACTAGGGTGGAAATGTTTAAATTATGATATGGACAGATGAATTTGGAAGCCCCATTTTCAAGTGCCTGGCAATATGACTTGGGCAAGTTAGTGGTGCTTGAAGTATACATGGATGTTGACCTCCTTAAGGCAGTTGCAGACATATATGACCTTGTTTCAAGAGTAATAAGGGGAAATGAGGGAGAATTTTTGTTAACATTCTGAAGGGAGGAATTCCAGGAGATTTTTGATTTGTAGGAACCTTCTACCATCCTCGTTCAGGTGGATTTGAATTAATTAAAGGTTGAATACTACATAATGAAAGGTTTCATTAGAGCCAATCTCCTCCCAACCCATTTGGCAAAAGAAGGAGACACAACATACCATATTGGCCCAAGTTCACTGGAGCCTTTTCCTATTGGTGCTTTCGCCAAATATTTGCAGGCCACTTTCTTTTATATGTGCCAGATTTTAGGTTTCAACCATATGACAGTCATGCCACCGGATTTCATGTATATGGCTATACAAATTTAACATTATGATTTTACAGTGGTTTTTGACTTTGCCCCATATCTTGAAGAAAAGATTCATGAGGGATTGATAGATATTAAGAATGATGTATTTAGCACTCATTTATATTGATATTAATTGTTAATGCATATGTTCTTATATAGAAATATAGATTATTTGAAGGTACCATGATTCTTAAAAGAATAGTTGATAATATTGAGATACCAATGCAACTATGAGGTATGGATAAGTCTTGGGATAGGTAGGAAGCCATCTTTGTGAGATTTGACAATGTTTTTTCTTCTAGATTGAGGCAGAGATTAACTATGAATCTACCAAGGATTCCCATGAAGCTGCATGATTTTGTAAGACCAAAGGAATGGCTGTCACTTATGAAAATTGAGCAGAACTGGGGATACATTATCCCTTATCCTGTCAACACAATTATCAAATTTTATGGTTTCGCTAGCCAACCACATGTATTACCTTACAATGTTCCTTTAATGTTAGGCTTTGATGAAGTATTGTGGCAAATAGGCTGCATACATAATTAGGAGCTAAAGGGCAGGGGCAAGGGAACTATTTTACCTGATTATACTCTCATTCCATACTTTGCAATTATAAAAGAGGGATATGTGCATTTTTACAAACTATTTGCACCATATCACTTGGGGGTTAGCACAGTTAGGCACAATGATGCGAAGGGAGTTTATAATATTTTTCAAGCAAAGAATAAAAGGAGGCCCATTGCCTCATGAGCATAATTTTCCTGAAGATATAATTAGAAATGAATTTGATTTCATGACTCAAGATTGCAGGAAGGAGAAATGGATAGTTTTTAGGAAGCTATGGACTATTATACAAAAGATGGATCCCAGTTATGATCCATTAAGAAACTTCACTCAATTCTATGCCAAAGTTGATTTTTTCATGAACAATTTTGATGAGTTAATTCTTACATTAAAGGAGAAGAGAGACAAACTTGAGGAAGTTCATATTCATCAAGCTGAAATAAGAAGAATGCAGCAACCTACACCCATTACACCTGAAGAAGAAGCCATGATTCGCTAGATGGGGATGAAACAACTAGGCTCAACTTCTCCTCCACCCAATAGGAGGGATGGGCTAGAAGAAAGTAGACCTAGCTATGTGACCCCTCCAAAGGTTGGTATTGTGATAAAAAGGGTAAGGGAGGGGGTAATTAGTGAAGAAGAGAGTGGCAACGGTAGTGAGAGTGGGAAGTTGATGAGAAGGAAAGGAAATAAAATAATGAAGGTAGAGCTAGCCCCAAAGGTGCAAGTAAGACCTTGTAAATGGGTTAAGATCATTGATCTTGAAGAATCAGATAGAAGTACCCCACCACTAGGTGTGTCTCTTTCACCTCCTAGATAAGATGAAGATCAAAGAGAAGAACAACACATGGAAGAACAACATGAGGAGGATACCATTGAAATTACAAATGCAGAGATGCAGATTGGTATTCCTCCTGTGCCACTCACTTTGGAATTAGACCTTACTCCTTTGGATATTCAAGGAAGAGCCTTTAGGGATGCCAGGAAGGAGGCATGTGATAAATTTCTTGAAGATGAAGCCTTCGTAAGAATCCTGACCTTCCTGTAATTTGTATGGAAAACAAAGATAGAAGAATACAATAGGATAAGCACTGAGAAAATGGCCCAAAGGCCAGACAGGTCTGACCAGGAAAATCAAGAAGAGGTCAAGAGTGAAATGATGGAGGAATTCAAAGGAATCACTACAGAAGAAGGCAAGATGATTGTAAATTAGGTCAGAGTCTTGATTTTGCCAGAATGTGAAATAGCTGATGTAGTGGCTTGTGATACAATCAGGAAATCAAAAGATCAACAATTCAGTATAGAGGAAGAAGTAAGGTAGGCATGGAAAGGGTCAAAATTTGTGGATGATCATGCAACCTTGGCAATATGGACTCTAGAATAGGGGCCGAGGAGCCTTAATATCAATGATATAAACCCAAACTTGAGGGGAAGCCTCATTATAAAAAGAGCCTTTGATACATCAAATATTGAGGCCTTAAAGTTAGTTGTTGATGCAGTCAAATTGGCCCATGAAACTTCAAAGAGGGAGGCTAAAGAAGAGGAGGAGTTAATGATGAAGTTTGAAAAACTTTTCAGTTATTATAATGCAATTCAAAGAGGTGTGTGGAACTACAAACTAAGGTTCAACTTTTTGAACAAAGATAGATAGGAGCATCTTCTTCAACTCCTACAATTGCATCTGCCCCATCAACATATAGATCTCTGCCTGTCCCACATGTAGATGTTGCAGTTCAATTTGACAGTGAGATTGATTTTCCAATCACACCATTAGTGCCATATGTGGATGCAGGGATCAACTGACCCAACAAGAGCTAAAATTTTGGAGAAAATAAATGAGTTGGAAAATAAGCCGAAGGAGTCAGATGATTGGTTTTCTATTAAGGAAAAGGAAATAGTTAGCTCAGTGCTAACTCATTTGAATGAGAAGAAAACCTATTTATTGGTGAAGTCAATGCAGGAACCTCAGATGCTGCTAGAAAATATAGAGATAAAAATAAGAGAGTTGATGAGAAGTTTTAGTGAGTTGAATGAAACACTTCTGCCAAGTATCGAAGATGGAAACGGGGTAATCAAGCCTTTACTATTTTTGAAAGAATAGTAAAAAAAAGTCATCACCACTCAAGTGGGCTTGATTTGTGAGGATTTAGATACTGGAATGCTAGAGGACAACATGGACAAAATAATATGCATGAGAACATTCTTTGAATCCTTTGAGAGAGAGGCAAATCAAGTTGTAGTTAAGTATACTCCATACAGAGAAAAAGCTGATGACATTATGAATTTCAATTGGCCATCAGATGAAGAATATGGTGAATGGAGTAATATTTACTTAAGGGAAGAATATGAACTACAAATAGTTAGTAAGTTAACTGTTCGATGTGACAGTCTAACAGGTGGTCTTGTTTCTTTGCAACAATTATCTTTTGGACGTGAGCAACAATAGGGTGGGCCTGTCGCAGATCTTCATCGACAACAACAAAAGGGGAAAAGGTGCATAAAGTGCTATGATGAATTAGTTGTGGATATCTGGTCTTGGTTGTGACATTCCTTAAATAGAATATTTTATAACTGAATTATAAGTAACTGGTCACTTTTGAATAACATGTGTCTCCTCTAGCCCATAGCTTGTTTGCTCCCTTATTTATATAAAAGGGAATACAAGGCCAAGAGAGAGGGTTATGAATTTGATGTCTGTACTGAATCTTTCTAAGTTAGATTCATATGTCCCATGTAGAAAATTCTAGTTAAAAAAGAGAAAGTTATTAAGATTTTGTAGAGCGAAATGGAATGAGTCTCATGTCATATCTTATGCAGGTTTCGAAATGACTGAATTGTACACTATTTTACGATAGTTATGGCATTTGAATAAATGAAATAGAATCCAAGTTTATTTCTCTCTAGTGTGTGATTCTACTATCATTTGAACGAAAGTGAATCAAGGATTTCTTTCTTTCAATACATTGTTGTGGTGTATGTGATTTATGTTTATGCTTTGATCCAAGGGATCAATGAAATGCTTGAACTAAATTGCAGGGTTTTAGAACTTGTGCATAGATTTAGATAAGTAGTTTGGGCTTGGGTTGTAGTTGAGATGAATTGTAATGCACTATATTCTTGGATCAATATGATATCATATGAATTCTACTATAATTCACTTTATATTTTATGAATTTTACTCCCCAATAGAATAAGGCACTACTCACAGCTCATTTTAAATCTTTATAGTCAGGTTGTGCTCATTCTGTCTATATTTGTTACACAATTGTTGATTATTAGAATAATTTTCATTTTATGTATGTTATTGTATGTTTTTCCCATATCATGCTCCATCTAGGTTGAGGATAACTGAAGGATTTTCCATCCTTGAGCATTCTCCCTGTTGTTGAGCTTGTATATGAGATTATCTACTTAATTTTGGTGCAACCTATGAGAATGGTGTGAAGATTATAGATTCACCAAGGGATCACCCTCTTGGGTCTTGCAGAGCCCAAAGTGTAGAAGGATTAGCATAATCCTTATCATATGTTGGTCTAAGTTCTTAAAGATATCGACAGTTGGAGTTGGCTTATCCATAGATAATTTGAAGAATCAACTTGGTTTTTGCGTTTTGTAGTGTAAACCCTATTCTGGGACACCAGCAAACCCCACTTGAGCCCGGGTTGGCCTTTGAGGCACCATCAAAGTTGATCTTGATTCAACCTACATTAGGAGAAATTTATCTAACATCCTTCCTTTGCAACGAGGGTTGATTAACCAACCCAAGTCCATCAACAAGGGAAACTTTGAACCCAAGAATACTTTAGTTATCTAATTCTTCTATCTAGTCCTTAATCTTGCTACAAAGCTTCTCTCTCTCCATTTATTTGTCTTGTAAAATTTGAGCCTATTTTTTTGCTTCCATATTTCCCAAATAATGGTCAAGGGAGTGATGAACCAAAGATTGCTTTAGTAAATCTTTGTGGCCACATGTTGAGCCATACAGGTCCATATCTAGGGTAACAAGACACTAAAAATTTAACTTCTCCATGAATAATTTCCCATAGGCGTCAACATATGGACATCCCAAAAGGATATGATCAACTATTTCATTATCACTCTTACAAAGATCACATCTCCTTAGGACTTGGATACAAAGCTTTGCTAAATGGTCTTCAGTAAAGATCGTCTTTTGAATCACCATCCAAGCAAAAACCCCAGCCTTAGGAAGACAATTTTTATTCCATAAAAGTTTTCTTGGTCAATTTTGCTTGGAAATTGTAACCTCTTTCACTTTATAACCAACTATTACTTCATAGGTTCTAGTATTTGATCCACACCACCTAACAATATCGCCTTGAATGGAAGGGATAAAAGTTTTATTTTTCAAGATTGTTGCAAGCACCTCCTTTTGATCTTGTGGAGCGTTAATTGCTTGTAGAGTGTGTCATTCCCAATGAACCATTTCATTTTGCATTACTATGGCTCTATAGTTACAGATATTTCATCCCTAAATTCAAGTTGTCTCAGTTCTAATGTCATCTAGATTGGGATGGCTCACAATGGGCTCCATGCTACCTCATGAATTTGTCCATAAAGAAGTATTTTGTCCATTTATAACTTCCCAAGTGATATGCTTTGTGATAATATCCATATTCTAATATATAGTTCCATATTGTCAAACCTCTAGGAGGGCCACTTGTGGTAGAATTCCTGTGGGATCATCTAAATCAACGTATTTCCTTCTAAGAATTATAACCCAATCCTATTCACCATTTGCTTATAGATTCCATACTAGCTTAGCACCCATATCCAAGTTCATGATTAAGAGAGTTGTGTAATACCTATACTACCAGTCTCCTTTGGAGAGTAGATCTTCTCCCAAGCTACCAATGAAAACTTCTACTGTTCACCCGTTCCACTCCAAAAAAACCTTCTACAAATCTGATTATGAACTTCCTCTACTGCCTTTGGAATTTTTAAGCATGCCATATAGTAGACTGGTATGGTTGAAAGGACAACCTTGATTATCATAAGTCTTCCAACAAAGGTCAAACATTTACCCTTCCAAGTTTCCATCTTGTTCTTGTAGCTATTGATTAGATTTTCTTGGTAACTTTTCTTATTAATGCCCAAAAATAAAGGCATCCCCAAAAACTAGATCCCAAAAAGTTTGCCACCTTTAGATTAATAATTATCACAAAATCTTTTTGTATCCTAGGATAAGTTTTTAAGAAGATTCAAACCTTCGATTTCCTCCAATTAATACTCTGTTTTGAAGCCAAACAATAGTTGTCAAGAAAGGTCTTGATAGCCCTAACTTCTCTTCTACATGCAACTCCAAACAAGATGGTTTCATCAACAAACTATTGATGGGTCACTGGGTCAGACCATTCGCCACAAATACCCCCTACCATTTGCCATCCCTCCTTAAATAATTTATACTTATGTCAAGAGCCTTTGCCATATTGATGAAAAGTAAATGTGATAATGGGTCTCCTTGTTTGAGGCCTCTAGAAGAAGCAAAAAAACCATGAGTAGACACATTCACTAATACCAATAATTTTGGAGTATATATGTAGCTTCTCACCCAATTAATCCATCTTTCACTGAATCCAAACTTCTCAAGCACTACCGCTAGGAATTGTCTATCCACCAAGTTGTAGGACTTTAGGATGTCTAGCTTAAGGATCATGTAGGATTCCTTTGCTGACCGAGTGAATGGTTTCAAGTGCCATTATAATGCCTTCCATGATCGATCTCCTAGGTGAGAAACTGCTTTTCTCCTCTGGTATGACTATCTTTAGAACTTTCTTGAGTTTGCAATAATTTTGGTGATAATTGTGTACACTGTGTTGCATAGTGCAATAGGTCTAAAATTTCTCATTGATTGTGGGACCTTTTTCTTAGGAATAAGGGCCAAAAAGGTGTGATTTAGGCCCCCCAACATAGTTATCTCTCTTAGACTCTTCTACAACCATAGTTAGGTTATCCCCAATAATCTCCCAAAATTTCTAGAAAAAACTACTTGGGAAACCATTTGGTCTAGGAGCCTTGTAAGGGTTTAGTTGAAAGATGGCTGCTCTAACTTCTTCTATCCCAATACTCTAGAATTTAAGGCACCATTTTTCTTTGCATGAATCATTGAAGCAATAAAATTCAAAGTTATATGTCAATCTATTATGTGCTTGAGTGCTTGCTTATTCAAAATTGACTCAAAAAACCTAACAACTTCACCATTGACCTCCTCCATGGATTGCATCATCACCACGTCCTCCTTCCTTATTTCCATAATTCTACTTCTATTTCTATTGGCAACTAATTCTCTATGAAAAAAAAAGTGTTCTCGTCGCCTTCCTTTAGCTAGGTTTCTCCAAATTTTTGTCTCCAAAAACATTCTTGTCTGGTTAGAAACTCAGATAATTCTCCTTTCAAGGCCTTTTTTTCCTTATATTCATCCACCCCAATACCTCTCTCAATAATGGATTCATTCTAAGTCACCAAATTCTACTCTATCGTTTCTTTTTCCAAGGAAATTCTCTTGAAGTGTGCCTTGTTCCATTCTTTTAGATTAACTTTGATGTAACCAACTTCTTGTTGACCTTGGAGATATTGAAATGGTTCCCAATCTTGACTTTGTTCCACAAATCTACCACAAGGTCCTTGAGTTTATCATCACTTAGCCACATTCTTGAATTTGAAAGGGTTGTCCCTTGGGAGGTCATTAAGTTTTACTAAAATCTGCACCAAATAGTGACCAGATCTCATGAATGGTAGGATTGTGACTTCTTGCAAGGTGAATTGATCCTCTCATTCTCCTACAAGTGAAAATATATCAAGTTGCTCAACTATGTTTTTGAAACCCTATATTTTTATCCAAATTGTTGACTTAGCTAATCAAATTAGATATCATGGCAAGACCCTTGAACAAAAGTGAACAATAGGAAATATTTTAAGTATTATACTTTCACAATTTGAATATGTAGTTGTAGCTAATGAAAAGACAAAAAGTATTTCATAACTTTCTTTGTAGATGAGCTTCACATATGTCTAATTTCTCATGATAATAGATTCAGTCATTCTTCTACCTCTTCTTTAGAGCATACCTTCAAGTCACAAGGTTTTGTTAGTCATGGTAGAGGTAGAAGTAGATCTATATTTAAGGACAAAGGTAGAAACTCATAAAGAGTTGGAAGAACCAAATCAATAATGGAAGAGGTGACAACCAAAATATAAGTTAATATTGGTATCATGGTCAAAGGTATGATAAATATTAAATTCAATGAAATTAATATAAAAAGTATGACGTGTGTGGTAAATATAAACAACTTAGAAACTTGAAAAGTTTTTTTTATTTGTATATGAAGCATTAGAATCTCAAGCTCTTTAGAGTTTAATTTTCTCTAAGAGAAAACTCTTTAATAAATATTAGGATGTAATATATATTATATGTATTAAACTTCCACAATCCAAAAATCATCAAGTTGATATATATTGTGTCTTTTATTTTATTTCTCCACTCTATTTTTTGCATCCTTCCTTTTTCTATGCTAATAAATATGGGTGTACAAATCATGTGCCTCTATTTGCATTGGCTTAAAATCCAATACATAGGCTTTAACATTAGTGCATAGCCTTGAGATTCCTTGTACCTTCTATAATATTGAAGACCTTATAAAATTATTTTTAAAACCTCTAACCCTAGGTAAAATTATTTGATGCAATTGTAAGAAGTTATCCCTAGGAAGTTAATTGCATTATATCTTAGGGATGAGACTATAGACTATGAGAATGTAATATTTGAGTTTAGTTACAATATTCACAAATGGTATTGATATATTTGATAATCTCACATGCCAAACATACATTGTAGAATCCTTCTCTCATATTTTCATTTGCATGTTCTTTGAGTCTCTTTTATGTATACTAGAGTAGTTTATTCTTGAATTATGTTTCTTTCTCGTAGATCACCTCTTTGTTTTCTTTCCTCTTTTGGGTCAACCTCTTGTGCTTAAATTATAAGCTTGATTGTTTTGTCCAAAAGTATTGAATTATTTGTGCACATTTAATACCTCTTGCTAATATGAACACTTTGTTCTAGGTTCTACGTAAGGGCTAGGTTCCTAGAAAGCATAACACTTAAGTATTATATAGGTCAAAAATATATTTTAACTCTATAAGAAGTCTATATGTGAGTTAAAAATACATATAATCTTATTTTTATATGTAATCACGAGTTTAAAAAATAAATAAATTATAGGCGAGTGTTAAAGTTATCCTATTCAAGGAGTTTTAGTAGAATGTAAGTGTAAAACCAGTAGCCATGAGCTATTTTAGTCATAAAATGATTTATATACCACCCATGAGTATATTTAATTACATGGCATTTTTAATTTCCATCATTAATGTTAGTGTAAATATTGTCTTTACATATATAGTTAGGATATCATCTTTCTAGGATTGATCTATACACACTTAGCTTGAAGTTGTTGTTGAAATGTGGTGACTAATCAGCAAAGTACTGTACACAGCACGTAATAAAACCCTAAAAAGGCCGACTTTGTTTATTTCCCTAAAAATGCATGTTATAAGCGGCTAGGATGCTTAAGGCATTGTAAGATTGAAGTACCTTTTTTGCTGGATAATAAGAAAGATTGGACGGCTGTGTATGGTGGATGTAACCCATTTTGGGTGAACCACGTTAAATCTCTATGTTATCTATGTCCTATTTTATTTCTTTATCTTTTGTATTTAAATCTGCATATAATTGTTAGTTCATATTTGCTTCGGATCTGCTTGAAACCCTAACAATTGGTATCAAAGCGAGGTTTTCTATAAATTGGCAGGACTTTCAGATTTGAGTGGGAGCAATGGAGGATTCCAAATTTAAGGTCGAAAAGTTTAACGGCCAGAATTATCAGTTATGGAAAATGCAGATGGAGGATTACCTGTATCAAAAGGATTTGTGGCGGCCATTGGAAGGAAGGCAAAGAAACTGACCACAATATTAGATGAAGAGTGGGACATTTTAGATAGAAAGGCACTGGGATCCATTCGATTGTGCCTTGCATCGTCTGTAGCATTCAATATAACAGAAGCAAAAATGACTGTAGATTTGATGGCAACATTGGCTAAATTGTATGAGAAACCCTCAGCTTCGAATAAGGTATTTCTTATGAAGTGTTTGTTTAATTTGAAAATGAGTGAGGGAGGATCTGTAGCAGAGCACTTAAATGAATTTAATACAATTACCAGTCAATTGTCTTCGATAAAAATTACCTTTGCAAAAGAGGTTAGGGCTCTCTTGATTTTATGTTCTTTACTAGAAAGATGGAATAGCTTGGTTATGGCTGTAAGTAACTCTGTCTGTGGTAAAAATACTTTGGTATTTGATGATATTGTTGGTGTTATCCTAAGCAAGGAAATGCGAAGGAAAAGCATAGGTGAGACTCCAACATCATTGGGTAGTGTTTTGAATGTGGATAATAGAGGAAGATCAAAGGAAAGAGGAAAAGGCCCTAGGAATGAGAAGTCACGAGGGAAGTCAAAGAAAGGATGCTCTCAATCTAGAGGAAAGAAAGATTGCTGGTACTGCGGAAAGCCTAGTCATCTAAAGAAAGACTGTTGGTCTCAGAAAAACAAAGAAGGAGACAAAAATGA
This sequence comes from Cryptomeria japonica, assembly GCF_030272615.1. NCBI lineage: Eukaryota > Viridiplantae > Streptophyta > Pinopsida > Cupressales > Cupressaceae > Cryptomeria > Cryptomeria japonica. The sequence continues at coordinate 713,641,954 of NC_081411.1, read as the reverse complement.
AAATGATAGTAAGGAAGCTAATATTGCAAGTAATACTTTACAAGATGCTTTAACCTTATGTTTGGATAATGTTAATGATTCTTGGGTAATAGATTCTGGGGCTTCATTTTATGCTACACCCCATAGAAAATATTTTCTAGATTATGTTCAAGGTGATTTTGGACAGGTATATTTGGGTGATGATGAGCCTTGTCAAATTTTTGGAAAAGGAAAGATAAAGATCAAGTTGTAGAATGGTAATGACTGGTTTCTGCAGGAGGTAAGACATGTTCCTAATTTAAGAAGAAATTTAATTTCTACAGGGCAACTAGGTAGTGAAGGTTGCATAGTTACCTTCTCAGACAGTATGTGGAAGGTCACTAAAGGATCATTAGTAGTAGCTAAAGGTGCGAAGGTAGGCACATTATATCTGTGTACTGGTAACACTTACTCTACCTTAGCTGCTACAGATAAAGTTATTGCAGGGACAACAACAATAAATGTTGCAAGAACAAATTCGATAATGTGGCACCATAGGCTTGGGCACATGAGTGAGAAAGGGATGAAAATCCTTCACTCCAAAAATCTATTGCTAGGACTAAAGAAGATTGATTTAGAGTTTTGTGAAAACTATGTTTATGGTAAACAGAAAAGAGTCAGATTTCTCAAGGTTGGGAAAGAGAAGAAGAGTGAGAAGTTAGAGCTTGTACATTCAGATGTATGGGGACCAGCTCAGGTATCATCTCTTGGTGGCTCTTGTTATTATGTTATTTTTATTGATGACTCAACCAGAAAAACATGGGTATATTTCCTAAAACAAAAATCAGATGTTTTTGAAACTTTTAAGAAATGGAAAGCTTTGGTTGAGAATGAGATAGGGAAAAAGTTGAAGTGTCTCAGATCGGATAATGGAGGTGAGTATTGCAGCAAAGCATTTGAAGATTACTGTTCCTTAAATGGGATTCGAAAGTAGAAGACAGTTCCAGGAACTCCACAGGAAAATGGTGTGTCAGAGAGAATGAATAGGACTATTATGGAACGTGCGAGGAGCATGAGATTGCATGCTGGATTGCCCTTACATTTTTGGGCAGATGCTGTACATACTGCTATCTATTTGATAAATAGAGGACCTTCAACCCCTTTGGATGGTGGTATTCCAGAGGAGGCATGGATTGGTAAAAAGGTAAATTATTCTTTTCTAAAAACTTTTGGTTGTGAAGCTTTTGTCCATATTGATAAAGAAAACAGAACCAAGCTTGATGCTAAATCTCAGAAATGTACCTTCATTGGATATGGGATAGATGAATATGGCTATCGATTATGGGATTTTGAAAATAAGAAAATAATTAGAAGTAGAGATGTTATATTCAATCAGAAGGTTATGTATAAAGAACAGATGCAGGAAAATAAGCGTGAACAGGACAAACAAGAATATGTGGTGTTGGATGAGATTCCTGAAAATGAAATGCCATAGGTACCTGATGCTCAACAACAACAGATTGTCCCACAAACTCCTGCAAGTGTTAGACGTTCTACGAGGACAAGTAGACTCCCTGAAAGATTTTCTCCTTCTTTGTATTCAATTTTATTAACAGATTCTAGTGAACTAGAAGAATATGAAGAAGCAATGCAGGTAGATGCCAAACAATAGTGCGAGCTAGGCATGAAAGAGGAGATGGACTCCTTGATGAAAAATAAGACTTGGGACTTAGTCCCTTTACCTGCAGAAAAAAGAGCCTTGTCTAACAAATGGGTTTATCGGCTGAGGAGGAGGAAGGAGGTCAGAAAAGATATAAGGCCAGACTTGTGGTAAAAGGTTTTGCACAGAAAAAGGGTATATATTATGATGAAATATTTTCTCTAGTTGTAAAAATGACTTCAATTAGAACTGTACTCAGTCTTGTGGCTACAGATGATTTACATCTTGAACAATTAGATGTCAAAACAACTTTTCTCCATGGAGATTTGGAGGAGGAAATTTACATGTTGCAACCACAGGGATATGAGGTCAAAGGTAAGGAGAACTTGGTGTGCAGGTTGAAGAAAAATCTGTATGGCCTAAAGCAAGCACCCCGACAATGGTATTTAAAATTTGATAGTTTCATGGCTGAACACAGTTATCATAGATGTCATTCTGATCATTGTGTATATTTTAAGAGATTTGATAATGGCAGTTATATTATCCTGTTGCTTTATGTTGATGACATGCTTGTTGCTGGGTCTAACATGCAACATATAAATGATCTTAAACAGAAATTAGCCAGGTCATTTGCTATGAAGGATTTGGGTGCAGCTAAGCAAATTCTCGGTATGAGGATTACACGGAATAGGAAAAATAGAACCTTGAATTTGTCTCAAAGTGAGTATATAAAGAAGGTGTTGAAAAGATTTAACATGAAGGATGTAAAAGCAGTTAGTACACCTTTGGCTAGTCATTTCAAATTCACTAAGGAGATGTGCCCAAGGCATAGGAAGAGGTTAATAAAATGTCTAACATCCTGTATTCATCAGCTGTTGGCAGTCTGATGTATGCAATGGTATGCACAAGGCCGGATATTGCACATGCAGTGGGAGTTGTGAGCAGGTTTATGAGTAATCCGGGTATGGAACATTGGAATGCTGTGAAATGGATTCTTCGGTATTTGAAAGGAACTACTATGAAGACATTATGTTTCAAAGGATCTAATGCTGCTCTGAGTGGATTTGTTGACTCTGATCTGGTGGGTGATATTGATTCACGAAGGAGTACTACAGGGTATGTTTTTACTATAGGGGGAACTGCAGTCAGTTGGATTTCTAGGCTACAAAAGGTTGTTGCACTTTCAACTACTGAAGTTGAGTATGTTGCTGCTACAGAAGCTAGCAAGGAGATGATTTGGTTGCAATGTTTTTTGAAGGAATTGGGTCAGACACAAGAGGATAGCCCATTGTATACTGATAGCCAGAGTGCCATTCATCTTGCAAAGAACTCTGCTTTTCATTCAAGGACAAAGCACATTCAGCTCAGGTACCACTTCATTTGGACTATTTTGGAGGAGGGTCAGTTACGGCTTGTTAAGATTCACACAAGTGAGAATCCTGCCGATATGTTCACAAAGGCAGTTCCATAGGAGAAGCTGATTTCTTCATCAGTTTCTATTGGTCTTCTTGATTGATAATTGTGGAATTTATACCAGTCAAGTCTTAGTATTTTATCCAGCGGATGTTGCATGTACAGTGGTGTCATGTAGTATTAGTCTCCAAGTGGGAGATTGTTGAAATGTGGTGACTGATTAGCAAAGTATTGTACACTCAGCACGTATCCTCACTGGGGTCCGTGGCCGGGCTGGGCCCCGGGCAAGTGTTCGGGGGCGATAGGCCCCGAGAAATTTTTTTTTGCCATTTTTTGTTGATGAAAACTGACATTCTAATAAAACCCTAAAAAGGCTGACTTTGTTTGTTGCCCTAAAAATGCATGTTATAAGTGGCTGGGATGCTTAAGGCATTGTAAGATTGATGTACCTTTTTTGCTGGATAATAAGAAAGATTGGATGGCTGTGTATGGTGGATGTAACCCATTCTGGGTGAACCACGTTAAATCTCTATGTTATCTGTGTCGTGTTTTATTTCTTTATCTTTTGTATTTAAATCTACATATAATTGTTAGTTCATATTTGCTTCGGATCTGCTTGAAACCCTAACAGTTATTTAGGCTTATTTATGGTTTTGTCTCGTGTCATGTGGTTAAGACATGTGTCCTCATTATTTAAGACACACATTGCATGCACACTTTACATATACTCACCGACTTGTCATGTGAGCTATCATGCCCAAAATTTGACTAATGGAACATGACACAACTTACAATTTATTTATTTATTTCAATGTGTATACTAATGCATAAAAATCCACGCGTGAGCATGGAGTGGTGTCTATAAACATCAAGAGATTGATGCTTACACATTGTCTTCGTAGACACGTCACTCATGGCGAGGATAAATGAGATGATACTAATACAAGAGTGCATAGGCATTTTTGTACGCCCCCAAAAGGTACTTGCTTTGGTATAATCAAGTTTGGTCTAGATGAGATACCTTGACTCCAAATCTAAATTGTCTAGTTTGGCCTATACTAGCATTAATATTACACCTAGAAACATTTGGTTTGGTACTCAAGAGTGGATATTATGCATATGTATACTGTATATATATACATATGTATAATACATCGACTTCCAAGTACATATGATGAAGAGGTCTCCAAATTGCTTGTTTCTAGAATATGTATTGTTATCTTAAGCATGAGTTTTTTAGTAACATATCTAGCTTTGATAATTATGTGAATATTAGATTTTTTTTTATAAAAAAAATCCTCATAACCTTTACAAGCAATAATTTAAATTCTCACAATAATAATTAATTTTCTTATGTGTTAATGTTGGTAAACAGATTCGTCACTTCAAAATGTTCTACTATGTGCCCAATGGAGGAGTGACAAAGAAAAAGTTCCCAACGGTTGGATAGATCGTTCTTTGGATAAGATCTTCCTCTATGTTTGAGAGGGGCAACTCCCTCGTATTATAGAGGTATTTGTATTTTTGAATAAAGTTAACTTGAAAAGGGAAAGGGGAAACTAACTATAAATGAACTTAGAAGAAATCTACACAACAAACATACGATTGTTATTTTCTAACCTTATCACTATCGACTCTAGACTACGCATAAGAAGGTAGTGAAATGAGGCATTGAAGTTTGCATGACACCTTTATACCCCAAAGATACCAAAGAAGTCTATAATGTTATATGACCATTGTCTTCATGAAACTGGGAAAGTAATTTGCAAACTTATTATTTCAACATCGCATGATAGTTACATAACATTTGAGCAAATGAATAGTTGACAATCATGGAAACACTTTTGATTTTCTCTGTATTCAAAAGATGGAGTTATACAATCCAAAATTTTAGCTATCCAAAAACTCACAAAGTCCAAAAAGTCCTTTTACAATCTATCTTTCCACTATTTATAATATCTCATGAGTAACTACCTCATAACCGACTTCAATCTTGTGTTAGTAACTAACTCTTTTTTGCAGAAATTACAATAAGTTAATAACTTAAACATTTATGCGCGGAAAAAGTAAACTTTCTAACATTTGACTCCATGAGATAGAAAATCTCAATTTATAACAATAATACTAAAAATAATACTTGAGATTAACTAGTCAAAACACAACAAAAGAGAATATACAAAGATGAAAGCATGATATTAATTCTCATTATCATAGAGAAGCATGTTGGTTGATTACTGGATCGTGTTGAATTGGTGTTTTGGACTTGAACAACCTGTATGCTTTGAGAGCATCTACCATGAATTTGTATCTGGGAATGAACACATTGTTCATCTTCAATTTGGCAGTAGCTTGGCCATCCTGAATGTCAATGAAATCATGATAATATGAAGGCATTTCACAAGCATCTAAAGCAACTGAAATAACATAGAGTCTCTTCATTCTATCTACATCTGAAACTTGCACATCTGCTAACTCAATATTGATTCTATCATGAAATTTTCTTAAGAGCACCTGACTGTCCATTTGCTGAAATTGTTCCTTTATTGATATATCACTAATAATGTTCATTGTGTCCTCTATTACCTTCATTTTTGTTTTCTCACAAGTTAACAAGAGTTTTTGATATTCATCTAGGCATTGCTTGATATTCTCCAATTTCCAAATTATACTCTTGCACCTTGTACTTGATTGATTTTCTTCTTTATGAGAGAAGACTTTATCAACAATGAGTACATCCATATCTATTTTAGCTATTCTTTGGAATTCTTTCAAAGTATCCTACCAAGACATTTCTTGTTCTTTGGCATTCTTCAATTCTTTAGCAATTTGTTATTTCTATACATCAAGTTTCATGTGAAAATCCTTGGCTTTTTCAATGAAGTCTAATGTCTCTGACTTCATTTGATTAATCCATTTCTCTACCATTTTACTGTGTCTCCTGCATTTATGTATATCTTCAATCACCTTCTTTTCAATAATTCCTTCAGCATGCATTAATGCTGAAGTTGATGCTAACTCCAACTATGCATCTGAAGAATCCACAATGGATTTGATATAGGATGAGAGAACTTGTACCTGTTGCTTTAGCCGATCCTTTATTTTCTTTGTCAACAAGAATAGCTGCAAAAATTTGAAAATTTCTTACAAATCCTTCATGTGTTGTAGGTCCTAGATCCACTAGTGTCACATTAAACTCTGCCTCACTAGCTTCATTTACATCTTTTTCAATAATAGGTTGGGCTACCTCAACACATAAATTTCCTGATGAAGAACTAATTCCCAATTTGGATGCAACTTTTGTTTTCTTGGGTTTGGTTATCCTATGAAGTGCATTTGCAACTGCATCAAAACTAGGAGCTAGCAACTGAACAATTCTCTTCTTATTCTGTAAGATCTGTTGTAACCAAAATGATGAAGATGATGGCAATGATTCTTGATTATTCACAAATGCTGAGGTTAAAGATGCTGGATTGTTTGGAAAGAGTGGAGATTGAACTTTAGTATGTACATCATTCATTTCAGCTTCCTCATGAATGGCAAAATAATCATGTTGTGGTGATGAAATAATGATAGAAGGTAAGACAAAGGGAATTTGTTGATTATCCATGCTAGGAGGATGTTGAGGTGAAATGCATTCTAACTCAACTTCTAGCTCCCGGGAAAGATTCATTGTCTTTCCTTTTGTCTTTGACCTCTTTTTCTTAATTACAGAACTAACTTCACATGTCTTTGCAAGATCCTTTCTTTTTTCTGGATCTTCTTCATCATCACCTCCCTTGGATATATTTTGGTGTAGACTCATAGCTGGATTTGACCTTTGCAAATTAGTTGGAAGAGAATAACTTCCTTGTGCACCACTTCTATCTTTTGAAGTATTACCTTTATGTGAAGGTCTAGTTGTTGTAGCCTCAATCATCTTACTTTTAACCCATTCGAGTGTTCTTTGAACCACATAGGCTGATCTTTCCTGGATGCTTCTTAACTATGAAAGTGACCACTTTATGGGTGGAAGAGGAAGAAGCTAAATCCTCTCAAAATAAAAAGCATTGATCAAATTAGATTCATCATCATCAATGCCATTCACATTTATTTCAATTTTGTAATCAACTATCTACTTGACAGTGAGCCTCATCCAATCCCTTTTTCGTACCTCAAAATCACCTTCACAGTCTTGCCAGAAATCCTCTATATTAGGAAAGTGCTCAAATCTGGCACCAAGTTCCAACTCTCTTGCAACATATCCTTTGCTATCAAAAGGAAACCTCATATCATAAGGGTACAGGTGAATATTTTCTATAGACCTCTTGATACTTTGAGCATCTGAGTGGCTCTCATACATGTAATAACCGAGTCCAATGGGAAAATAGATAATGCTTTTCCTTTTATTTTGGCAAATTTTGTTAATCTGTGCAATTTTCCTGCACACCTCAATGAGGATCAACTTATCTTCAACAAAACTTGGCAACATGAGAGGGCAACCATCATAACCTCCTATCCAGATGTATGTGAACTTTGGAAACTATAAGAAGTAACTACCATACTTCTGTACCAATGTTGCTGCTTCCAAAGATATTTTGAGTCCAATGTTACCTTGTAGTTCTCTTACTATTTACATAGTAAAGGCATCATTAACCCGCCATAAGTGATGATATATTTCCTCCAACTGCAACTGCAGATGAAAATTGTAAATCTGAGTTGCATCATCATAAATGTCTTCAACATTCAACCTGTAATACCCTAAAATTGGTCATCTAAACCATGGGCCCCTAATCTCGACAACATCACCAAGGTCCTAACCAAAGGCAATTAAATCAATCTTGAGCACATTATTAATTCTTTAATTATCAAAAATCACATGGCAAATCAACTACTCAACATTAATTAAATATTTATTTAATTAATTAAATCATTTCCAAGAATATCATTTTGATCAATTATCCCATTTTAATTTATTAAATATCCTTGCATATTTAATTAAATTAATAAATTTGCCATTCAATCATGCAAAAAGGATTAATTTATTACAAAAGATGAATTAATTTATTACAAAGAGTTGAATTGAAACAAAACAAAAATAAAAAAAAGAATTGAATTAAGAGAGAAATCAAACTTGAGATATTATTTATTTTTCTAAATTTAGAACTTGAAATCAGAAAAGCAATTTAATTGAATTATGGAATTATTCTCTAAAATTGGAACTCAAAGCTTTTCAGAAAAAGAAGTTCAGTTGCATTGAAAAGACCTTTTTCTTGAATGAATCAAATATGTGCATGGAATTATCTATTTTTATCAGATGTGCATGGAATTAATTTATTATTATTTTCCAATGCAACTTGGACTTCTAATTTGAATGCATTTCAGTTAAACTATAATTGGAATCTATCTCAAGGTTGATTGAACATGATTTCTCAATTATTTTCAATTAATCCTAAATTGAGCCTTTTGTGATTCTCTATAAATTCAGTTTTCAGCTCTCATTCCAATTCACCCCAGAGATTTTTGAGAACACGCTTGGAGATTATTATCACGCTAATTTCGCTCTGGAGTCATTGAAATCATTGTACTTTTTTAGATTACTTGCATCCATTTTTCATTCATTATTGCTTGCATCCATTGTTGCTTGAATTGGTTATTATTGCTTGAATTATTCATTTATCTTGCATCCATATAGCTTAATATCATATAGATTAAATCCTTCGTCTTGGTGTAGTCTAGTCACTATTATTGCTTATAAAAATCTGAGAGCAATCTTATACTCGCATCTTTTACTCGCATCTTTTAGAAGGCAATTAGTCACTTTGCTATGGTTTATTTCTTATTGATTATTGATTACTAACCATGCATATAATGACTTAATTGAAGTGTTGTGCTTGTAGCTATAGGTTCACTTTTTCACACACACACAACCCTACCCATTTCTTCATTCTGACAATGGCATAAAAGAGATATGATGTCATATAGAAATTCTAATTTTTCTTAATTTGAGTAGCAGATTGCAAAGATTATTACTAATAATCTCAGCCCAATTAATAAATTGTATGCCTTCATAGATGATGTTGATGAACAAAAACATCCACCCCTCCAAGACATTCAAATCCTCATTTCCCGTGACCCAGTTCAAAAAAATAACCATGTTTTCTATATCCTCCATCAATAGAGACCTGTGTATTATCTTACGAAGCTGTATTTTCCCTCTTCTTGGTTTTGCCAACCATTTTCTAGCTATATTATTCAGACACTGGGCTTCATTATTGACAAAATAACTATCTGCATACTCTTTGTCTACCTCTTTGAATTGGCCTCTAAAAGGCAGCCTGAATACTATGGCAATAGAGATTGGATCAAGTGTAGCCACCACATTACCTTTCGCTGTCCTAATTTCTTTTGTGTCTAGATTGAATGCTTTCATGCATTCCAAAACTAACTCAGGGCTTTGGACTAATGTGGGGTACCTTGCCGTATGTGCCAATCCACTCTCTAGCAACCTCTGAGCTGTTAAAGTTTTTTCCTTCTTTTCCATTGATTTCCAAAAATCTGGAAGATTCACATTTCCCAATTTCATATCACCAATGTATGGAAGCGTACATTTGAGAATGGGTGCATAATCGAGGCTATGAAACTTATACTTCATTATGATAGGAAAACTATCACCCACTCGGGCCTATTTTGATGTATGCTTGTAACTAACTGCAGTTGTCAACATAACACATGTCACATCACGATGCTTTGATAGATGTTGGAAAACTTTGAAGACTATCTCAACAACGTATTACTTATAACATACCTTGCATCAATACATGCCATGAGATAATTTCTTTTAAAATATCCTATTAAACTTCACTGTTGTTAGCTTATGCCTATAACCTGTTTGAAAGGCTTAACAAAACACCAAAGCCAATGCAATTCACAGGTGACTGAAATATGTATAACTCTCATCCTCAAGAATAAAGTTTACACTCCTGAGAGCTTCATTGACTTGAAGAATTTGAGAACTTCCATGCAAAATACTCCTGCAATAATCTTATTGTGAACCTTATGATGACACCTCTTTGAGGTGTGCTATCAAGAAAATTGTGGGTCTCATATACATGTTGACCAAATCATTCCAAACTATTCTTAAGAAACTCACCCTATCTAAATGTTTTGATTGATGCCCATGACCGGTTCTAAAACTTCAATATTGGTTTGCGAGCAGAGAGGGCGCGTACAAAGTTTGTGGAATGTGGCTTTACATCTACTGCTTGTATTTGCTTGAAAAATTTGAAAGATTTTTCAATAAGACATCGTGTGCATATCCTTCAATTATTGCATCACATGAGATGACATCTCTTATATGCATTCTATCAAACAGTTAACATGCGGTGTCTATGCTACCACATTTCCTTGAAGCTTTCTGTCAAACAATTCACGCGCATTGTCTATGCTCATGTAATTGCTTTGGAAGCTTCTAAAGATATTTCAATGAATCCATGCAATGCATATCTACAATCATGCCTTCCATAAGATGATGTATTTTTGAGTCATTATGTCGAACAATTCCGGTCCATGCGTTTGCATTTGCATACATGTTCGTGCATTTCTAATTGTAATTTCTGACAAAAACTGTTCTTCATTTTGCTTTGATGGATGTCGATGTTTGAATCAATTTGTTCAAGATTTCTTGAGGCTTTTTCAACATATCCATTTGGCATTAACTTGTAATCATTGCAAACCATGTGATGGCATCTCAGGGTGAACTCACAATAATGGTACCCACTTTTTTACCACTTTTGACACTAAGTTGAACATTTTTAAAATAATCTTCAACTTCTGACAACTATAACTTTTAAATTATTAAGAATTTGAAGATGATGTAAATTAGTGATTTGTAGCATTTTGTCTATAGATTCTAAATATATTTTTTTCAAGTTTTTTTTGAAGATTTTTAATTTTTTTTTTCCATCTCCCTCGAAAAGTATTTTTTTACAACAAACTACATTTTTTAAGAGTTATGTGCCTCAAACACATAACTTTCTTTTTATAAATGATAAAAAACTCATTTTTTTTGAATTTTGGTTTGTAACATCAATATCTAGGGCTTGTTGTTGGTTTGATAGTGATATGTTGAATATTTTTCATTTTATTAAGTTTTGAAGTCTAACTAGTTATAATTCAAACTTAGGTTTAGGTTTGAACACATAACTTGTTCTATATATATCGAAATTCAATTTATTAATTTTTGTTATAAAGAAGACATCAATACCCGGGGCATTGATATTTTTTAGATTTTTTTTGAATTAGTTTCCTATTTTTCCCAATGCATTGAACATAGAAGTTCATGTTCTGTGAAAAACCAATATTCCATAAAATTAAAAAATAAAAACATAATAAATTCACAAAGTAATAAAATTATACTAGGAAGATAGCTTGCACTCGACCTTTTGAATGAATGAAAGAGACTTTAGTTGCTCCTCCTCTTCATGAATGAATGTTCAGTTGTCCTAATCAGCCTTTCTAAACCAAACTATAGTAGGGGGTGTAGGGGGGGGTGTGCAATCATAACCTGGAGACAGTATCATACGAGATGCTACGCCATACTCTATCACAGCGGCCGGTGCGGAAACAACCCATTCATAGGCTATAGTCGAAGGGAAAGATATGATCCGAAACAAGTGGTATTGGAAAGCTTGCTCTGAGCACTACCATCTTATATTTTTGGGTTATCAAGATTCTTTCATTTGTGCTTTGAACTAGAGGTCTGAAGGCAAAAATTTCTCAAAACTCTGAAGAATTTGAGGAGAGATCTCTAAAAAGGGGGTTTGAACGAACAGGGGTTCGAGTGAAGGGGGGGTTTCGATCGAACCCCCCTTCACTTGAACCCCCTAGGTAAAATAATGACGCGTTCATGTAACATCTGGGTTCGAACAAACCCAACCTTTTGTAACTGTTGGCATTTGTTCGAACCCTGGCCAACCCAAATTTTGTTTTTTTTAGCATTTTAGTATAGTCACATAATTATACAATTTTTTTTCATTTTTTACACACGAATGATCAAAACAATTCACATTTTTGGATGAAAGAAGACATTTGAAAGTTATTTTGAGGGCAATAATTTGAAGATATTTGAAGGTTATTTAAAATCATGGGGAACAAGAAGAGAAGGCAAAATAAGACTTCAAGGAATTATTCACCCGAAATGAAACAAAGATATCGAGAACAAAAAAAGGCAAAGATATCATGATGCAAGTATGCATTTTTATTTTTATTTCTATTTAATTATATATTTATTACGTACCAAAAATTGTGTTTATTTGTTAGTATTAGTTAAATATTGTATCCAATATTTTTTTTGAAAATTATTTTAAATAATATTAATTAAATTAAATTAATTCAATTTATATAATAATTCTATCTTAATTAATTCTAAATGATGTTATTTTTATTAAATCAATTGGAAATAGTAGGATTAAAAATAATCTCATTTTAATTAAAAATAAATGTGTTTTAATTTGAAATATTATGTGTATTTGCATTTCAAATTCCATTAACTTGCTTGTTGTGTAATTGACATTTTATCTCCCCCCTTAAGTCCATTTATAATAAATCATGGTTTTAATTGAAAATTTAGATCTTTAGGACCACCCCTCTTTTTCCCATTTATAATTTATAATTTAATTTAGATAGTCCATAAATATATAATTTAATTTAGATTTTGAAACCATGTGTCTTTATAGTTTAGCAAACACTTCAATTGGTGCTCTAAAATTAACGAACTTGTCTTTTGTGTCTTGAGAAATAGGCTCTTTTTGTTTTATCCTTAGAAAGGGGCCTTTCTTGTGAGTAGCCCTTAAGGCTCTGTGAGAGGGAACGACCCAAAGTTGTAACAAGCTAAAGACAAGCTCTTCCAGGCCACTATAAATGCATGTGTTTGTGACGAAAGTTGCAAGCAATGGGTGTCACATGCTGCTATAATAAAATTATGACTCCCTATAAACCCAATAGAGCACAACCTCTATAGGCTGGGAGGCCTTCCATTTAATGGAGTGTAACACCTTACTGATTATAGCCACCCGAACAGATGCCCTTATTAGACACCTTTTATTTTAGATGTCAAAAACCTTCTAGTTGTTGGCACAGGAGGTCGGACCTCTGAAGTGGCTCACATTCTTATGATTCTTAGTAGAGATACAAAGTTCACCACGAGGTTTTTTCATGGGAACTAGTGCCTTCCCCAGAGAAGTGAGTGTCATGGAGGGGAGCCAGTGGGGTCAAGCACCTAAGTATCAACTCTGAATTATGTAGCTCAGGGTAACCCCCCAAGTGAGATTCAACAACTATTGTCTCATCTAGCCCTAAGATTTGTGCTTGCATGAACAAAAAAATCAAACACTTTCAAACAAACAAACATTGTGTCTTCTTTGTTTTCAAGTGTATGCAAAAATATTTCACATTATACTTGATTCCCCTTCAAACCTATATTATGTGATACTAGGACCTATTATGTGATATTAAGACCTATTATATGCGATAATACTTGATGCAAGCTAAAAAGGATACAAGAACATAAGACAAAGTTGTTAATATTGTTAGTGGCAATAAAAAACAAATGACAAATGAAATTATAATCCTAAACATGCATACCAAGAGACATATAAAACATATAATGAAAAGTATAAAAAGACGAAGGAAAGAAACAAAACCCGCCAAGATGCTCTCCAACATGCTCATAGTTGCTCCTCCCTTGTTCCTCTCCTCTCCAAGTTCCACATGAGTGTAGCCCTCAATTTTTTGCACTATTATGGATGTCTTATGGAGATTCAAGATTATGAAAATGAAGAGAACTAATTATGCAAATGCAAACAAGCTAATATGAGAAAGTATCTTAATTATTCTATGTTAATTTTAGCCAAAATAACAAACTAAAATGCTTCTAAATGCTCTCTCAAAATTACTATAAGTTTGATGCATACAAGATTTCTAGATCCTTTTAAAAAAGGAATGTGCTCTATTTATAGGAAAAATTGAGAAATGGATGGTTGAGATTGAGTAATCTCAACAAGGGCCATGATTGATGGGTTTATGATGGCTTGAGAGGAGAGGGAAGAAGCTTTAAATGCTTGAGATGACTTTGAAGGTTACCTTAGGAGGTAAGGTTAGGCTTGAGTTAAAATGAATAAATCTTTTATCCAATGAATAATGCCTTTATCCAATGGACAAAATCTTGTCCAAGAGTTAGTAGGGATAACCATGGTCAAAACAATAATGCTTGAAGAGACCCATGAGTTAAATGAGGGTTGAGTTAGAGGGAAAGTCTCTAACCATGTGCATGAGTTGAGTTTAACCATTAATGGTCATGTAAGAGCCATAAATGGTTATGTAATAACTGTAGTCACACAAATCTGTCCATTTTAATTAAATGAATATTTCGCTATTTATTTGATTAAAAATCCACTAGCCACTAGTTAATTAAATTAATATTTAATTAATTCATCCCCAAACATTCTTCTATTAATTAAATAAATTATTGAATTTATTTTAATTAATTCATTAAATCAAATTCAAATCAATTAAATAAATAAAATCTATTTATTTAATTAAATCCCCCTATTCCTCTTTTAAATAAATTAAATAAAAATATTTATTTAAATCATTATCCCCCCCCACTTGCATTTTCCTACAAATGCAACTTGCACACATTTATTGAAATAAATGAATTTTTATTTTAATAAAATCCTATTTTCCCTCACCCACCAAATCCACTTGCAAAATCTAATCCCCTTCTAGATTCTTCTAACTCCTTCCTAATTAGCCTAATCCATCTCCTACTTATTGTCACATTCCTAAGCAAAATGGAGTCTCTTCTCAAAGACTCCAAAGTCTTTGAAAAACATTTAATACTTTGTGTGTTCAACAAATTAACCCCCAAAGTCTTCCAAGACCACTAATGGCTCTTACATGACCATTTATGGTTCTTACATAACCATTTATGGTTATTTCAAACTTGTCCCCCCAAACATTTATTGTTTTGACCATATTCATCCATTTCACATTTGCACAAGAGTTTATCCATTGGATAAAAGCTTTATTCTTTGAATAAAGAGTTTATTCATTCAACCAACCTTGACTTTAACTTCTAAAGTCATATCAAGCATTTAATGCTTATTCCCTCCCCTCTCAACCTATCTCACATTGACACTTGTCATCCTGGGATTGGGTTGAAAGCCATCACATGGATTTGAAATCATTCAATCCTGACCCTTGTTGAGATTGCTCAATCTCAACCATCCATTGCTCCATTTTTCCTATAAATAAAGCCCATTTCTTCATAATCCAAATCCTGAAAACTTGTATGCATTTAAGCTATAGGCATTATAAGAGAGCATTTTAGCATAGGCAATTTAATATCTTGTTATTTTTGGTTAAAATATATCATTTTAGCATCAATAGCATAATATTAGCTTTTCATTTCACATTTAGAGCTATACTCCAATCTCAATCCTCCATAAGCATCCATAGTGCAAAAAGCTGCTGAGAGCTACACTATTTTGGAACTTGGAGAGGAGAGGAACAAGGGAGAAAGAAACTAAGAGCATGTTAGGAGGTATTTGGAGATGCCTCATCATGTTTTCTTTGATAGTTAAATATGTTTGCATGTTTTTAGTGTCTCTCTTGGTATGCCTTTTTAGATTAGTTTTTGATTGACTAACACTGACGGTTTCATGTCTTTTGTGTTGTTTATCATTGGCTAACCTTGTGCCATTTAGGTAGACATCATTTGGTGAACCCGATGTGAATCCAACCACCAAAAACATATCATTTTATTTTAACTAACATGTCTGATTGTTGAAATTGTCACACAGGTTGCGCTTTGGCGCTATTTAACACATTCCAGCGCTACCGTCATTTATGATTTTAGCGCTATTGTTCTTACAATAGTGCTATTGACCAAATTTCAGGGCTTTTGCAACTATTTTAGCGCTATGGTAGTTCTTCTAGCGCTATTGACAAACTTCTAGTGCTTTTGGCCTCTCTGTCTCTCCCCTTCTTTAAGCGCTTTTGTGTTAAGTAGCGCCTCTGCTTAAACACAGACTAGCGCTATTGTAACAGAGTGTCATCCAAATCGCCTTGTAACCAAAAAAATGGAAATTCTTAGGCTTGTGGAAGCCCCCCTTGAACATCGATTTTACTAACACGTTTTTGTTTGTGTAGGTTAAAAACTCACCATAAAAATCACAAACCTATCTTTTGGTGCTTAAAAAACTTGACAAAACACAAAATTGTATTGCTTTCTAGTTAGGATAAATTGTCTTTTGGTGCTTAAAATCAACAAACAAATTTGCTTTCCTTGCATCAAACTTAAAAATCACAAGCCACACTTCAATTTTGGGCAAATAAAAAGAATAATCCACTTGTTTAGATTTTGCAAAACAAATTTTACTTCAAGCAAACCTGTTTTTCATTAAGTTGACCAGGATTTTCGAATTCTAGATTACAAAACACATTGCCTTTGAAGTTAAAAAGAACACCATGGCTGTTGGAGCAACATCTCCAAATAGTTAGACCACATTTTGAAATGATGGATTAAAAAGAATAAGTGTCTTTTGTGTTTGGCACACTTGTGCACAAAGGTCAGTCGAGTGGTCCTACCTCTAACACACACTATCCTCTCCCTTGGCTTTCGTGGTCCTAGGTGCAAGAGAAAAGTGTTAGTAACACTCAAATTTTATCTTTTTAAGAGAGGCCTGCCAAGGGATCAATACTCTTGGGAACGACCTCGAGCGGTAAATCCTTCGAGCCGCTATAGAAATCAGGTGAGAGTGAAAGCTGTAGCCTTGGGTATAGCTGTTCCTACAGTGTAACTGGCCGAAAGGACAAATGGGCCCCACCACCAGTTACAAGGCTCTTAAGTGAGTCACTGCAGAATGAACTTATGTCCAAAAACATCGAACATGACTAAACACCTTTAAGTAGTAGCCCACCCATTCTATTGATTGAGAATATTTGCGATATAATTTAGTGCAAGAGCATAGCTGGTTTTGCTCTCAAGATACTCACCATACATATTTCCTTGAGTAAAAACATAGCTTTTTGAAAAGTCACTTGTGGCTTGATAAAAGTGGCGACTCCCCCATCATAGGGATCATCTATTTGTTATACTCGTGCAAGACTTAGTATATCACATCCTTACCTGCCACGGTGGAATTCATAAGGTATGTAGTACCAAAGTCGAAGAAATATCAAGATGTGGGCTAAATTTATCACAACTGGCCATTTGACCTTAGGGATAAAAAGTGTTTGAAGTGTGTTCGTTTTACAGACCAAGTACAAATTGAGCCAACTTCAGGCTTTGGAAATACACCTTAAAATACATCTAAAGGAAGGGTCATATACAAGTCCAAGGATTGGGTTAATCTAGACCCATACTCATTTGTGCCTTTTAGGCAACATTCTTGTGTTTGTGTGCTTGCTTTGTTTTCTTGTCAAAGGAAAAATCAGAAAATCAATCCCAAAAACAAAGTATCCATCCAACATCTTTTAAAACAACCAAAAACATAAAAAACAAGGTACAAACAACAAAGAGTCAAACTTTATGACCATTCGTCACATCTTGTGAAAGAAGAAGTGTCATCAGAATATCAACTTGAAAAGAAAACCATTAAGCTCAAAGGCTTTGATCAAAAGGAGGAAATTCTTCTATATCAATCGACAAATCTTTGTCTCCCATAGAGTCTTTCTACATCGCATGCGTCTATACCTTCAAGGTAAAACAAACGAATTTGATTCAGAATCATTGAACCGTAGAGCTTTTATGCAATATAGAGCTCTGAGTTATCACAAAAATCAAGGAGGAAAGATTAATCCCAACTTCTTCCCAAACATCTGCATCACCTACAACACAGCTCGAGAAATACCTCCAACACCTGAAAGGGAAGAGGTAGAGTTTGTCCCATTTGTGACACAGTTTTTATTGAAGTTGAAAATTTTTTCATCCATCATCTCACTCATACATCATCACTTCATCATCAATCCATCCCAACTCTTAAAAATATTAAGAGGTTCTTGTCCCAAGTTCTCTTTTAGATATTTCTTGAAATCAAACACTTCACATCACTTTTTAGATTGTTTCTACATCTAGGATAAGCTCATCCTAAGAGGCACATCTACGCAGGTTAAAACTAGTTCATGAGTGAATCCTCTCATTACTAGGTAGTTCAATCTGTAACACATCTCAGATTTCTCTACACCTTATCACATCAAATCTTATCAAACAAACAAGCAATTCAAAGAAGGAATTTTGGTTACATCTACCTTAAAAGTGTTAGAGATCCACATGCAACACAATTCACCAATCATCAATCTCTCATTTGATCAAAAACTCCTCATCATTTTCATGCAATTTCAACAAAGACTCATAAACAACATGGCTCAAACCTGATCACAGTCGTGACAACGAGAAATAGAAATAGAAGAAGAAGAAGAGGAAAATCTCAATGAATTCCAAGAAGCACTTGGAGGAAATGCAAATGACGAAAACCCAAGTACTCCTACTCCTGCAACAATAGAAAGGGCTCAGCATAACCCTCTCTTTAACAGATTGTTTGACGAAATACTCAAGAGCAATGTGGATGCTCACTTCTTAAAACTCGCTCGAGAAGGAGCCAAACTCCCCTCAGACTTTGATCTTGCCCAATTAAGACAAGCATCAGAAAGACAAAGTCACCATGAAGAAGAAAGAGGTAGAGATCCCATCAGATATAACATTCCTCGAGGTAACCCACCAGCTCCTCCTCCAAATGAAATGGAGATGTTGCGGCAACAAGTCGAGAATCTCGCCCAACAGCTTCATAGTGGTGTCAAGACTAACCAATTCTCACTCAATGACATTTGTCCCTATCCTTTTGATAGGAACCTTTATATGCCACCCTTTCCCCGAGGATTCGAAACACCCAAATTTGAAAAATATAGAGGAAAGGGAGATCCTCGTGATAATGTCAGAGAATTTCATTCCGCTTGTCTTGAAGTAGCATATGAAGACACATACCTAATGTGCCTTTTTCTCCAAAGCTTGGGAGGAACAACCACATCATGGTTTTCCCGACTACTAGGAGGCATTAGAACATTTGAGGAACTCATCCAGAAGTTCCTAGCTCATTACTCTCATAACATTGAACGCGACATCACCATGGCTGATCTGTGTAGCACCAAACAAAAACCAGGTGAACAATTCTCAGTATTCCTGCAATGATGGCGTCAAATGTCTAGCAGACGTTCTCTTCAGTTACCTGAACGAGAACTAATGGAAATATTCATTTCCAACTTAAATGAAGAAATGGAATTTCACCTGGATGTCAAAGACACAGACTCTTTTAATGATATGATCACCAAGGGTTTAAAATGTGAACAGGCACTCATCAAGAAAGGACTCATCAAAATTTTTAATGAGCCAAAAGATGATCCTCGCCCACGCTTCAACAACGATAAACCAAACTTTTTGAATAAAAACAAGAATATTGTCAATGATGGGGTTGTCGATGCCCGTTCTATCCAAAATGCACAACCTGTGGTTCGGTTTGTAGGACAAAATCCTCTGCCTCAAAACAACATAAGTGTTCCTTCTAATCAAGGTCACATCACATCTCATGATGAACCTAGACCTCGTTAGCAAAAACAAAAATGCACATACACTCCCTTAGGGGAACCCATTGAAATAGTATTGCGACAACTCATTTCTCAAAATTTGGTCACTCTACATAAACTATCAAACTATGAGCCTCAGGTCAAACCGGCCTGGTGGAGAGATACTGAACACTGTGAATTCCATCAAGGAAGAGGGCACAAGACAAGTAATTGTCACCGATTGAAAGATCTCATTCAGGATCTTATTGATCGAGGAGAAATTGAAATTGAAGGACATGACCCAAAAACAACAAATAATGATCATCTGATGTTCAAAAATCCACTTCCATCACAAGATCAAAGGGGTCCTTCCACTTCCAGGCGAGGCACTGATACTACTAATTATACACAGGCTGCGTATAATTACACTGTCAATCATCTGTATGATGCCAATGAACAAGTTACAACAATAACCTTCAAAAATCCCAACTCAAATTGCAATGTTGTTACGCATCGCGACAAAGTTACCATAAAGGCAGCTCCACAAGGCACCACCTCCATCCCAAAGCAGTACAATCTTGTGGAACAATTAGACAAAACACTTGCGCTTATATCCATTTTAGAGCTATTACGCCTATCACCATCTCATAAAACTATCTTGGATCAAGCCTTCCAAGAGGCGTCAGTCCTTGCAAATCTGAATACAGACCAATTTCAAGCCATGGTTGGAAGCCTAAAGTCATCACCTTGTCTCACTTTTTCTGAAAGTGACAACTCTTACTTCCAGCAACCTCATAACACCTCACTCCACATCGAAGGATTTATTAACTAGCATAGGATCAAGCAAGTCTTAATGGAGTAGGCCTGAATATTTGTACATTACAGTTGGTCACAACATTGGGATATGCAGTAGAATTAGTGGATCTTCGTCAAAAGATCACAATCAAAGCCTATGACGATGCGGAGCGTTCATCCAAAGGAGCTGTGGTACTACCAATCTGAGTGGGCCCCGTGGTAAAGCACATCATTTGTCAGGTTCTGGACCTCCCTCTACCATATAATCTATTGTTAGGAAGACCTTGGATACATGCCATGCAAGCCATTCCATCTACCTACCATCAATGTATCAAGTTCCCACATAATGGTGTAGAGATCACAATTCTGGGTGATGCAAATCCCTTTGCATATTGCCATAATATCAACCATCAACTAGTGATTACTGTTCCTAATAATAGAGAAGCCATTTCCTCCACATCATATATAAGTCCAGCCTCTCTTGCCAGTTCGAACACCACTATACCAAAGCAAGAAAAGCTTAAGATGAAAATAGCAGAGGAAGATCCCAGGGAATACAACTTGAGTCAACTCTTTTGTGTGGGACAAATGCCCACTTCTCCCAGAACACATGGTAAACCACAATAGGTACTCCAGCAACCACTAGTCACGCCAGCATGTACTTTGATGCCTTTCATCCTTGGAAAGAGTCAAGAAGAAGAAACTCAAGATGAAGACTTGGCGGACTGGATCTATAAAGATCCCGTCATCACTGATGTACCGCGAGTTACACTTCCTACAGATCAGTATGGAAAAGGTCTCCTCATTATGCAAAGAATGGGGTATGATGGTCAGAGCGCTTTGGGCTATTGCAAACAAGGACGACATGAACCTCTGCTACCGGAATTAAAGCCCAAAGGTAATACAGGCCTAGGCTTTGAAAAAGAGATTTTTCCAAAACTAAAATTCAAAGGAAAACCCAGCAAACCATTATGTCCGCCTACTGCCAAAAGGACACCTTTCATTATCAAAGTGGCATCAAGCACCATCCCGACTGCCCCACTGAGGCTCAAAACCCCAACACAAACATCACCAATGCCACTCATCCCACCAAACGAACTCATAATCCCATCAGCAACACCATTAGCAGCAGCAACTGTATCTGAACCCGCAACATCTATAGCACCAATAGTTCCAGTAGAAACCACCAAGTCAATATTGCCGATACTCCTCGTATTGGATCCCTTAATCCCCATCAACCTTCCTGCAACACCAATCACTACAAAGGTACATCAACCAATCACACCTGCAGTGTTTAACTCAAAGGACATCCTAGTATGGTATAGTAATCGGATGCTGGAAAGTGATTCAGAGACCGACTCACATGAATGGGAATTTGATTCGGTACGGCTTAACACTTTAGATGAGGAAGACACATCACCACCTCCACCACGCAAAGACATCCCTATTTATGGAGAAGCACAGATAAAGACCACTTGGGTTCCTGAACTAGAAACATCTTCCACAGACCCTACATCTCATCCTATGCTTGATTCTGACAGGGAAAGTACCATCAACGACCTTCACCATAACATCTTAACCCTCACTGATATCTCTAACACACTTAACCTAATCGACGTAGTAAGGCCCATTATCCACCCTAAACTCATCGAATGGAACCAACCAAATCCCCCATGTCTTGACTTCTTCCAAAATGATGAGGCCATCATTGACTTTTTGGAATTAAGGGATAACCTACCAAGCGGGGATCACAAAGCTGGATTCGTCATTGAACTTAATAGTGCAACATACTTTGGGGCGGATGCCAAACCTTTCAGTTGCAAAAATATAACAATAAAACATGGATCTTTCAGTGAAAACCACACTGTGGCACTGTTTGATCCAACAAAAGTAAAAAGAAAGAGCGTATCCAATGGTGAAAACCTCTCTGAGGTGCGTGAGGATGAAGGGTTTGACATTCTCCCTAATAATACACAATAGGAACGATCAACAATTCTCATTGAGGAAACCAAAGAATACAATGTGGGGACTCCTGCAAATCCTCATCTCATACATCTAGCATCTCTTCTCACTCTAGAGGAACAGCCTAAATTTATAGAGTTCTTCTAGAAACGTCAGATCAACTTTGCATGGTCATATGCAGACATGCCTGGGCTTGATCCTGATTTATTCATGCATCACCTTACTGTAGCAGAAGGAGCCAAACCTATCAAGCAAAAGCTTCATAAAATGCATACCCAAATTGCAGTGCTAGTCAAAACAGAACTGAAGAAACTCCTAGATGTTGGTTTCATTAGACCAATTGATTATGCAGAATGGATCTCCAACATTGTGCCTGTTAGCAAGCCAAAAGGGGGCATCCGCATTTGTACTGACTTCAGAGATCTGAATAAGGCATGTCCTAAGGATGACTTCCCCCTACCAAATATCGACATCATAGTAGATCTGACAGCAGGACATGCCATGCTTTCACTCATGGATGGCTTTTCTGGATACAATCAGATAAAGATCACACCAGAAGATCAACATAAGACCGCCTTCACATGTCCATGGGGCACATATTGTTGGAATGTGATGCCCTTTGGTCTTAAGAATGCAGGAGCAACCTATCAAAGAGCAATGACCACCATCTTCCATGACATGATGCATACTATGATGGAAGATTATGTGGATGACTTACTAGCAAAATCACTCACTAGAGAAGGGCATCTCCACATCTTAGATAAAATCTTTGATAGACTGGAATAATACCATGTTTGACTCAACCCCAAGAAATGTGTCTTTGGAGTAACCTCCGGGAAGCTTCTGGGATACATTGTCTCAAGCAAAGGTATTGAGGTCGACCCAGCAAAGGTAAAAGCAATCATGGACATGCCACCTCCAAAGAATATCAGTCAGCTAAGGACATTAGAAGGATGACTTCAATCCATCCGAAGATTCATTGCACAATTGGCTGATAAGTGTCACCCATTTACACATCTGCTACACAAGAACATCCGCTTTCGGTGGGATGCCCGATGCCAGCAAGCATTTCAGATGCTTAAAGACTATCTCTTGAATCCACCATTGCTGATGCCACCAGATCCAAGTAGACCGTAGTTACTCTATATCTCAACAACAAGTACAGTATTGGGTGTATTACTGGCACAACATAATGCAGAAGGCAATGAGTGTGCTGTATACTACATCTCTCGCACACTGGTTGGCTATGAACTCAATTACACACCTATTGAGTGAGCTTGCCTAGCAATAATCTTAGCAGCCACTAAATTGAGGCACTATCTGTTAACACACAAAGTACAACTCATTGCAAAGATTGATCCACTCAAGTATTTACTCAACAAAGCAGCATTGATAGGTCGCTTGGCCAAATGGGTGATGATTCTAAGTGAATTTGACATTGAGTACGTGGACCGTAAAGCTATCAAAGGTCAAGTCATTGCAAATCAGTTGGCCGATGCACCACTCATAGGCGATCATCCTCTCATTTCCAATTTTCTAGATGAAGAGATATTCATGATCACAACAACACAACCATGGAAACTCTACTTTGATGGTTCATACACTAGGCATGGCTCGGGGGTAGGCATTCTATTTATCACACCTCAAGGTGATAGCATCCCAAAGTCTTACAGGCTCACATTTCCATGCACAAACAACATAGCAGAGTATGAGGCCTTGATCACAGGACTCAGGCTAGCTGTACAATGGAAATTACAAGAACTGCAAGTATATGGCGACTCCCAACTAGTCATTCGACAAGCAACAGATGAATATCAGACTAAGGATGATAAACTCATGCCATATAAGCAAATGGTGGACACTCTAAAGACATCATTTACTACTATCACTTTTGAGCAGATACCAAGAGATCAGAATCGAGCTGCTGACGCTATGGCTACCATCGCATCTCTCCTAGATCTGCCATAGAATTCAACACACTACGAGTTCTTGGTCGAACAGCTTTGGATCCTCGCTTATGATATCCCTAAATCCGAGATGATATGTTGCCTTGTCGGTTCTGAATCCCCATGGTACGGTGAGTTCTACACCTATCTCCGCGATCACACCCTTCCTCCCAACCAATCAAATAACCAACGTAAAACCTTCATTCGCCAAACTGCTCGATATACCATTATTGCCGAAACCCTATACCGACGTGGTCTTGATGGTACTCTCCTTCGATGTCTAGAACAAGATGAGATAACAAAGGCTTTGGAAGAAGTCCATGAAGGCATTTGCGGGACTCATTCAAGTGGTCCATCACTCGCCAAGAAACTCCTGCGCAATGGATACTATTGGCCATCTATGGAAAAAGATTCCTACTACTTTGTCAAAAAATGCAAGAAATGTCAAGTTCATGGCGACCTAATACATGCACCAGCCCAGGAACTGCAACCAATCATGACACCACGGCCTTTTTGTCAATGGGGCCTTGACCTTGTGGGTAAGATTCATCCATCTTCATCCAATGGCCATAAATTCATTATCACCGCCACCGAATATTTCACCAAGTGGATCGAAGCTGTTCCACTTACCCAAGTCACCGGCAAGCAGATCGCCTCATTCATCCTCAACTACATCATCTACCGGTATGGTGTACCCATGTCCATCATCATAGATAACGGTCTTCCTTTCAAAAATCAGGATGTCCGTGAACTTTGTGAGAAATTTCACATCCAACACCGCTTTTCCACTCCCTATTACCCACAATTCAATGGTCAGGCCAAAGCATCAAATAAAAACATATTAAGAATCCTCAAGAAGATAGTTAATGACACCGGTCGTGATTGGCGTGTTCAACTGAATCCAGCACTTTGGGCATATCGAACTAGCATTCGAACCCCTACAGGTGCAACTCCTTATTCATTGGTCTATGGTGCAGAAGCTATCTTGCCTATTGAGGTCGAGATACCATCATTATGGGTTTCCTTGCATAATTTGATAGATGGTGAAGCGTACAGAGTATCCCGTCTTTAGGACTTAGAGTTACTAGATGAGAAGTGACAAGTTGCATACAACCATCTCAAAGCTTATCAGCAACACATGAGCAGAAGCTAATATCACTGAGTTAGACCTCGTACATTTGAGGTAGGTGATCTTGTTCTACGAGAGAATCCTCGCAACCAACCAAACAGAGAACATCAGGGAAAGTTTGAATCAAACTGGCTGGGCCCATATGTTGTCACTGCTGTATTCGGGTCTGGGGCATATCAGTTGGCTACATTAGAAGGAGAACCGCTTGCAGATCCCATCAACAGCATGCACCTCAAATGGTTTTATACCTAAGGTGTACAGAGCATCAGGCTCCCTTGCATACCAAAAAATACCAAAAACATTCAAGAAAATATCCTGAAGAAAATGCAAAAACATTAAAAAAAAGTAAAGAAAAATCATGCATCCAACCGATGAACAACCACTCCGGTGTCACCTTGGGTAAGTGCGATGGTGAAAACCTGAAAAACAGGCACCACTCGTAAAGGCTATGGCTCCATTGTCTTTTAGGCTTGTTGCGATCACATCTACTTCATACATACATCCATCCATCCAAAACCATAGCTTGTTATTTCTCTGCAATTATGATAGTACTCCATACATCTTGCATCCCGCTTTTTCATCGTCCTGTCTAAAAACTGGGGGCAATGCCCTTAGCCTATTGATGGAAGTGGATTCTACATTGTATTATGATTCATTAAAGTTCTTCATTCAAGCAATCATCAAAATACCAAAAAAACATTGGAAAATGTCTCATACAAAATTCAAAAACATTCAAAACAATACAAAATTCAAAAACATCAGAAAACATCAAAAATCACACAAAAACATGGCAACACTTTGTACATACTCATCCATGCAGATACCAAAACAAGCATTGACAAAATACTCACACGATAACCATTTACCAATCAACCACACAATCCACATCAACACTCAAAACTATCTTCAACAAGGATGCATCCTTCCTTACCAAAACAAGACAAAAGTGATGTTTTCTTTGACAAGAAAATTATGTTCAGCTATCAAATACTTGGTTGATTTGTGAGTACAAACATTTGTTTATCTGTATCGGGATCTTTCAAGCATTATTTTGTATTGTTTATGCATTATTTCTGATGAAGTTCTGGGGCATGTACTAATGGTGTCTACGTGGGAAGTTCACCAAGCTATGTGATCTTATGCCAAATGCAGTCATAGATCATTACGGCTTGCTGACTACAGCGTATACCTCGACCATATGGGCATGAACCATTACCAAAGATCCTTATTCTTTATTCTTTATGTATATACTATTTGTTTGTAGGTACAATGCTCTTCCTTTGGTTCCTCCTACCTCATCCAAACTAGATAAAGGTTTTTATCTCTTAGTACGGTATGCACTTGTCTCAGGATATGATTAGCCTAAGATCAAGGAGGACGATCCAAGTCATGCACGAATGGAGATAATCCTTGTCTATTCTGCAAGCAATACTCTGGTCGACTTGACCCTTATATCAAGTCGTTTGTATTAACTTGCTATATAAAATCCATGAAAGGAACACTCAAGTCATCTTGAATCATTATGTCAAGATTCTTGTATTCTCTTCCAACATTTTAAAAGCTCAATGATGAAAATAGAGCACTATGGATCGTCATTTCATCTCATCTGTTTATATCTTGCATTCCTTTGCATATCACCCATTCATTCATTCATATGTAGGCTTTATATGCAAAATGTGAAAATTAAGCTGGTCTTGGATACAATCACAACTGAGTACTCTGATACCTCATCAATGCATCATGCAAAGTCTTAAAAACCTTGCATTCCTCATGGTCATATAATCATCGCATTTAGTTGCATCTTGCATTAAGTACATTTATGTCATTTTAAAACTTAACATTGCATATAGTTCATTTTTTTGACATTAGTTTTCTTTAAATCATTTTCATCATTGCATCAATCATCAATAATTAGATTCATTCATAGGATCAAATTGTCTTTGATTGTTTTAAATCATTTATTAGGCATTCATTTAGTGTCAATTATCCATTATCATCTTATCATCTTTTATCATTTATTATTGCATACATTCATTTATCCATTTAGTGAAAAAGTGCATTCATTCATCCATTAACTAAGTATCCTATTATGCTCATTGTAGGATTCATTCACATTTGCATTCATTTATTAATTGCATTAAGGTGCAGTTATTAAAACATTAGTTATAGTATCATCACATTATCATTTATACTTAAAACATATTTAAGCATTTAGAATCATAAATCCATTTGTTTCCAAAACACATTGGTTCACACCATTGTATATATATCCATTTTTCATTTAGGCATTATCATATAAACATTTGAACTTTACATTTTGTTTATCCATATTACATTCATCTAAAAACATCTAGATGCATATCCATACATAAAAATCATTCATTATCACATTAAAAACATCTCATCATTATATCAAAATAGGAAACACCAAAAATCCTGTTCATAAATCAACACAAGCATACATCATCATCATGGGATTACATACATAAAAGCATTACATCCAAAATCAAACAAATCATACATATATAAACCTACATTCATATGTCAGTATCATCATCAAAACATGCATATAAGGAACATCTCATCAATGCATACATGTACACATATCCATCTAAGCAATAAACTCATCATCCTGCATAAACATCCATACATAATCAACTACATATCATCAAAATATGGGATCTCCTCATATATATCATCTCATATATCAGAGTACAATGACGTCTACAAAATCAGCTACCAAGAGCCATCCAAGATACAGTCCAAAAAATAGACAATGATACAATACATATATGCATGCAAAAATGCTCTCTCAAATGCCACTCTAGCCAGATGCTGTCCCAACACCTCCCCTTGCTCCACCACTGGTGCCTGCACCACCTAATCCATCTCTCCGTGGAGGCCTCATCGAACCACCACTCCCTCCTGCATCCTTTGATCTCTCCCTCCTCAAAGGACCCATCACACCCCCACTGCTCTGCACCTCTATGATCGCTCTGATCTTGCCTGCCGCATCTGCGAATAACTGAGAGCTCGCTGACTCATTGGCACCACCTGCTCATATAACCCCCGCCAGTACTCTATCTCTGC
Organism: Cryptomeria japonica; assembly: GCF_030272615.1. Taxonomy (NCBI): domain Eukaryota; kingdom Viridiplantae; phylum Streptophyta; class Pinopsida; order Cupressales; family Cupressaceae; genus Cryptomeria; species Cryptomeria japonica. Next base: position 713,613,405 of record NC_081411.1, on the reverse strand, counting down.
CTGAGCTCACCGCATCTCCCTCATCACCTCCCCTGTAGGCCCCTGTGCTCCTACTCCAATCCACACTCTCTCCTGTAGCTCTGCCAATCTCTCCACTGTAGTATCTCTCTCCCGCAGCACCACCGTCAGCTCTGACTCTCATGCAAATAGCTGCACATCCCTAGCTGCCACCTCTGCCTCCAAATCCTCTATCCGCGTCTGCAAGCGTACTATCACATGATCCCGTAGATCTCCAGTGGCTCCCTCCCCGGTGTCCATAGCTGCCTCCCCTGCACCACCCTCTCCAGTAGTCCCCTCCCCTCTGTCCATCGGGATCTCTCTCTCCATCCCCCTCCCACTCAGCTAAACTCCTCTCGGTATCAGTGGTCCCTATGAGATCTGTAGAGGCAGTCCACCTCTTGCTCTCCGCTGACTCCGCATCCCCAATCCTCCTCCACCTCCACCACCTCCTCCATCTCCTCCTCCACCTCCTCCACCACCACCTCCTCCTCCTCCTCCTCCTCCTCCTCCATCTCCTCGACCTCCTGCCCTCCTCCATCTCCGTCCCCTCTCATCCTCAAAAGCTGGGATCGGCTTTGCTGGATCCGATATCCATGGGATCGGGTGCGCCGCTCGATATTGCGTGTACTCATCTATCACCCCTACATCAACGACCCTCGGTCATAGGTCCCATAGCCTCGCCTGCAGTGTCTGAAACTCTGCCAGTGCCTGATCATAAGGTAGCACTGGACCCCATGCATACCTCTCTCGAATCACCCGCGCATACTCTCCCGATCCACTGGGTAGTCCCTGCCGCCATCCGAACTGCCTCATCACCCTCCTGGGCACCTGTCTCTCTACATGGTATGAGGTCCTCCCAATGAGGAATCGGGTCATGAAGACATACGGCAGTGCCTCTGCGTCATCATCCCATGGCTCACACTCCAAGTATGGCCGCCATATCACTGCATCCAGGTCATCCAATGCCCGCCGCCACCACTCTAACTTCCCCAAGTGGGGCTGACTCATCATGCCGCTGTACATAAACATGTACGGCTGATCTACTGCACGGAATCTAAGACTCACCGGTCGAGTCACTGGTAGGTGCTCCCAAGCCCAAGTATGTAGCAGCGTCATGCCCACTGCTAAGGAACCCCTCCCCTGGTACACTACCTCATGAAGCTCCTGGTACATGTGTGCCAGCACGCACGACCCCTATGCAAATCGGGTCCCCTCAGTCATCATCATCTCTATAACCCGTCCCCATCCCACCGCCAACCTATGTGACCACCTGTCTGGACACAACAGACCTCCCACAATCCCTGATAAAACTGCTGGAAGAGGCTCATATAGTGCCGCTATATCCTCCCATGCGATCGAGCCATCATCAATGTATACATCCTCATCAAATATCCTCTGCACTGCCACAGTCCTCCAGGATCTATCGTATGTGACAAGCTCCCCTCGAATCGGAATGCGAAGGATGCGCCACACGTCCTCTAAAGTCACGGTCATCTCCTCCTGTGCCAAATGGAAGGTGCACGTCTCACTGTGCCACCGCTCTGCTAGTGCTGTGATCAATCTATGATTCATACGAATCACGGGCATGTGCATCACCTCGTATAATCCAGTCATGGCAATGCAGTCTATCTCCGCCTGAGTCAATCGGTCCTGCAACCCCTGTGTCGCAGGATGGCGCTCGCGTAACTGCAACACGCGCAGATCCTCCTGCACATGGACATTCATCAATCACTATCAGTTGTTTTGTTTTCAAACTTTCTTAAGTTTAAACCTAGACTATCAACAAATACTTTGATCAAGTATCTTCGAGTCTCATCAGGTAAGCAATCATGGCCACCTAGAATTCAACAGGCATTTCTCCTAACAAATGACCTAAGTCTCATCAGGCTGCTATAGTTCAAAACAACTCCCACTTCACCTCGCCATCCATCAATCATTGGCATCGGGAGATTTTTCTTCATCCAAACTGGGGCATCTTTTTATCCTCAGACAGAAGAACTATTTTACCATCAAAAGCGCTAGTTTCCTAACAATAGCGCTACAACTCTAACAACAACGCTCAATCAGCTATACAAAAGTGCTCAAACTATAACAACACTAAAACTCTTATACAATAGCGCTATTTTAACACAATAGCGCTCAATTAACCCAACAATAGCACTCATTCATGGAGCAAAAGCGCCAAAACCAAAGTTCCAGTGCTCTTGCTCCGACTTGACTTGGACTCAGCTAAAAACCTATCAAAAATGCATAAAAATTAAGTTTTCGAATTTGCGTACCGCTGGTCCGTAGTCATCTGGGCGCTGGAATCGTCGGACTCGCTCGAATCTATGCTCGGTAATCGGAATTGGCATCCTGGCTGCTACTCGCTCCTCCAAATGTCCCTATCAGAGCTCTCGTTTTCAACTGGTCGTGGTCACAAATGATCATGTTTTCACCCCTTTCACCCCATTTATACCCTTCGCCGTCACCGTAACTTCCCCCCACTCATCGTCGTGGTCCCCGTGAACTTCCCGAGCCCCCCATTTCTCCATATTTCCCCAGTTTTCTTCTATTTTTCACCCGTATGCCTAACTCCTTCTCTTCTACCACCTTGCCAATTTTCATTCTTTTTCGAGAGGTCGCCCGATTTTTCGAAATTTTTCGGCCCATCTCTCAAGGGGGCATACCACCCATTAAATTAACATTTTATGGGGCATTTTCTTCACACCAGTTTTTCTTTCTTTGAAACGATGCGATAAACCGCACCGTCTCAAAGAGGGGCAAATGTAGTCACACAAATCTGTCCATTTTAATTAAATGAATATTTCGCTATTTATTTGATTAAAAATCCACTAGCCACTAGTTAATTAAATTAATATTTAATTAATTCATCCCCAAACATTCTTCTATTAATTAAATAAATTATTAAATTTATTTTAATTAATTCATTAAATCAAATTCATATCAATTAAATAAATAAAATCTATTTATTTAATTAAATCCCCCTATTCCTCTTTTAAATAAATTAAATAAAAATATTTATTTAAATCATTATCCCCCCCCACTTGCATTTTCCTACAAATGCAACTTGCACACATTTATTGAAATAAATGAATTTTTATTTTAATAAAATCCTATTTTCCCTCACCCACCAAATCCACTTGCAAAATCTAATCCCCTTCTAGATTCTTCTAACTCCTTCCTAATTAGCTTAATCCATCTCCTACTTATTGTCACATTCCTAAGCAAAATGGAGTCACTTCTCAAAGACTCCAAAGTCTTTGAAAAACATTTAATGCTTTGTGTGTTCAACAAATTAACCCCCAAAGTCTTCCAAGACCACTAATGGCTCTTACATGACCATTTATGGCTCTTACATAACCATTTATGGTTATTTCAAACTTGTCCCCCCAAACATTTATTGTTTTGACCATATTCATCCATTTCACATTTGCACAAGAGTTTATCCATTGGATAAAAGCTTTATTCTTTGAATAAAGAGTTTATTCATTCAACCAACCTTGACTTTAACTTCTAAAGTCATATCAAGCATTTAATGCTTATTCCCTCCCCTCTCAACCTATCTCACATTGACACTTGTCATCCTGGGATTGGGTTGAAAACCATCACATGGATTTGAAATCATTCAATCCTGACCCTTGTTGAGATTGCTCAATCTCAACCATCCATTGCTCCATTTTTCCTATAAATAAAGCCCATTTCTTCATAATCCAAATCTTGAAAACTTGTATGCATTTAAGCTATAGGCATTTTAAGAGAGCATTTTAGCATAGGCAATTTAATATCTTGTTATTTTTGGTTAAAATATATCATTTTAGCATCAATAGCATAATATTAGCTTTTCATTTCACATTTAGAGCTATACTCCAATCTCAATCCTCCATAAGCATCCATAGTGTAAAAAGCTGCTGAGAGCTATTTTGTCATTGATGTCAAGAAATTGATTTTCTAATTCAATATGATGTTGCCATATCTTAAGAAGTATGATTTGGTGAGTTTAAAGATGTCAGTAAAAGACACAGAAAGAATGTGATGAATAAGGGGAGAAATAAGTTATTCAATGGGCAACTATTACCGAGTTAGACAATGATGAGATCATGATGTTTAAATTGTTTTGATATCCTATATATGTTGTTGATTGTAAGGTTAATACTATACTATGTTACCGAGCAAAAAGCCTAGTTGGTAAACCCTAAGGAACCTAGTCGGTAAACCCTAAGGTTATCGCTATCGGTTAATGAAGACAAAATGTCTATCGAGTGAAGTTTAGTATTTACCGAGTTGCAACCGAGTAGTAACAAAATGCATTGAATGAATAAAAGCATTATTTAATGTAGGAAGCTGATGAGCTAGAACTGATTAAATGATTGGTATGCCGTGCATGAAGTTTGTTAAAGAATCTATGGCAAAGGAAAATCGGCAGGAAGATCTACAGCTCAGATTGAACCGCAATACCCTAGCACAAGTTCCAAGAAATATATGCAAGTTCCAAGGCAGGGTAAAACGTTTTCAAATCAAAGCATACATTGAATCTGGTCAAGTTTAAAGATCTGATGGCTATGATTGATCATGGGATATGTGATCAAGGAGATTAAGCGGTTGGCAAATTGTTTATAAATAAGGAACTGTTGATAAACAATGTATGTAGGCAAGTGTATGCACAGGGATGCTACATAGTGATTACTGAGCACAGAAGCTTGAAGACCCGTTTGATTAACAAAGTATAGAGCCCAGTAGATGGACAAGATAAGTCCTAGATTGTATTGAGAAAATAAGAATTTGCTTTAGCATTTTAGATGTGAAGTTGCAGATAGATTTTTATTACTGTTATTTTGTGAAGTGACAGAAAATCTCTTAACCGAGTGGACTTAATAGTCTCATTTGTAAAACCCTCTAGCAAGGTGACATTCTGATTGAGTGTTTGAAATCCTTTAACAAGGTCACCTCTAACAAGGTGAAGATCCTAACAAATCTGAGGGAAATCCCTTAACCGGGTCACATCTAGCAATGTGTTTGTAATCTTTAACAGGATTTTCTTTTAATCGAGCATACTCTAGAAGAGTATATTTCTTAGTGGGTCTGAAATCCCACAGTGGTTTTTCCCTATTTGGGTTTCCACGTTAAATCTAGTGTTATGAGTGTTATGATGTGTATATGCTTATGAGTTTTGCATGTTTAGCAGTTTTGGTTATATTACTGAAGTTTATGTTTTTGAGGTTGAATCTGTTGTTTTTATGGAAGATTAAGTTTGTATGATTCACCCCCCCCTCTCATCTTGTTGGCTATTGGATTTGTACTTACATTAAGTATTAGAACTATCAATTGGTATCAGAGCTTAGGACTTCGAAAGAAAAGTTTAAAGGTACTTGAGGCAAAGATCCAAAGATGTATAAGAGGGATGCACCGAAGCTGAACAAGTCTACTTTCTCTACATGGTAGAAAAGGATGAAGCTGCACCTATCAGGAGTTGGAGAATATGCTGTATATTATTTGGAGAATGATTTCATTACACCTAGCATGTATCCATTGACAATGGAAGAGATAAAGGAAAAGCAAGAACATATTCAAGCAATGATTGAAATAACATCTGCATTGACCGACTCAGAGTTTAATGATCTAGAAGGTTGCAATGTGGGACAAGCTCATATCTGTGTATGGTGGTGATGAACATGTTCAAAGAGCAAAAATGGATAGTCTAAGAGGACAACTTGAATCTATGAGGATGAATGAAGGTGAAAACATAACCCAGTACAGTACAAGACTAAAGGAGATTGTCAATCAAATCAAAGGAGTAGGTGGAACTATTGAAGAAAAGGATACAACAAGTAAGTTGTTAAGAACCCTTCTACCAGCTTATGCAATCCGAGTCTCTATAATCAATGAATTGAGGTCTGTACCCAATATGCCAGTTTCTTTAGATGCTACTATTGGTAGTAATTTTGATAACAGTGGGTCTTCGGTAAATAAAGTTGAATCTGCATTTAGTTCTTTTCATCTTGGTGAATCTGCTGATTACAATGATAGATTGAGTAAGTACACTGAAGGGGATCACAGTGGAGCAAGTGAGAGATTTTGCAAGAACATGGAAAAAGTACACAAACTGTATGAGGAAATCAGAAAGCAAGAAGAGTTTGAAGCACTATTAGCCAGAAGGTTACCGAGAGGCAAAGGTAAGTATAAAGGAAAACTACCTTTGAAATGTTTCAATTGTGATAAGATAGGACATATGGCTTCTAACTGTCCTAACAAAGATTCTACTGAAAAGAGAGATTACCGAGATGACAGACAAAAAGATAATCATTACAGAGGACACCAAGACTTCAGAAGAAGAGATAGAAAGACATGCTTAATAGCTGACGAGGAATCCAATGATGATAAATCAGATGAAATTGATACAGAGGAAGTAGTTTATGTGGCTATCAAAGATGGATCAGATGAAGAAAGGTATGAAGAAAAAGCCATAATATCTCACATAAATACTAATGATTCTTGAGATTTAGGGCGATAGATCAGCCGTATGTTTGTATGTATGGAGTGATGATGACCCAACCCCATTTAGGGAAGCTAGAGTTTTGGCGCGGAGCATTGGATGACCTAGATATAGTCATATGGAGGCTATACTTTGATTGCGAGCCTTGGGAGGATGATGGAGAGGCCCTACCATATGTATATGTGACATGTCTTTTGATTGGTTGTACATCCTAGTATGTGGAGAGACAGTTTCTAGGGAGAATGATGAGACAGTTTGGATGAAGGTAGGGTTTGCCGAGGGGTTTGGGGGAGTATGCACGGGTAGTTTGGGAGAGATTTTAGTGGGGGCCAGTGTTACCTTATGATTAGGCCTTGGAAAAGTTTCAGATATTACAATCGAGACCATGGCAGATGAGGCCAGAGATTTTGGATGCAGGGGTGATAGAGTACATAGTATCATACTGCGCATCCAATTCCATAGATTTAAGATCCTTTAGAGCCCATACCACCATTTGATGATGACAAGAGACAACGACGAAGGAGGAGAGGAGGTAGGGGTGGAGGAGGAGGAGGAGGAGGAGGAGGTCGAGGTGGTGGAGGAGGAGGAGATGGAGGTGGTGGAGGATGGGGAGGTGGTGGAGGAGGGTTTGGTGGAAGAGGAGGAGGGGGAGGGGGTGGTGTATTTGGGGGTGGAGGTGGTGGAGGAGGATGATTACAGAGGAGAGGTAGAGGTGGGCATCCTATACAACTATCATAAGGTCCACTGATATAGGGAGCAACTAGAGTAGGATGTAGGGATGTCAGTGGGGGAGAGGAGCCTATGGAAATGGGAGGGGGAGCCATAGGTGGAGGAGAGGATCCTATGGAGATGGGAGGGGGAGCTATAGGTGGAGGAGAGGGAGACCTATGAGAGTATATGATATTACACTTGTAGACTCCACTTACAGCAACCGAGGCACGGTTAGAGGATAGGGATGCGGAGATTGCAACCAGGGATGTCCAATTGTTTGCACAGGAGGCCGTGTTGATGGTAGTGATGTGAGAGAGATGATCTGATGGATAGATTGAGGGAGTTACAAGATAGAGGATGAGTTGTAGCGAGAGCATAGGGTCTGATTGGGGAGGTGCTGAAGGAGATGCAGTGGGCTTAGGAGGAGATAGATTACTGGCAGGGATTATATAAGCTAGTGGTATCGAGTAGTCAGTGAGCACTGAGCTATTCCTAGATGCGGCGAGTGAGAGCAGAGCCATCTCAGAGGGTTCAGAGCAGTGGTGGTGTTATGGGTCCTCTTTGGCAAGATGATGAGGGTGGTGGGGGAGCAACATCTAGCCAGAGTGCTATTTGAGAGATTCTATGCATTTGTTACTTTGTTATTAGACTGTTACTTGGATGGCTCTTGGCAGCCGATATATTTTGACATCATTGTACTCTGATACATGTATTCTTTTTGATGCGATATATGAGGAGATCTCTTTTTTTGTGATGATATGATATGTATGTATGTGATGACATGTATGTTTTTATGCAGCATGATGTTTATGATTTATGCTTAGATACATGCTATGGATGAATTGCTTTCTAGATGTACATGTTGATGATATGATTCCTATATGCCTATTATGGATGATTTCCTAACATGTGGATGGAGGTTAATAGATAGATGATGCTTTTTTAAGGATATTAATGTGATGAAATGATGATGATGGATGCTAAATGATGAGATGAGATAATGAATAATGATATTAGGATTAGAAAATACTTGTTCATGTTGATGTTATGATATGATGATGATGAGTTAATGATGCATGCTTTTAAGATGAATCTAAGTGAATCAAATGTTTATACAAATGTTATGTATGCTACTAGATGAATGCACTTAAATGGATGAACAAACATTTATACAAATGTTATGTATGTTTCTTAGATGAATGCTCTTAATGAATAAACACACTTTAATGATTAAATGAACATAACTAAATGATAATGAATAACTGCACCTTAATGCAAGTAAAGGATAATGAATGCATCTTAATGAATCTAGATGAAACCAAATGGTTTAAAATGCACCTACTAAATGAATCTAAATGAAACTTAAATGATAATGAATTGAATGCATATTTAATGATTTAAAGGAATGCACTAAATGGATAGATGACTGTTCTTGATAAAATGTAAGTAAATGATGATAAATGAATGTACTAAACAACTAAATGATGATGAATGATTGTTTATGATTAGAGGAATGCAACTTTATGATCGAGAAGTAACTAGTGTTGGCATTGTGTTGTCATTGATGTCAACCGGTATGGGGTAATCACCGGTAGTAGAGATTCATGTGCAACACTAATATGGAGGAGTACAGGATGTGATATCTTGGATATCACCTTGTGTTGCAGAACACCGGTAAGGAAGGAAAGTATGTCAATTGGAAAGTGTTGTGTTGACAAATGGGCAAGGTGTTTGAGTGGTTGTTTGTGATGAAGAGGTAGAATGTTACCTGAATCACATCAACACTGGAAGAGTAGAATGAACCAATATGCTGTGAGGTTGCACAACACTAGGAATCCCACCGAATGAAGATGCAGTCATCATGAGAAGCAATGACTGACAATGAATGTGCTCACTACATATCACATGTGGCCATTTTACGAGATGTTGTACAAATAGGGAAGTCACATGAGCATATGGCAGAAAGTAGATGGTGTTACTCCACCAACTAAGTGGAGCTTATCTCCTGTTATGCATTGAGTGCACTATAGTTTGGAGAGAGAAGTGTGAAGTGTTTGTCACCTTAACAAACTGGTAGAGAAATGAACAAGATTGATCAAGAAGAAAGGAAAGACCAAGCATATGTAGTTTGAAGTAAAAAGACCTGATTGAAGATGGAGTCTTGTGAAGGTTGATGATTAGTGTCATCAAGAGTGGTAACCAGTATGTAAGTCCACCAGTTATATAGGCGAGGTGAATATGCAAAAGACTTCCCAGTTGTGGGAATGAGCATACTTTGGATTTACCTGTCTGGAGACTGGTTTGAGAGTTCCATAGATAGTTCAAGATGAGGGCAGAGATGGCAAGATAACTGGTAGAATAGTTGAGACCAGAAGGGTCTGCAAACCGAAAGAAGTAAGGAACTGGTAATGGCTATTGGTCAGTGATCCTATCTAGACTGACTTGGATTGCCAAGCTGAAAATTGATTGACATGGATGCCTGGTGCAGGAGCACTTAGCTTCATTCTCAGCTTCATTTTCATCACAAGTTTGAGTTTTGTTAGTTTTAAGTTGGAAAGTTGTTTAGTATGTTCTTGAAGTTGTTCTAGGAGTTTTGAACTCATTGTGTGGTTTTGGTTTCTTGTTTTCATCTTTTTGCTCAAAGTTGCCAATTTGGTGTTGCCTGGCAAATGATGGAAAAATGAGTTTTTTTTGTGGTTTTTGTATTGAAAAGGTTTTAGACATGTTTTATGCTTGGGTTTTAGGTGTGAGAAGTATTTTTGGGTAATGGTTAGTCTTGGAGGTCAATCTTGCATTTTCTAGGCACCAAAAGTTGTCATTTAGGCATCAAAATGTCAAAATTAAGTGCCCTTGGACATGTACCTATCTATACAGGAGGTTAACCAACTTAGAGAGGTATTTAATCTCCTATTTTAACTATTTTAAGGGTTGATCATTTGAAGTTAAGAAGCATTTTTCAAACTTGCACTAGTTTTTACTTGGTTTTTTCTCTAGTTTTGGCTCCATGTGAACAACAGTCCATACACCAACTATACTTGGCCGTACTATTCTTGCATTTTCAGATTCTAATATGTTTTCTTAAACTTTTCCCTTTTGTGGCATCTAATTTTAACAAGTTTTGAGTTTGTAGTAAAATTAGTTTGATTTGACAGTTTCACTGCCTTGTCTAGGAATTGGCAAGGATGCTTGACCAACTTGGCTTCTTGGAGTCCTAAAATGCTCATGGCTTCCCAGGAACTAGTTGGTCAACTTGTAAAATATGTAAATACATGTTTTGTCTTCAAGAATGCAGGTGTAAGGATTTTTTGTGGCCATTAAGCCCTAGGCAAGTGTGCCATTTGGCTAGGGTTTTGAAGAAATGTGATGCTTTGCTCTTCTATAGCAAGTGCATTTAATAGTGGAATAGACTTACCTTGATGATTAAGTTTGTATGCCAAGGAAAAGAGGCTTTCTAAGCCACGAGGAGAATGTTTTCATGTTTAGTTTGTGAAAATCATGTAACAGACAACGAGTCACTCTTTTAGAGTCAATTTCCTTTCATTAGCCTACTCTCCATCACACATTGGAGCTTGTAAGGTTGTTGTACCTCCTTCTAATTGCTTGAAAACAAGAGAATGGAGTGATTTTGATGTTTTCTATGGGTTTGAAGTTTCCAAGATCAATCAATGATCTTTGAGGCAAGATTGTAATGCCAATTTGCTGTCACAGTCAACTAGGACTGCGTTTTACATTTTCTTTTGAAGTTATATATGTAATATTCTCCTTCAAAATGATAGGTATGAAGGCCAATAAGCCATTGAAGATTGAGCCTTGTTAAGGGGCACAAAAATTTTTTTTTGTTAAGATTTTTAACAGTGAAAGTGGAGGTCACAGTGAACAACAAAAAAAATAGTGAAAGACAAAAGGGCAGCAACAGTTAACTTTGACAATGAAATAATCCATTTTTGTAATTGCCTAATGCTTGTATGCAGGGATAACATGATTCTCCTTGTTTCTAAATGGTAGACATTCTTACATGCTGAATGTTATTGGTTTTGTTTGCAAATGATGTGTTTGAAAGAGGCAATATTGGAAAAGTTGTAAAATGTTGCATTTTCCTCATAAGCAACTTTTGTAAAAAACTTGTTCTTCAAACTTTGAAGTGTAAATCTTCTTATTTGTGGCCTAATTAGACAGTAGTATGATGGCACTAAGGTTTCTTGTCCCATAGTGGAGGTTTTTAGCTTGAATATTGGTTTTCACCTCCAAAACCCTTCAAAACCCTCCTTTTTCACCCATTTTTGGGACATTCATGGAGAAGGCTTGAGAGACCTTGAGACTTTGAAAATCTTCAAGTATTCTCAAAAGGGTATCCAAAAATGTGAATCTTTTGTTCTGGAAGTCCATCGTTTGAACAGGGTGAGCACAAAACCCCTAATGGAGGGCTAATTCCTTGTAGCCCATTTTAGGCCTCAAAATTAAGTTTTTATCAAATCGGGTACAAACATGAAGGATGTAAGGCATAAAGTTCAACAATAATAGTTGAAACAAGTTTTCCTTTTATTAATTTAACCTTTTTGGTGGGGAAGACTCCAAAATTTAGGTTGCAGCACTTGTGAAGGCTTCTACACTCCAAAACGTAGAAGACCCAAAAACACCCAAGGAAACAAAACTTGTCTCAAACTTATAATTCACTAAGAAGAGTCTTTGTGCAGTTAGAGAGTAGATTGAGAATAGAGGATTGAATGCCAATTCGGTGAGTAAGGTGTTGGATTACCAAACCAGAGAGATTATGGAGTTGGAGCTTTTGAGTATCCAAGGAGAGCTTGACATAGGGAGGTGGAGCAAGGTGAGTTGTTAGACTGCCTTTGAGCTATTTGCACTCTGACCTTGGTGTTTACACCTTGAAAATAGTAAGGAACTATTACCTAGAAAACATACTGGCCACTTAACAACCACCTAGCACTACCCAACCCTATCAATGCCACATGGGATCCTCTCAGAGGTTGGTGAATTGTCATGTGGAGTTAGGTAACTTGACTGGTGTGCACTGACAGTGGACCTGTGATTTGTGGATCAGGTCAGAAGCATGTGGCTCAAGGAAGAATGAACCAATAGAGAAGAATTAGGGAGTTGTTGGTGCCTGAATCAAAGCAAGAAGATCAAGCTGATAGAAGAGCTCAAGAAGGAAACACCAGAGGCATTAAAGGTGATTGACCGTGATGTATACTGATAGATTGTTTGCAGGCTGCTGAAGATGGAAGGCATGTTCTGGAAAGCACATTGATGGCAGACTTGTGCAGGTGAATGTCAGGAAGATCATATCAAGCAAGATCTGATTGGATTTGATAGACCCTGAGGATTGTGAGGAAACCCTAACCGCCCAGATTTTGAATAGGGTTTTGGTGGGAAAACTAGTCTATAAGTATGAAGGCCAAAGAGATTGTTTGGTGCTGCTGGATAGAAGAATCTTGTGCTACTACGAAGTGTGATACTTTTGCAAGTAAGAGCAAATTAGACAAGTTCTCAACAAGCATCTGAGAAGTGAGTGAGAGCGAGGGAAAACCTAGTTGAAGCATTCAACCGGTAAGAGAAATAGAACCGATAGTGGTTATACCGCTAGAGTAAAAGGGAAGAGAGCTGCAAAGAAAGAAGATAGTGGATTGATAGAGTTTAGCACAGGTAAAGTGCAAAGCGATGAGGAGGAGATTTTGCAGAGAAGAAGAGCAAAAGAGGTGTACTAGTAGGGCTCACCGGTAGAGAAGCAGCAGGTGAAGAGCAACAAGAGAAGTGAGTCGGTGTAGAAGAGAAAGTATCTCACTTACAGAGTAAGATATATGACAAGGTTGCAAGATTCACTTTTAACAAGACAAATACTTTTGTAATTAAAGTTATCTTAGTGTTCACTAAGTTGTAGCTCGGTGCAAGGGTTGTAAGCTCCTTTGGGTTGTAGCCCATAAAGTTAGAGGCTGGTGCCCTAAACTTTGTAACACTATTTTCATTGTGAGGTTGGATTGGAGCAATAGACTCCAACAACATTGCTCACTGAGGTTTTTCCCATCTTGGGTTTTCCTCGTATATGCTAGTGTTATGAGATGTCCCTTGTGTGATTGCATTTGTGTTAGTCTTCCAACTAACTGATAAGTCTGCATTGAGTTATATCTATCAACTGGTATGCTCTCATTGGATTGCTAAAGGGAAAAATGATTAGAGAACCACTGATTCACCCCCTCCCCCTCTTAGTGGTGCATTGTGTCTAACAACTATATGATAGCAAATGTACCTTAATGACTAAGTGCATGTATGTCAATGACTAACATGTAACTAAAATGAAGATAGATGAATGAAATGATTTGGAAGGCATCTAAATGAAGCTAAATGCACTTAGTGCAACTAAATAAAATGACAAAATGCAAGTAAATGAGAACAAATTTACTTGATGTTTTAAATGCACTAAATTGATGAGTAAACAAATGTTCTTAAATGAAATGATAAAATACAATGATAATGAACTGAATGCATTTAGTGTGACTAAATGATAATGCCATGCCTTCATGATATATGGATACAAATTGATGAGAAATTGCTGATGTGGGATGGAGATGTGAGATGATGTATCAGAGAACTCCGTCATGATTGTACCCAAGACAAATTTATATCAAGTGCTTTCTCATAGAAACCTGAATTACTTGCATGCAAACAACAGATATGAACAATGAATGAGCAAACAAATGGGTAATATGCAATGAAATGTAATATAAACAGATGAGATGAGATGACGATCCTTAGATTATTCATAGTGCTTTATTTTCATCGAGCATGGTAGTATTGTTATTGGTTGAGGTAGCAGGAACCAAGTTTGAGCATTTCACTTGTAAGCAAGCATTGCAGACAAGGAAAGTTACCCTTCATTTAGGTTCATGTATAAATGGTCGAGGTATACACTGTAGTCAGTAAGCCATAGTGATCCATAACTTTATTTTTGCATAGGTTCACTTAGCTTAGTGAACTTCCCATGTAGACACCATTAGTACATGCGCCAAAACTTCATTGGAACAATCCGCAGACAACAAACAAAAAATATATTAGGAACCATCCTGGCTACTCTAATCACTTGTAGATATCCTGGAGTTGTGTAGGAACTTGATATGAATAAATAAAGACATAACAAACTGACCAAGTGCTTAGTATCTTAAACAACATTTTCTTGTCAAAGAAAATGTTATGATGTCTTTGTTTTGTAAGGAAGGATGCATCCTTGCGAAGACGAGTGTGTGCAGATGTTTTTGATTGGCTGGTTGATTTGATAGGTGGGAATCATTTGAGTAGCTCAAAATGCTTGTTTGGTGTCTATTGCAATATGTGTATGTACAAGGAATAATATGCGTTGCAATGTTTTTAATTGGATTTTGATGTTTTATCATGTTTTTTTATGGATTTTGTGAGTGTTTTTTTTTTTTTTGGGGGGGGGGGTTTGTGAAGATTATGAATGTTTTTGGTATTATCTTTAAGACATTTTTGAATGAATAACTCAATGAATCATAAGTAATGTAGAATCCACTTCCATTAGTAGGTTAAGAGCATTGCCCCAAGTTGAACGTCGCTATGAAATCGGGATGCAAGACACATGAAGTACTAACCTTGATTGCAGATCAATAACAAGCCATGGTTTGAATGATAGATGAATGGATGTGATCGCAATGAGTCTGAAAGAAAAATGGAGCCATAGCCTTTATGAATGGTACATGTTTGCCAGGTTTTTACCATCGCACTTACCAAAGGCACCACCGTAGTGGTTTTCACCGTTTGGATGAATGATTTTTCTTTACTTTTTTCTTAATTTTTTTAAATTTTCTTCAAGACATTTTTTCTGAATGTTTTTGGTATTTTCTGATATATTGGAGGAGCTTGATGCTTTGCACAACTTATATATGAAACCGTTTGAGGTGCATGTTGTTGATCATATCTACTAGTGGTTCTCCTTTTGAAGTTGCCAACTGATATGTCCTAGACCCGAAGATGGCAGTGATAACATATGGACCCAACCAATTGGATTCAAACTTGCCCTGATGTTTTCTATTTGGTTGATTACAAGGATTACCCCAAGAACAAGATCTCCTACCTTGAATGTGTGGGGTTTGACCTGATGATTGTAGCTTTTTCTCATACGCTGCTGATAGGATTTTAGGTGGTTGTATGTAGCTTGTCGCCTTTCATCAAGCAGTTCCAAGTCTTGAAGATGTGAGTCTCAGTATGCTTCATCATCTTTCAAATTGTGCAAAGAGACCCGTAAATATGGTATTTCAACCTCAATAGGCAAGATGGCTTCTTCTCCATAAACCAATGAGTATGGGGTTGCGCCTATAGGGGTTCAAATCCTAGTTCGATATGCCCATAGTGCTAGATTTAAGCGTATGTGCCAATCACGACCGACATCATTGACTATCTTTTTGAGGATCCTCAATATGTTCTTGTTTGATGTTTCGGCTTGACCATTGCCTTGTGGCTAATATGGAGTGGAAAAATGGTGTTGGATGTGAAACTTCTCACAAATTTCATGAACATCCTAATTTTTGAAAGGAAGGTCATTATCTGTGATGACGGGCATGGGTACACCATACTGGTAGATGATGTAATTAATGATGAATGAGGTGATCTACTTTTCAGTGACTTGGGGAAGTGGAATGACTTCGATCCACTTTGTGAAGTATTCGGTGGTGGTTATGATAAATTTATGGCCGTTGGCTGAAGATGGATGGATTTTACCCACAAGGTCAAGTCCCCATTGACAGAAGGGCCATGGTGTTGTGATTGGTTGTAATTCCTATGCTGGGGCATATATCAGGTCTCCCTGAACTTGGCACTTCTTGCGCTTTCTAACAAAATAGTAGGAGTCTTTTTCCATGGAGGGCTAATAGTATCCATCATGCATGATTTTCTTTACTAGCGAAGGACCGCTTGAGTGAGCCCAACAAATTCCTTCATGTACCTCTTCCAAGGCTTTTGTTATCTCATCTTGTTCTAAACATCGAAGGAGAGTACCATTAAGACTTCGCCTATATAGGGTGTCGACAATGATGGTGTATCGAGCAGTTTGGTGAATAAAGGTTTTTTGTTGGTTATTTGATTGGTTAGGGGAAGTGTGTGATCATGTAGGTAAGTGAAGAACTCACCATACCATGGGGATTCAGAACTGACAAGGTGACATATCATTTTAGTTTTAGGGATATCATACGTGGGGATCCAAAGATGTTCTACCAAGAACTCGTAGCGTGTTGAATTTTGTGGAAGATCCAGGAGAGAGGCAATTGTAGCCATTGCGTTGATAGCTCGATTTTGATCTCTGGGTACTTGCTCAAATGTGATAGTTGTAAATGATTCTTTGTAACTATCCACCATCCTTTTATACGGCATGAGCTTATCATCCTTAGTTTGGTATTCATTGGTGACTTGTCAGATGACTATCTAGGAATCTCCATATACCTGTAGCTCTTTTAAATGCCATTGTATAGACAATATGAGTCCTGTGATCAAGGCCTCATATTCTGCTATATTATTGATGCATGGGAAAGTGAGCATGTATGACTTTGAGATGTTGTCACCTTGAGGTGTGATAAAAAGAATACCTGCCCTCGAGCCATGTCTAGTGTATGAGACATAGTAATATAGCTTCCAAGGTTGTGTAGTTATGATCATGAAGATCTCTTCATCTGGAAAATCAGAAACAAAAGGATGGTCACCTACAAGGGGTGCATCAGCTAACTAATTTGTAATAACCTACCCCTTGATAGCCTTGTGGTCCACATACTCTATATCAAATTCACTCAAGATCATAACCCATTTGGCCAAGTGTCCTGTCAATGCTGCCTTGCTGAGTGGGTACTTGCGTGGATCTATTTTGGCAATGAGTTGTACCTTGTGCATTAACATGTAGTGCCTCAATTTGGTGGCTGCCAAGATAACTGCTAGGCAAGCTCGCTCAATAGGTGTGTAATTGACTTCATAGCCTACCAATGTGAGAGAGATATAGTATACATCACATTCTTTTCCTTCTACATTGTGTTGTGCCAACAGTAATCCTAATGCTGTATTTGTAGCTGAAATATATAGCAATAGAGTTCTACTTGGATCTGGTGGGATCAGCAATGGTGTATGCATTAGGTAGTCTTTAAGAATTTAAAATGCTTGCTGGCACTTTGTATCCCATTGAAAGCGGATATTCTTGTGTAACAAATGCGTGAAGGGATGACACTTATCAGCCAATTGTGCAATGAATCTTTGAATTGATTGTAGCCACCCTTGTAGTGTCCTTAACTGACTGATGTTGTTTGGAGGTGGCATGTCTATGATTTCTTTTACTTTTACTGGATCTACTTCAATGCCTTTGCTTGAGACAATGTATCCTAAGAGCTTCCCAAAGGTTACTCCAAAGAAACATTTCTTTGGATTGAAACAAACATGATATTGCTCTAATTTGTCAAAGATTTTACCCATTATTGCTAGATGACCCTCTCTTGTTAATGATTTAGCTAGTAAACCATTGACATAATATTCCATTATGGTGTGCATCATATCGTGAGAGATGGTAGTCATAGCTCTTTGATATGTTGCCCCTACATTCTTCACACCAAAAGGAATCGCATTACAACAATATGTTCCCCATGGACATGTGAAAGTAGTTTTATGTTGATCCTCCAGAGCAATCTTAATATGGTTGTACCCTGAAAAGCCATCCATAAGAGAAAGCATTGCATGATCCATTGTTAAATCAACAATCATGTTGATGTTTGGTAAGGGGAAGTCATCTTTAGGGCATTCTTTGTTTAAATCTCTGAAGTCGGTACAAATACGGATGCCCCCATTAGGTTTACCAATAGATACAATATTGGAGATCCACTTTGCATAATCAATTGGTCTGATGAAACCAATATCCAAGAGATTTTTAAGTTCAACTTTGACAAGGACAACAATCTGTGGGTGCGTCTTTTTGAGCTTTTGTTTGACAGGTTTAGCTCCTTCTGCTATAGTTAGGTGATGCATGATGAAATCTGGATCTAAGCTAGGCATTTCTGCATAAGACCATGTGAAGTTGATTTGGCACTTTTACAAGAATTCCAAAAGTTTTGGTTGTTCCTTTGGAGTTAATAGAGAAGTCAAATGTATTTGGTGAGGAGTCTCAGGGGTCCCCATATTGAATTCTTTTGTTTCTTCGATTAGGATCGTCGATCTCTCCTGATTGATTTTAAAGGGGAGGATGTCAAACCTTTCATCCTCGGGTGCCTTGGAGAGGTTTTTACCTTTGGATACACTCTTTGTTTTTAATTTTTTGGGATTAAATAGTGCCACAATGTGGTTTTCACTAGAAGATCCATGTTTTGTTGTAATATTTTTGCAGTTGAAAGGTTTGGCATTTGCCCCAAGTATGTTGTGCTATTAAGTTCAATGGAAAACCCACCTTTATGATCCCGCTTGGTATGTTATCCCATAATTCTAAAAATTCTATGAGTGCCTCATCATTTTAGAAATGGTCAAGGCATGGGGGATTTGGCTAGTTCCATTCAATGAGTTCAGGATGGATGATAGGTATTACCTCATTGATTAAGTTGAGTTCGTGGGAGGCGTCAGTGAGGGTTAATATAGAGGAGTGAAGTTCATTGATGGTACTCTCCTTATCAGATTCTGGTGTAGGATTTGACGTAGGGCTTGTGGAAGTTCCTTCTTGCTCAAGAACTAAAAATGTTTGAATCCATGCCTCTCCATAAATTGGGATATCTTTATGAGGTGGTGGAGGTGGTGTGTCTTCCTTGTCTAAAGTATTTATATTCACTGTATCCCATTCCCACTCATGTGAGTCTGTCTCTAAATCACTCTCCAACATCCGATTACTGTACTAGGCTGAGATAACTTTTGAATTAAATAGTGCATTAGTTATTGGCTTATGCACTTTTGTAGGTGGGATTGTTGGTGTTGCTGATGGGGTTATCGGTCTTGTTGATGTTGTCGATGGTACTGATGTTGTTGATGGGTGTGTTGGTGCTACTGATGTTGCTGATGAGGTTGTTGGTGTTGTTGATGTGGTTGGTGCCTTTGATAGGGTTGTTGGTGTCGTAGATATAGTTAAGGATTGCATCCTTGGAGTAATTGGTTGATAGACGAGTTTTCTAGGTTTTCCTTTGAATCGAAGCTTAGGAAGAGATTCCTTTTGAAAACCTACTCCAGTTTTATCTTTTGGCTTCAACTTAGGTTGTAATGGCTCATGTTGTCCTTATTTGCAATGTCCCAAAGCACTATGGCCATCATAGCCTGTTCTTTGCATTATGGTGAAGCCTTTGTCGTACTTATCAGTTGGGAGCTTAGCCTTCAGACCTTCTGTGTTGATAGGGTCTATGTAGATCCATTCTGTCAGGTCCTCATCCATGGTTTCCTCCTCCTAAATTTAACCAGGGGAGAATTATGCCAAAGTGCATGTTCTCTTGGCCAATGGTGTTTGAAGTAAACCTTGAGGTTTGCCATGAGTTCTAGGGGATGCGAGTAATTTCCCAACACAAAAGAGTTGGCTAAGATTATATTCCCCGGGACCTTCCTCAGCCATTTTCATTTTCAACTTCTCCTACTTTGGTATAGGGGTTGTTGAGATGGAAAGAGAGGTTGGATTAACATATGATGTGGAAGGGATAGCTTCTTTGTTGTTAGGTACGGTGATCTCTCACTGATGGTTAATATTATTACAATAGGAAAATGGATTTGCATTGCCAGGGATTGTGATTTCTACACCGTTATGTTAAAACTTGATATATTGGTGATAGGTGGATGGAATGGCTTGCATGACATGTATTCAAGGTCTTCCTAATAAGAGATTATATGGCAAAGTAAGGTCTAGAACTTGTCAGACTATATGCTTCACCACTAGCCCCACTTTGATAGGTGATACAATAACTCCTCTGGATGAATGCTCTACATCATCATAGGCTTTAATGGTTATCTTTTTGCTGGCATGCACTGATTCTATGACATAACCCAATGCTGTGACAAACTACAAGGAGCATATGTTCAAGCCGACTCCATTGTCAATCAAGACTCGCTTGATTCTATGTTGGTTTACAAATCCTTCAATATGGAGGGAGGTATTATGTGGTTGTTGGAGGAAGCATTCTCACTTTCATAAAAAGTGAGGCATGGTGATGACTTTAGATTACCAACCATGGCTTGAAATTGATCTTTATTGAGGTTGGCGGGGATTGACGCTTCTTGGAGAGCTTGATCCAAGATTGTTTTATGTGAGGGGGATAAGTGCAAAAGCTCTAATATGGAGATGAGGGTGGGCATTTTATCCAATTGCTCTACAAGATTATATTGCTTAGGCAGGGGTGTCGTTCCTTGTGGTGATGCTCAAATGGTAATCTTGCTACGACACATAACAACGTTGCATGCAAGATTTTGGATCTATGATGGTAAGAGTTGCAACTTGTTCATCAGTGTCATAAAGGTGATTCACAGTATAATTATATGCAACTTGTGTATAATTAGTTGTAGTATCTGTGTTTCAGCCTAAGGTGGAAGGACCCCTTTGATCATGTGATGGAAGTGGATTCTTGAATATTAAATGATCATCATTGGATGTTTTAGGGTCATGTCTTTCTATTTCAATCTCTCCTCTATCAATAAGATCTTAAACAAGATCTTCCAGTGAATGGCAATTGCTTGTTTTATGCCCTCTTCCTTGGTTAAATTCACAATGTTCATTATCACGCCACCATGAAGGCTTGACCTGAGGCTCATAATTAGATGTTTTTGGTAAGGTCACCAGGTTGGAGGATACCAAATGACGTAAGATTGTTTTGAGAGGTTCCCCTAAGGGTGTGTATGTGTGTTTTGGCTTGTAGTTTTGTTGTTTTTGTTTTGGTTCCTCTTGTTGCGCATTGTGACCTTGATTTTGTGGATTAGTGATGGTGATGTTTTTAGGAGGGGGATTTTGTCCTACAAACTTGACCATAGGTTGTGCAATTTTTACTGTTTGTGCATCCATTATCCCATCATTGACAACATTCTTGTTCTTGTTCCAAAAAATTGGTTTATCACTATTATATCATGGATGAGGACCATCTTTGGGTTCATTGTAGATTTTGATAAGTCCCTTTTTGATGAGGGCTCTTCAACATTTTAGTCCTTGAGTGATCATCTCTTCAAAGGGTTCTATACCCTTCATGTCTAAATGAAATTCTATTTCATCATCTAAGTTGGAAATGAAAATTTCCACTAGTTCTTGCTCAGGTAAATGAAGAGAACATCCACTAGAAATTTGCCTCCACCATCGCAGGAAAGTTGAGAACAACTCCCCTGGTCTTGATTTGGTGTTGCATAAATCTGCCATGGTGGCATCTCGTTCTATGTTGTGTGCATAATGAGTGATGAATTTTTGGACTAGTTCCTTAGATGTTCTAATGCCACCTGGTAATTGTGAAAACCATTGTGGGGTTGTGCCTCCCAAACTTTGAGGAAAGAGGCACATTAGATATGTGTCCTCATAGGCCACCTCTAAACAAACTGAGTGAAATTCTTGTACATGATCCCTAGGATCCCCTTTGCCGCTATACTTTTCAAATTTGGATGTTTCAAACCTTTGCGGAAAAGGTGGCATAAGAATGTTCATATCAAAAGGATAGGGACAAATATTATTAAGTGAAAACCGAGTAGTCTTCACACCACTATTGAGTTGTTGAGCGAGATTTTCTACTTGTTGCCTTAACATATCTATTTCTGAAGGAGGAGGAGGTGGAGGATTCCCTTGATGATTAAGGTCATACCAGAAGTAATCTTTGCCTCTTCCACCATCGTGATGGCTATGGTGCTTAGATGTTTGTCGTATCTGTGCGATATCAAAGTTAGAGGGTAGTTTGGCACCCTCTTGAGCAAGTCTCAAAAAATGAGCATATGCATTGTTTCTAAGGATTTCGTCGAAGAGTTTGTTGAATTTGGGATTATGTTGTGTTCTTTCTATATCTTCTGGCGTTGGAGTGCTAGGATCTTCCTCATTAGTGCCTCCTCCAATGGCCTCATCAAAATCATTGAGGTTTTCTTCCTCCTCTTCTATTTATAGTTGTCGGTTTCTCATTGATCTTGTTTGAGCCATGTTTTTGAAAGTTTAATGTTTGTGAAAGTGATTATGAGGTGATGATGAAATGTTTGATGGAAGATAAGTCTTGTGAAAGGTTTGTTGGAAGATGGATCTCTAACACTAAAGGTTGGATGTCAATAATGTTCTTTGTGAATTGCTCCTGTGTTTTTCAACAATTTTGATGTGATAAGGTATAGCAAGGTTTGAGATGTGTTATAAACCAAGATACCTAGTAATGATAGAATGCACTCATAAACTAGTTTTAACCTATGTAGAAATGCCTCTTAGGATGATTGGTCCTAGATGTAGAGACACTCTAAAAGTGATTTGTTGGTTTGATTTAAGCAATATCTAAAAGTACTAAGGACAAGACCTCTTTGTGTTTTGAGAGTTGAATGGTTTTGTGATGTATAAAGGTGAAAGTGGATAGCATATGTACCTTAATAAAAAACTTTCTATTACAAAGGGGGTTTCTACTTCTTCCTCTTTCTTAAGGGTCGGTGGTTCCCCTCAAGCTTCGTTGTATGTGATACGTATTTTAGGAAAGAAAGAAGGATTGATCTTGCCCCCTTTGTTTTTGTGATAATCAAAAGGTCTATATTGAGTAAAGGCTCTTTGTCAAATTCATTGGATTTGCCTCGTAGGTACAAGTGCATATGATGCAATAATACCCTATGTGAGAGAAATAGTTGTCTATTAATATAGAAAAACTTCCTTCTTTTGATAAGAACTTTTGAACCAAGTTGTCTCTTTTTCAATGTGGTCCTTTGATGAAGGTTTAATTTTCTCAAGATATGAGTGATGGTCATATAAACTAATACTTTGTTTCACTTCTTGATGTTGTTTTGTTTATCAATGCTTGAGGTAGATTTGTTGGATGGTTACTTGGTTTAAAATTGTTTTGAATTTCTTTGACAAGAAAACACAGCAAAAAATATAAACACAATAACCTTGCTCTTTTTCAACAAAAGGCAAAAATAGGTGTGGGTCTAAATCAACCCAATCATGAAATTTTTGACCCTTTTACACATGTATTTTATGTTTCCCAAAGCCTGAAGTTGGCCCAAATTGTTACTCAAACACTTTTTATTCCTAAGGTCATGGCCAGTTGCAATATTTTCAGACCACATCTTGATATTTCTTCAACTTTGGTACTTCATACCTTATGAATCCTGCCATGACAGGTAAGGATGTGATATACTAAGTATTGAGCGAGCATAATAGATAGATGATCCCTATGATGGGGGAGTCACCACTTTTATTAAGCTACAAGTAACCTTTCAAAAAGCCCTGTTTCTACTCAAGTAAATATGTATGGTGAGTATCTTGGGAGAAAAACCATCTATGCTCTTGCACTAAACTTTTCACAAATATCCTCAATCAATAGAACAGGTAGATTTCTAGAATAAAAGGTGTCTAGTAATGTTCAATGTTTTTGGATGTAAGTTCATTCTGCAATGACTCTCTTAAGAGCCTTGTAACTTGTGGTGGGGCCCATATATCCTTTTGGCAAGTTACACTGTAGGAACAACTACACCCAAGGCTACAACTTTCACTCTAACTTAATTTCTATAGCGGCTCGAAGGATTTACCGCGCAAGGTTGTTCCCAAGAGTGATGTGTCTCTTGGTAGGCCTCTCTTAAAAATAGAAAATTTAGAGCGTTACTAACACTTTTCTCTTGCACCTAGGACCACGAGAGCCAAGGGAGAGGATAGTGTGTGTTAGAAATGGGACCACTCTACAGATTTGCACAAGCATGCCAAACACGGAAAACACTTGTTCTTTTTAATTGTTTTATCGCAATGTGATCTATTTTCTATTTGGAGATGTTGCTTCAATAGACATGATGTTTTTTTTAATCCCACAAAGCAATTTGTTCTCTAACTAGGAAAGTGAACATCCTGGCCAACAAAATTGAAAGCACATTTGCTCACAGTAAAAGAGTTTTGTAAACAAAATGGACAAGTTTGATTGTTCTTTTTAACTTGCAAATAAAAGGTTGATTGTGAATTTTATCGTTGCAAGAAATGAAAGTTGGTGGTTTGTTTTAAGCCCAAAATGAAAAGTTTGTCCCTAACTTGCAAGAAAGAAAAGTTTCTTTGTTTGAGTTTGTGGTTCTTTTTAGCTTGCAAATGAAATTCATTTTAAGCCCAAATTGAAGATTTTGTTGATTTTTAACCCAAAATGAAAGATGAGATTCTTTTTAAATTAAAGGAAAGTGAATTCTTTTTAGTTTAACTTTAAACAAAGCTAGAAAGAAAATAAATAAATTCCTAATTCTAACTCCTCGAATCCTGCAAATAAAACGTTAGTAACCTACTTAAAAAGAGAAAAATTAGTGAAAGGAATATTTTTGGTGGGCTTCTACAAGCCTAAATTTTTTATTTTTCGGTTACACAATTTTTTTTTCGAACTCTCTATTACAAAAGCGCTACTGTGTGTAAACACATAAGCATTACTTTGGACAAAAGCACCAAAGTATTAGTAGAAGTGCTAAATGAATATGAACAATGCTAAAAAATGGATAAACATGCTAATTTAAACTGTTCGACAAAATAAAAATACTGACAAACAAAGAGCGCAAATGTGCTAAAATATTACAATAGCGCTAAAGTGCAACCTGTGTGTGAAAATTTATGGAAAATCACAAAAAAAAAGTTAGTTTGGTATCAGAAGGTTGCATTCTCGATTCACGTCGGGTTCACCAAATGATGCACGCTAAAAAGGATGCAAGAACATAAGAAAAAGTCGTTAGTATTGTTAGTGGCAATAAAAAATGAATGACAAATGAAACTATAATGCTAAACATGCATACCAAGAGACATATAAAACAAATAATGAAAAGAATACAAAGACGAAGGAAAGAAACAAAACCCCCCAAGATGCTCTCCAACATGCTCATAGTGGCTCCTCCCTTGTTCCTCTCCTCTCCAAGTTCCAAATGAGTGTAGCCCTCAACTTTTTGCACTATTCTGGATGTCTTATGGAGATTCAAGATTATGAAAATGAAGATAACTAATTATGCAAATACAAACAAGCTAATATAAGAAAGTATCTTAATTATTCTATGTTAATTTTAGCCAAAATAACAAACAAAAATGCTTCTAAATGCTCTCTCAAAATTATGATAAGTTTTATGCATACAAGATTTCTAGATCCTTTTGAAAAAGGAATGGGCTCTATTTATAGGAAAAATGGAGAAATGGATGGTTGAGATTGAGTAATCTCAACAAGGGTTGGGATTGATGTGTTTATGATCCATGTGAGGGTTTCAACCTAATCCCAGGATGACAAATGTCAACATGAGATGGCTTGAGAGGAGAGGGAAGAAGCATTAAATGCTTGAGATGACTTTGAAGGTTACCTTAGGAGGCAAGGTTAGGCTTGAGTTAAAATGAATAAAGCTTTTATCCAATGAATAATGCCTTTATCCAATGGACAAACTCTTGTGCAAGAGTTAGTGGGGATAACCATGGTCAAAACAATAAATGCTTGAAGAGACCCATGAGTTAAATGAGGGTTGAGTTAGAGGGAAAGTCTCTAACCATGTGGGTGAGTTGAGTTTAACCATTAATGGTCATGTAAGAGCCATAATGGTTATGGAAGAACCATTAATGGTTTGGAAGACTTTAGGGGTTAACTTGTTGAAGACATAAAGCCTTTAATGCTTTTCAAAGACTTTGAGGCTTTGATAAGTGACTTCAAGTTGCTTATGAATGTGGCAATAATTAGGGGATGAGATTAGGCTAATTTAGAATGGTTTAGAAGAATCTAGAATGGGTTTAGGATGCAAGTGGGTTTGGTGGGTGATAGAAAATAGGATTTTAATTAAAATAAATTACTTTATTTCAACCAAAATAGTGCAACTTGCATTTGTAGGAGAATGCAAGCTGGGGGGGGGGGGGGGGGGGGGTAGTTTAGGGATTTAAATAAATATTTATTTATTTATTTAAAGGAGGAAAGGGGTTAAATTAAATAAATATGTTTTATTCATTTAATTGATTTAGAGTGTGGCTTAATGAATTAATTTAAATGAATTGAATAATTTATTTAGTTAATAAAAGAAGAGGTTGAGGATGAAATTAATTAAATATTAATTTAATTAACTGATTTTTGATGGTTAAATAATCAAATAAATAGTAAATATTCATTTAATTAAGTGGACAGATTTATGTGACTAAAATACCTATCTTAAATATGACATAATAGAACTTATTATGACATAATAGGTCTTATTATGACAATAACATGACCACGTATGCAAAAACATTTCACATTATATACTTGAGTTCGAGCCTTAAGACCTATATTTATAAGATATTAGGGCTTATTATGTACATGTGATAAATTAATGACCTATTATCACATAATTTAGGTCCTAATATCACATACATAACAGGTCCTAATATTTGCATAATATAGGTCTTAAGGGGAGTGACGTATAATGTGATTTTTTTTTGCATACATGGTCATGTATTAAGTCATAATTAATAAGATCTATTATGTCATAATAGTTCTAACTTATATCATATTTAAGACCTACTTAATTGCACGTGATAGGTCCTTTAATATCACATAATATATCTATCTTAAGGGGAGTCAAGTATATTAATGTGAAATGTTTTTGCATACGTGGTCATATTAAGTAATAATAAGGCCTATTATGTGATATTAGGAGTTATTATGTGATTATAGTTCTTAAATATGACATAAATTTAGAACCTATTATGTCATAATAGGTTCTATTTATATGACTGGATGTATGCAAAATATTTCACATAACATACTCAAGAGTCCCCTGAAGACCTATATTATGCAGATATTAGGACCTATTACATGTGATATTAAGACCTATTATGCAATAATAGGTCTTAAATATGACATAATAGCCCACTATTATGACATAATATTTAGGTCTTATTAAATGACTTGAAAATTTGGTTTCAAATTAAACTTGGAATTTCATTGCATTAAAAATATTCTCTATCATCTTAAATTATGTGGAGAATGAGCTCGAGAAAAAGGAAGTTCTCAAGCGGGAGTTGAGGCAAATGAACCTGTTGAAGAACACAATATAGTTGATGAACATAGGGAGGAGCTTGCCCAAGTTTAACCAATGGAGGTTGAAGGAGAGGGGTTAGGATCTTTACCTCCTACCACCTATATGGATGAGCATATTGTGGATCTAGCTAAACAGGTGAAGAGAAATATTTCTTATAAAAATTTAGATCATTTACTTGAAATGGATGTGGATGAGTTGAAATGTCTCAGTGAAGAACCTAGACATACTAAAAAGAGGTCAATGAATACAAGTGGAAAAGAAATAATGTCTCATTTCAACAATCTTGATACTACCCTAGAGAAAACTCAATTGTTATCAATTGCACTTACTTGTAAAGACTTAATAGATCCACTGAAATTGTTGGGTATAGATACAACAAGTCAAAAGAGGAAATTTTCTTAGCTACAAAAATCTATTGTTGATAATGTTAAGAAAAGTTTGGTGAACATTGGTAAAAAAATCTCGAACAGTAGATAAGACCATTTCAAGAAGAGTGATGTTGACATCTTTAGTAAATGAAAGATTGCCTCAAAAAAGACAAATCTCTTCACTGTCATCTGAGTTTGGTTTTAGTAGAAGGACAATATCAAAATATGTGAGAAGGAGAAAGATTTTGAATGATACTACCACAAAAGGGAATTGGGCAATTATGTGTAGAGCTCCTCGTTTTGATAGAATTAAAGATGTTGTTAGGAACTTGGTGACAAGTTTTTGGAATGATAATACTTGTCCTTCATCAAATAGTAGAGATGTTATCAAGCAAAGGATTGGCCTTGATCATTATGATCTCTATGTAAATTATTGGTTAGGCACAACAAAACATGAATTATATGTGTTGTTTACTAAAACAAACCCTCATATAAAGATTGGACAAACCATGTTTGAACGGTTAAGGCCATATTATGTGAAGGTAAACTAAGTCTTCGAAACTTGTTATTGTTGTTATCACATCGAATTCAATCTCTACTATCAGGTGTTTTGAAAGATTAGAGAAGATAGTGATGGTTATGAAAAAGATCCTCCTAAATGAACAAGTCAATTCATAACATCCATCTTATGTGATAAATCATATGATAATGCAATCGATAAAATAAATTGCATAAAAGGAATTTGTGGAACATGTGGGGAGTTGGCTAAATTGCCTTTGAGAGATGAAGATAGTGACATGAGGAAGATGGTAAATTTCAAGAGTTACAAGTACAAAAAATTTGAAACAAAATCTGGAAAGAAATCTACAAGGTTAGATTAGGTAGAAGAGGAGATACGTATTGGAACATTTATGGAAAATTTTTGTAAGTTGATAAAACCATACATATGCCATGGTTTTTTTGCCAAGTGGTAGGCAAAACAATTTAAAACATTAAGAGACACTATACCACTTGGAACTATTCTATCTGTAGTGGACTTCGTAGAAAATTACTCTTTTGCACATCAAAAAGAGATTCAATTAGAGTATTACTTTTCAAAGAAAATCACTATTATGGTGCATGTGTGTTATCGACATGCACAAATGGATTTGGATGGTTTTGATAGTACATTTGAAAATCATGTCATTAAGAAAGAGTACCACTTCTATATCAGTGATGATAAGGAGCATGACACACTTTTTGTACAACATTGCTTTAAGAGGTTTTTTGAATATTTGAAAGAGAGAGGCATAAAAATAGTTAAACATTTTGTTTGGTCTGATGGATGTGTAGAATTATGGGGCCACATGTACAATTAGGATGTATAGAATCTAATTCTAAATGCATGTATACATAATTTGTAAGTTGTTAAAATAATTTAGCATGTATATAAAGCAAATTAGGACATGTATTTATTTAATTAAAAATGCATTTGTATGAAATTTGATATTAAATTAGGACATGTGTGTGTAAATTTGAATAGGTCAAGAAAGAGGGTCACACATGTGTGTAAATTTGAATATTAAATTAGGACATGTGTAAATTTGAATATTAAATTAGGACGTGTAAATTTGATATTAAATTAGGACATGTGTCATAACCCTCCTTCCGGACCTTGATAAAACTTGATATTATTGTTATTATTATTATTATTATCATTATCATTTTATGCACTATGTAGATATCATCCAAATGACAAAATACCACATGTTTGGAGTTTTTTTGAGAGTGGTCATGGAAAGGGTGAACATGATGGTGTAGGAGCTTGTATCAAACGTGCTCTAAGAAAGCATGAAATAAATTATACAAGAGATCATATAGATGATGCACATGATGTTGTTGAATGGTGTAATAAACACTTTGTCCAACCTAATTATCCTGGTGGATCATCATCGAGAACATACATGCCCATTCCATATAGAGTGTTTTTGGAGATAACTGGTACATGTTCTTTTAGTGTTTTATTTAAATGTTTTTTTAATTTTTTAAAATGTTCCTAGTTCAAATGTTTTAGAACAACTTGATCTATGTATGTTTGTGTATAGATGTATATTTTGTAGATGTGGATAGAAGATCAATGCATGGATGCAAGAGCGTGGAGAGGACAAGATCTTTGCATTGCGTCATGAGTACATATAATCGCCCATGGACATTGTACACTAGGGATTATTCATGTTTTTGTTCTGATTGCATTTTGGAAAACTATGTTGATTGAAAGAACCAAGAGCTTGGATATGTTAGTAAATGAAAATTGGTGCCACTAGATGTTTCTGACACATACAAGGATTGAAATGAGGACGAAATCTTTGAAGACATTCCTTTGATTTCTGTTGATTATGACCATATTTCAGGATTGATTAAAAAAGGTATACGTGTACACACACACACACACACACACACACACACACACACACACACACACACACACACACACACACATATATATATATTGAAGCTAGGAAATTAGGAATCATCACAAACAATATAAAAACTAATCTAGCCCAATCACAAAAGCTTAAATGTAATGATCTATCCTAAACACACTCAATAAAGACATAAAGACAAAACATTCAAAACTAAATACTATGCAAACCAAACGTAGATCTGAATGCTTCCTTCACGCGGCTCCATTGTTCTTCTTTCCTCTCCAAATAGCCTTTGTTTGTGGATCTCACCTTCAAGTGCATACACATGAGATGAAAGCAAATAGACAAGATTATGGCGCAAGAGTACTTGAAATGTGATTGTTTTGACAAAGTGATTATTTCGACAAAGTAATTACCAATTGAAGAAAAATCATCCAATTTATAGAAAAATTGGAGAAAAGATCAAATTAGCATGAAATGGATATTAGAAGCAATTGATTTCAAAATGGGAAAAATGAGTGGAAAGAAGAAGGTTATGACACCTTCTATGTCATGAATCATGACATATTGCCAATGCAAAGACTAGAGAACTAGAACCTTATGACATCTTGCTATGTCAAGAGTATGACACATGAAGCACAAAACTAGGGACAACTAGAGACAAGTTAATTAGGTGGAAATTAAAATTAGGAAACTAGAAAATAGGTGGAAATTAGGAATTAGGAAATTTAGAAAATTAGAAAAATTAGAAAATAGGAAAATTAGAAATGATGAAATTAGGAATTTAGTGAATTAATTAATAATTTCTCATTTATTAATAATTCACAAAGAGGGAATTTTGGGAAATTAGGTAAATTAATTAATAATTTGTCATTTATTAATTAATTCACAAAAAGAGGAATAATTAGTTAACCAATTAAATTAAACATTTAATTGTGACACGAAGACCTAGGATAAATAAATAAATTATTTAACCTAGAGAAAGAAAATGGAGAGAAAATGAATAAATCATAAAACCATAGAAGATAAATTAGAAATGCAAGGATGACAATTAGGTCTTGATGTAAAATTGGCTTGATGTCGATTCGATCATGATTTTGAATTGATAAATGATCAATGTGATAAATGATTTGATTGATAAAATGTGCCAATTGACGAGGAACAATGACAAATTGATCCAAAATGACAAAATTGACAAGAGGACAAGGATTGACGGCAAACTAGATTGCAAGATGACAAGATTAAAAATGACCACGATCGATGACGAATCAATCGCAAAATGACAAGATTGAACATGACAACGATTGATGACAAATCGATCGCAAAATGACAAGATTGAACATGACAACGATCGATGACAAATCGATCACAAAATGACAAGATTGATAAGAGGACAAAACCCTAATTAGGATTGACGATGTCCAGAATGATGACAAATGAGCACGCACATTGATGTGATAGGATAAAATTGATCAAAATCATGACTGGATAGTGTTGTCGACAAGACCAATTTTGAAAGCGAGACAACTAAAGAATGTAGAAGAATGACTCAATGCTCACAAATGATAAAGACCAAGTGCGTGACATAGGAGAAAATGTTAATGCGATGCAAAAATCTAAAATGAGGCAATGCGCAAATGTTAAAGTATGACTCCACAAGCGTTGACCATTTTTAGGTGTCTACATATATATATATATATATATATTTATTTATTTCCTTTAAAAAATGTTGCGTATGTAAATAAATTATATAAGGTTTTAATCGAGTACATACATTTTAAATTTATTTAACTTGTTTCAAATTGGAGGAGATATTTTTGTAGTCATAGTAGAAGATGGAAATATAGGTCTAAGTTATTATTTATTGCGTTGCATAGAAGAGAGAAAGATGTTAACAAAATCTGAAATGAGCGACAAAATGTCATTTCCCATAGGCTTGAACTGATTTGAACGTTTAAATTATTTTAAATAAATTCATTTTAAACATGCACATCTGCACATGTTTTAATTTTTATATGTATATAGAGCTTACATGCAATTTTTTAATTTCTTGTTTTTTATATACATGTACGTGCAAGCTCAGTTGTAGTGCAAGGGACATATTTCAAACAAGTTAAAATTGTTCAATATTGGATTCATTTCACTGAATACCAAATTGACAAGAAGTTATATTAGTATAGCCACTTGGTAATTGCTATTGGCCTAATTATTCATACAGCTCCACGTCACGGGCGGTCTCAAAAGTGGAGACTAGATAGTGAAGATTATGAGAAAATATTAAGTGTTTTTGAAGAGCGGTTTGAACCATTTGATGTGGTATGAACTATTTAGTAAACCAAAGTAAATGTGTTTGAACCCATGAATTGAATTAATACTTGATAAATTAGAACTTAACTTGTTTTCAAACTTGGATAAATTATTAAATATATTAAAGTGTTTGAATTTAAATATTATATATATATATATATATATATGGCTTGTGTGGACCATATTGTTTAGTTAAATATGAAATTTTCAATTATATTAAATTAGGATGTATGACTAATGTACATGTTAAATAATACTTACGTGCACGTATGTAAAGTAAATTGGGACATGTGGATGAGTTGAAAATGTGTTAAGGGGATGTATGCACTTGATTATGATGTATATATCTAATTCTAAATGCACATGCATAATTTGTAAGTTGTTAAAATATTTTAGCACATGTATGTTTTAAGTAAATTAGGATGTATATATTCATTTAATTTAAAAAATGCATTTGTATGAAATTTGATATTAAATTAGGATGTATGTGTGTAAATTTGAATAGGTCTTAAGGGGGTCACATGTACAATTAGGATGTATAGAATCTAATTCTAAATGCATGTATGCATAATTTGTAGGTTGTTAAAATAATTTAGCATGTATGTAAAGCAAATTAGGACATGTATTTATTTAATTAAAAATGCATTTGTATGAATTTTGATATTAAATTAGGACATGTGTGCGTAAATTTGAACAGGCCAAGAAAGAGGGTCACACATGTGTGTAAATTTGATATTAAATTAGGACATGTGTCATAACCCTCCTTTCGGACCTTGATAAAACTTGATATTATTGTTATTATTATTGTTATTATTATTATCATTATTATCATTATTATAATTATCAACATAATTATTATTAATCATGTGAGTGATGTTAGTTAGAGATGACAAATTGAATAAGGATGGAATTATTTTGAAAAAAAGAAGAAGTAATAAGTGGTGACAGACATGTGAGGGCACAATTTATTTGGAGATTAATTATTTTCTCAATATAATTGAGCACGTAATGTACAAAGCAAGATTATAGATCCTTGTAGATGAGTACACTGTCTAATAATTTATTTGGATTTATTTTAAAAATACTTTGGTTTACTTCATTGCTATATTGTGACTCAAGTTTCTATCAAACTTTGATAAGGAAGAGATAATACATTGGTATATCCCATTGGAAGGAAATCACCACATTGATGTATCTATTGTCAACGGTGTTTATATCATTGTTAGTCTCAATTACCACTACAATAGTTAAAATTCTTACTCTAGAAAATGCTTCTCCTTTTGACATTGACCATGATACGTGAGAGTTTTACCTTCCTTATTCCTTTATTAATTTAACTACCTCCTAAGTGAGCTAATGTTAGACTTCAATAATTATTATTAACTAATGTTTATTAGTAAACATTAAGATTATTAAATAAATATAAAATTGAGCTTTAAAAATTACTATACAATAATGGTTAATAGTAAACATTAATCTTAATAACTAAATATAGAATCTATAATCATGAGAG